>NW_026694887.1:0-329505 GCF_021218885.2 Marmota monax | reverse complement strand
CGCACGTCTCTGATTTGATATCAAGTTCCTTGATCCATTTTGAATTCACTTTTGTGCATGGCGAGAGAAAGGGATTCAGTTTCATTTTGTTGCATATGGATTTCCAGTTTTCCCAGCACCATTTGTTGAAGATGCTATCCTTCCTCCATTGCATGCTTTTAGCCCCTTTATCAAATATAAGATAGTTGTAGTTTTGTGGACTGGTTTCTGTGTCCTCTATTCTGTACCATTGGTCCACACGCCTGTTTTGGTACCAGTACCATGCTGTTTTTGTTACTATTGCTCTGTAGTATAGTTTGAAGTCTGGTATCGCTATACCGCCTGATTCACACTTCCTGCTTAGCATTGTTTTTGCTATTCTGGGTCTTTTATTTTTCCATATGAATTTCATGATTGCTTTCTCTATTTCTACAAAAAATGACATTGGGATTTTGATTGGCATTGCATTAAACCTATAGAGAACTTTTGGTAATATCGCCATTTTGATGATGTTAGTTCTGCCTATCCATGAACAGGGTATATTTTTCCATCTTCTAAGATCTTCTTCTATTTCTCTCTTTAGGGTTCTGTAGTTTTCATTGTATAAGTCTTTCACCTCTTTTGTTAGGTTGATTCCCAAGTATTTTATTTTTTTTGAAGATATTTTGAATGGAGTGGTTGTCCTCATTTCCATTTCAGAGGATTTGTCGCTGATATACAGGAATGCCTTTGATTTATGCGTGTTGATTTTAAATCCTGCCACTTTGCTGAATTCATTTATTAGCTCTAATAGTTTCTTTGTAGAGCCTTTTGGGTCTGCTAGATATAGAATCATATCATCTGCAAATAGTGATAATTTAATTTCTTCTTTTCCTATTTTTATGCCTTTAATTTCTTTCGTCTGTCTAATTGCTCTGGCCAGTGTTTCGAGAACTATGTTGAAGAGAAGTGGAGAGAGAGGGCATCCCTGTCTTGTTCCAGATTTTAGAGGGAATGCCTTCAGTTTTTCTCCATTCAGAATAATGCTAGCCTGAGGCTTAGCATAGATTGCTTTTACAATATTGAGGTATGTTCCTGTTATCCAGTTAGTCTTAATTCTAAGGTAAGGGTTAGGAACATGAATAGGGCTATATTAGGGCTAGGACTAAGGCTAGGTTTGATATTAGGGTTAGGGCTAGAGATAGGGTTATGATTAGGGCTAGGGCTAGTGTTAGGGTTAGGGTAAGGGTTAGGTGTTAAGCTATGGTTAGGGCTAGAGGGAGTGTTAGGTTTAGTGTTAGGTCTAGTTTATGGTTATGGTTATTTTTAGGGTTAGGGTTGGGATTAGGGCTAGGGTTTTCATTAGGGTTAGGGTTAGTTTTCGAGTAATTTGTTGGAATAGATGTAAGATTAATTTTAGGTTTAAGTTTAGGATATTGTTAAATTTAGGTTCAGGGATAGGTCCAGTTTTGATTTATGGTAAGGATTAGGGTTAAGTTTATGGCAAGGGTTAGGTTTAGGGTTAAGTTGAGGGTTAATTTTATGATTAGGATTAGGGATAGGGTTAGGTTTAGGGCTAGGGTTTTTATTAGGGTTAGGGTTAGGTTTAGGCTTAGGGTAATGTTAGGTTTAGAGCTATTGTTAGTACTAGGGTTAAGATTAGGATTAGGGCTAAGGTTAGGTTTATGTTTACAAATAGGACTAGGGTTATGTTTAGGCTAAGGGTTAGGCTTTGAGCTAGGGTTATGTCTAAGGCGAGGTTTAGGGTTAGGGCTACATTTAGGATTATTGTTATGCTTAAGGTGGTATTAGGCCTCAGAATACTGCTAGGTTTTGTGTTAGGTTTAGGCCCAGGGTTAAGGCTGTGTGTAAATTAAGATCTGGGGTTCTGATTACAGCAAGTTTTATTGTTAGGGTTATGACTATGTCTAGTGTTAGGTTTAGGTTTTCGATTAGGTTCAGGTTTAGAGCTAGGTTTAGTGTTAGTGTTGGAGTCAGTGTTAAGTTAGAGTTAAGTTTAGGGTGAAAGCCAGAATTAGGACTAGGTTTAGGTCTAGGTATAGGGTTAGTGTTTGCTTTAGGTTAAGGATTATGTTACGGCTAGGGCTCAGGAGTTTTTTAGGTCTAGGTCTAGCATTATAAGCCTAATCTATATTTAGGATTAATCTTAGGTCAAGGGCTAGTGTTAGGCTTAGGTTTAGGTATAAGTTTACTGTTAGGGCTAGTTTTAAGGTTTGGTTTAGGTTTAGGGTCAGATTTAGACTGAGGGTTTGTGTTAGGGTAATAATTTGAGTTAGGGTTAGAGCTAGAATGAGGGTTAGGACTATTAATAGGGTTAGGTTTGGATTAGGCTATGGATTAGGATTAGGAATAAGGTTTCCATTATGGAAAGGGTTTGGCTCAGGGTAAGTGATAGAGTTAGAGCTAGGGTTAGGGCTAGGATTAGGGTTAGGGTTAGGGCTAGTGCTAGGTTTAGTTTTACATTTAGGGTTAGGACTCAGATTAGGGCTAGTTTTTCTGTTAGGTTTGGGGCTAGGGTTAGGGCCATGGCTAATATAAGAACTAAAGTTTTGATTAGAGTTAGTATTTGGTCTAGATCTAGTGTTAGTGCTATAATTAGGGTTAGTGTGATATTTAGAACTAAGGTTAGTGTTAGAATATAAGTCAGGGTAAGGGTTAATTTTAGGACTAGGACATGAATTAGAGCTAGAATATTATGGCTAGGTTTAGGGTTAGCATTTGGTTTAGGTTAACATTTAGTGTTAGGACAATGTTTCGTTTTCATTTAAGGTATAAGGCTAGGGTTACGGATAGTTTTAGGATTAGCGATAGTGTTAGGTCTAGTGGTAAGTTGAGGATTAGGCTTAGGGTTATGGTCAAATGTAGAGTTATGATTAAATCTAGGGTAGGGTCTAGGGCTAGGGTTAGGGCTAATGTTAGGGCTTGGGTTAGGTTTATTGTAATGGATAGGGTTAGAACTAGAAATAGGGCTTTGAGCAGAGTTAGAGTTAGTCTTAGGCAAAGGTTATGGGTAGACTTAGTGTTAGGGCTAAATTAGGGCAAGGATTAGTTATAGGGTTAGTGTTAGGTTTAGGCCTATGATTAGAGCTAGAGATATGGTTAGTGTTAGGGTTTGGGTAAGTGATAGGGTTAGGAGAAAGAATGGGGTTATACCTAAGTTCAGGTCTAGGGCGAGGGTTAAAATTAGAGATGGGGCTAGAGTTAGTGTTTGGGTTAGGATTAAGGCAAGGTAAAGCCAATGATGAGGACTCATGTTTGTATTAGGGTTAGCGCTAGGATTAGGGCTGGGGCTAATGTCAGGTCTGGGTTTATGTTTATGGTTAGTTTTATGGTTAGGTTATGGCTAGGTCTAGTGTAAGGATTAGGTTTAGGTTAAGGGTCACGTTTAAAGCTAGGTGTATTATTAGGGCCAAGGTTCGAATAGGGTTTGGTTTAGGTTAAGATTTAGGGTTAAGGCTTGAATTAGCTTTAGGGGTAGGCTTAGGGTTTGGGTTAGGGAAATTGACAGGGTTAGGTTTAAGGTTCATGTTAGGTTTAGAGTACTGAATAGTGTTAGTGTTAGCAATAGTGTTAGTGTTAGGCCTAGGGTTAGCATTTGTGATAGGATTATATTTAGGGTAATGGATAGGGTTCGAGCTAAGGTTAGGGCTAGGGTTAAGGTTAGAATTAGGACTAGGGTTACGGTTAGGCCTGGGGTTAGTGTCAGGGTTATGTTCTGTGAAAGTGTTAGCATTTGAGCTAGGATTAGGGCTAGCATGAGGGTTAGGTTAGAGTCAGGGTTAAAGTTAGGGTTATGGTTAGGGTTATGTTAGGTTAAGGTTAGAGTTTGAGTTAGAATTAGGGTTAGAGTGAGGGTTAGGATTAGGATTAGGTCTATGCTTATGGTTTGGGTTACAATAAGGGAAGTTTTTGGGCTAGGATAAGTGATATGTTTTGTGTGAGGTTTATGGCTAGCATTAGGGCTATGGGTAATGTAAGAGCTAGGGATATTTTTATGGCTAGTTTTAAGGTTAGGGTTATGGATAAGTCTAGTGTTCTAGTTAGGTTTGGGGTTAGGATAAAATTTAGAGCTAGGGTTTGTTTTAGGATACTGGTCATTGTTCAGGTTAGGGTTAGGTTTAGGTGAGGGCCAGATTTAGGATTAGCTTTGGGTCTAGGCATAGACTTAGTCTTTACATTAGGTTAACAGTTGTTATTATGGCTAGTACTAGGTTTTTGTTTAGGGCTAAGGCTAGATTTATGACTCTATTTAGGATTAGATTTGGTCTAGTGCTACTGTTACTGTTAGGTTTAGATATAGGTTTACCAATAGGGTTAGGGTTAGGGTTCTCTTTATGGTTAGTATTAGGATTAGACCTGGGGTTAGTGTTAGGGTAAGAGAAAGGGTCAGGGTTAGAGTTAAGGTTAGAGCTAGAATGAGGGCTAAGATTAGGACTAGTAATAGAGACAAGGTTTGAGGTAGGCTAAGGATTATGGTTAGTACTAAGGTAGCATTAGGGTGAGGGTTTGGTTTAGGGTAAGGCATGGGGTTAGAGGTAGAGTTAGGGTTAGGGTTAGAATTATGTTTAGGGTTACACCTAGGTTTAGGGCCCAGAATATGGCTAGAATTTGTATTAGCATTAGGGTTACAGCTAATGAAAAAACTAGGATTCTGATTAGGTCTAGTTCTAGGGTTAGTGTTAGGTCAATGTTTAGAGCTATGTTTATTGTTAAGGTCCAAGTAAGGGTCAGGGTTACTTCTAGGGTTAGGGTTAGGACTCAAATTAGGGATATGTTTAGAGCTATGTGTAGGGTTAGGGTTTGGTTTAGGTTAAGGTTAGGGTTATGTTTATGGCTCGATTTTGTTTTAAGGCTAGGGTATTATTAGGGCTAGTTTTCCAGTTATCATTAGGGTTAGGGCTAGTGTTAGAGTGAGGTTTAGGCTAAAGTTTAGGGTTAGATCCAGGTTTAGGGCTAGGGTTAAGTTTAGGGCTAGGGTTGGGGCTAGGAATAAAAATAGGGTTTGGGTTATGGTAATGGATATGTTTAGAGATAGTGATAGGACTAGGGTGAAAGTTTGAGGTAGTCTTACATAAAGTTAGGTTTACAGTTAGAGTTAAATTAGGGCTAGATTAGAACTATGGTTAGTGGTAGTTTTAGGCCTAGATTTAGGGCTAGGTTTAGGGTTAGCTTTAGGGTTATGGTAAGGTATGATATTAAAGCTACATTTAGGGCTAGGGCAAAGCATAAAATTAGGGTTAGGGCTTGGGTTAATGTTAGGGTTAGGATTAAGGCTAGGCTTAAGAATAGAATTAGGGCTAGGATTTGTGTTAGGGTTAGGGCTAGGATTAGGGATAGGGCTAATGTCAGGTCTAGAGTTATGGTTAGGGATAGTTTTAGCATAAGGATTATGGCCAGATCTATTGTAAGTGTTAGGTTGAAGGTTAGGTTCAGTTTACAGCTAGTTGTATTATTAGAGTCAGAGTTAGGGTTAGGATATGGGTTAAGTGAAGGATTACACTTAGGGCTCAAATTAGCATTAGTGTTAATTTTAGGGTTAGGGTAATATATATGGTTAAGTTTAGGGTTAAGTTTAGATTTAGAGTAATAAACAGGTTTATGGTTAGAGATATGGTCAGGTTTAGGCTTAGGGATATAATTCAGTTTGGGTCATATTTAGGGTAATATATTGGATTAGAGCTACAGTTAGGACTAGGGTTATTGTTAGGTTAGAGCATTGGTTAGGGTTAGGCTTAGGGTTAGAATATGGTTAGGGTTATGGTTAGGGTAATTAATAAGATTAGAGGTAGGGATAGGGCTAGGAGTATGGTTAGAGTTAGGGCTACGGTTTGGGTTAGATTTCGGTTAGGACAAGGTTTTTGTTTATGCTTAAGTTTAGGTTAAGTGTTAGTGCTAGGGTTAAGGTTAGCGCTAGGGTGAAAGCTAGGGTTAGGGCTCTGATTAGGTCTAGGTTTGGAGTTAGGTTAGGGCTATTTAGGACTAAGGCTAATGTTAAAACTAGGATTATGATTAGGGCTAGTGTAAAGTTTAGCACTATGTCAAAATCTAGTGTGTAGATTAGGTTTAGGTTTAGGTTGATGATTAGAGATAGGGTTAGTGTTACACTCAGAGTCAGCATCAGTGTTACTGATCAGAATTAGGGATAGACTCGAAATAGGGTTAGGGTTAAGACTAAGTGTAGGGTTAGGGTTTGTGTAAGAGTTAGGGTAAGAATTAGGGATATGTCTAATTTCAAGTCTAGGATTATGTTTTTGTTAGGGTTAGGGTTAGGTCTTTGTCACAGTTTTGTTTTATAGCTAGGGCTACTATTAGGATTAGTGATAGTTTTAGCGCTAGTGGTATGGTGAGTTTTTGGCTTACATTTATTGTTATGTTTAGATCAAGGTTTAGGGCTATGGTTAGGGCCACTCTTAGGGTTATTAACGGATAGAGTTAGAACTAGAAATAGGGCTGAGGCAAGAGTAAGAGTTTGTCTAAGGGCTAGGGTTAGGGTTAAGTTTAGGGTTAAGGCTAAATTAGGGCTAGATTTAGGGCTAGGCTTAGGGTTAGGGTTAGGGGAAGGGATGGGGTTATAGCTAGGTTTAGGCTAGGACAAGGGTTAGAATTAGGGTTAGGGCTAGGGTTAGGATTAAGGATATGTTTAGTGCTAGAATGAGGTGTTGTGTTAGGGCTAGGACTATAATTAGGGATAGGGCTAATATCAGATCTTGATTTATGGTTAGTATTATTTTAGGGTTAGTTTATGTCTAGGTCCAGTGTAAGGTTTAGGTTTAGGTAAGGGTCAGGTTTAAAGCTTGGTGTAGTATAAGGGTCAGAGTCTAGGTAGAGTTTGGTTTAGGTTAAAATTTAGAGTTAATGATTGAATTAGCTTTAGGGTTAGGTTTATGGATAGGGTAATGGATAGGATTATGATTAGGGTTCAGGTTAAATTTAGAGTGATGTATAGGGTTAGTGTTAGCAATAGGGTTAGCATTATGCCTAGGGTTAGCATATATGTTAGGCTCATCTTTAGGATAATGGATAGTGTAAGAGCTAAGGTCAGGACTAGGGATAAGGTAATGATTAGGGCTAGGGTTAGGGTGAGGCCTATGTTTAGTGTCAGAGATAGTTTTAGTTTAAGTATTAGCATCTGAGCTAGGGTTAGGTCTTGCAAGAGGGTTAGGTTTAGAGTCTGGTTTAGGGTTAGGGTTAGGATTATGTTTAGAGTAAAGGTTAGAGTTTGAGCTAGGTTTAGGGCTTGGGTGAGTGTAGGATTAGGCTTAGATCTAGGGTTATGATTAGGGTTATGATTAGGGCTTGGTTTAAGGTTAGGATAAGGGCTAGGTTTTGTGTGAGGTTTACGGCTAAAATTAGGGCTATGAGAAATATAAGAATTTGGAATATGTTTATGGCTATTTTTATGGTAAGGGTTATGCATATGTCTAGTATTATGGTTTGGTTTAGAGCTAGAGTTTGTTTAGGGTTAAGGGTCATTGTTGGGTTAGGATTAGTATTATGGTTAGGGACACAATTAGGACCAGCATTTGTTCTAGTGATATGTTTAATCTTTACATTAAGATTTTAACATCACACAAAATCTAGCCCTTATCCTAGCCCTAAACCTAGCCCTAATCATAACCCTAACCATAACCTTAGACCTAACCCTAATGGTAACCTTCCCCCTAGACCTAACCCTAGCTCAAACTCTAACCCTTAGTCTAAACATAACCCTAATCCTAAACCTAACCATAGCCCTGACTCAAACTCTAATCTTCGACCTAGCCCTAAACCTAGCTCCAATGCCTACACTTACCCTAAACCTAATCCTAACTGTAACCCTAGACCTGCCGCAGTCTGGCTGGGCACAATTCAGGAGCCACTTGGCAAAAGAAACGAACTTTATTTTTAGAACCACACACGCCAAATAAAACCTCTCCTCAGGAAAAACCCTCAGAACCCAACTTGCACCACCGGCTTCCCACAAGCCTCTCTCTCCACCACAAGCCTCCCAACCTCCCACAATCCTCCTGCTCTTGAGGCCGATTCCTGGGTTGCATGGGTGGAGCCAAAAAAGTCCCCCAATGAGCAGCTCCGTGGTCTGAAAGGGCTGGGAAACAGCCCAATGAGCATCACCGCAGAGGAGCCAATCAGCTAGATGTTGCTGGGGCCGCTGTGAGCCAATCATCAGCTGGCAGTCTGAAAGGGCGGGGAAACAGCCCAATGAGCATCACCGCAGAGCAGCCAATCAGCTAGATGTTGCTGGGGCACTGTGAGACAATCATCAGTTGGCAGTCTGAAAGTTTGCTGGGGCCCCTTCGGCTGTGGCTCTCAACATCTCCCTTTCTCTGTTTAAACAAGAAGGATGTGGCTTAGGGACCCTGCCTGCCTTAGGTTGTCCAATAGTACATATGGTCCTTACCTGTTATCAGATGAGCTGACCTCAAGGCGTCAGCCTCCTGTCTTAGGTTGGTACCATTGTAATTGGATCTTACCCATCACTGACTACCGGTCCAGTATACAGCCACACATGTGGACAGGTCTTTGTACCAGCGGGGGGGGGGGGTGAGGTTCTTTGCCTCACCTCTGTTAGCCCTCAAATTTTAGCTGAATGATTATGACAAGCAGAAGGGAGGAAGATACACCAAGTCAATTGACGGCTCCTTTTGGAAAAATTATACCACCAATGACATCATCAGCAAAAATACCCCAACACTACCACAAGTCGCTGCACCAACAGATAGGTAACAATGCATACAGGTGAGTTCACAATGCATACAATTGATACAAAGTCCAGGCAAGTTCTGTAAGCAGTTCAGTGATGGCTATTGCAGAAGCTGTAAATTGGTTTTATCTTTGTCTTCAACGGCACTGGGATGGAGATAGGAATTCTGGCAATAATGGCTAAAGAAAAAATTATGTAACATTCCAGAAGGCACTAAAAAAAACAATTTTCTTAACAATTTACATTATCTTGAAGAGAATTATTAAATATAATGAAAAGGAAAGGTGAAAGTAAACAAACAGATCTGTTAACCTCCTTTTTTGTTCACATATTAAAACAATCCTCAACAGTTGTTTACCCAATTTAAATTAAATCATTTAAATCACGTGAATAAAAAAACATATTTGGATCGATTTTTTCATGAGCGCTCATCATATATGATATATGGACATATGTACATTCAAACATATAACACAAAACACAAGTGTGCACACATAATATAATACATACAACATATAACATAATAGTAAAAACCTTATGACTTTTTACAGGTGAAATCTCCATTGCAATGTTTAAAAACTCTATAGTCAAAAAATAGAACTGATCAACAAAACATTAACCTAGGTCTGTATGAGCTCAAAAAACAAAATAGAACTTCATGATGTGGGAAAGGGCAATAATAAAATAGATATTGAAAAAAGCATCCTGGTTCTGTCACAGATGTAAGGATAGCCAAACTGGAGTTTTGGATATCAGCTGTTATGGATTTGAGCCAAATAATCTTCTTTTTGGTCTGTAGAAATCGCTTTAGTTAATCTCTCTGGAATCCAAATCAGCTGCTGTTCTCCCTGTGGAAACACAGAAACAGACCCCCGACTCCAGACAAGTACTGGGTCAGGACTTTTCCATTGTCCTGTTAGAATATCCTTCCAAAGTACCTTCGGCTTATGCACATTTTTGGACACATATGCCTTTCCTCAGCAATAAGCCCTGATGAATCCAAATTTAAAATGTTTAGAGTAAAAAGGGTTATTTTAAGTTTATCTTTGGGGAATATATACCCCTTCCCTATTTCTTCTTTTTGCTTTAATAAGTACATTTTAAAAGTTTGATGAGCTCTTTCAACTATGCCGTGTACCTGTGGATTGTATGGGATTCCTGTTATATGAGTAGTGCCAAATGATGAGCAAAATTGTTTAAAAGAGGTAGAAGTATAACCAGGGGCATTATCTGTTTTTAACTGTTTTGGAACACCCACAGTGGCAAAATTTTGTAAGCAATGAGCTATAACATCTTTAGTTTTTTTCTCCAACATGAAGGGAGCCCATCAAAAATCCAGAAGAAGTATCACCTGTAACATGCAAATATTTTAATTTTCCAAATTCTGGCAAATGTGTGGTGTCCATCTGCCAAATATGGTTAGATATCAATCCTCTAGGATTGAATCCAAGATTAAATGTGGTAAAGAAGTCACACAATTTTGACATTGTTTTATTATTTGTCTAGCTTGTTCCTTAGTTATTTTAAAACACTTTTGTAAAGTATTAGCATTGACATGGAACCTTTTATGAAAATTTGTAGCTTCTTCTAGTGTAGAGAAAATATGTATGTCATGTGTAGTTTTATCTGCTAAATCATTGCCCAAATTAAGGGCTCCAGGCAATCCTGTATGTGCCCTGATATGTCCTATAAAGAATGGATCTTTTCTGTCCCAGATTAGACTTAGTATAGTGGAAAGCAAAGAGAAAACAGTAGAAGAAGGGGAAATCCTACTAGCAACTTCAAGGGATACTGTAGCATTAACTATATACTGACTATCCAAAAATAAATTAAAAACAGAATCTTTAAACATCACAAAAGCTTGTAAAACTGCATTAAGCTCTACCTTTTGAGCTGATTGTTTGGGTACTAAAAATGTAAAAGTTTGATCAGGTGTAACTATTGCTGCTGTACCATTATTTGATCCATCAGTGAATATATTTGGAGCATTCATGATAGGTGTTTTTCTTGCCATTTTTGGAAAAAATACAGGATGCGATGACCAAAAAGACAATAAAAGATTAGATGGTAAGTGGTTATCAAATGAAACTTTAGATTTGCACATGATTATTGCCCAAGTATTTAACTCATTAGCTAACTCATCCATTTGATTCATAGTATATGGAGTAATAATTTTATTGGGAGAAATTCCAAACACTACCTTTGCTGCTTTTATTCCTTTGAGTATTAATCGTCCTACAGCATCAGGATACCTAGTAAGAATAGTGTTAGGAGAACAAGATAAATGTATCCATAATAATGGACCTTCTTGCCAAAATACTCCTGTAGGAATATTTTTGTTGGTAGTACAATAAATAATAAAGGCAAACTTATATCAATTCTATCCAAATGCATATTTTCCATATATGTTTCAATGATTTTTAATGCCTTTCTTGCTTCAGGTGTTAACATACGGGGTGAATTTGGATCTGATGGACCTTTTAGGATATCAAATAAAGGTCCCAACTCTCCTGTTGGTATACCTAGATAAGGCCTTATCCAATTTATGTCTCCTAATAACTTTTGAAAGTCGTTAAGTGATTTGAGTTGATCTACTCGTATTTGAATTTTTGGTGGACGGACCATGGTTGAGGATAATAGAACTCCTAAATAACTAATTGGAAAATTCAATTGTACTTTATCTTTTGCTATCTCTAGATTATAATTTTTTAATAAGTTTGTAAGTGTGGCATAACACTCTAGCAATGTGTTTTTAGCTTTGGGTGCTAATAATACATCATCCATATAGTGAAATATTTGTAGTTCAGGATTTTGATTTCTAAGTGGCTGGATTAATTTGTTAACATAAATTTGACACATGGTTGGGCTGTTAGCCATCCCTTGAGGGAGTACTTTCCATTCATATCTCTGTTCAGGACCTTCATGATTCAGTGCAGGAATAGTAAATGCAAAACTTGGACTATCCTCAGGATGAATTGGAATTGAAAAAAAAAAAAAAACAATCTTTAGTATCTATAACTAAAACATACCAAGTTTTTGGCAAAGCAGACAATTGAGGAATCCCCGATTGAGCAGGTCCCATAATAACCATCTCATTATTAATGGCTCTTAAATCTTGCAACAATCTCCATTTACCAGATTTCTTTTTGATAACAAAAATGGGAGTATTATGGGGAGATACAGAAGGTTGTATATGTCCTTCTGCTAATTGTTGTTTGACCAGGTCATGGGCTGCTTGTATCTTTTCTTTAGTCAGGGGCCACTGAGGAACCCATATTGGTCTTTCTGATTTCCAAGAAATATTTTTGTCTCAGTGGCCCTTTCTGAAAATCCAACCCAAGTCTGTCTGTTCATTGATCTATTTGTATTGGTGCTGCTATACCTTGTTCTTGTTTTTATAATCTTTTTACTTTCCTAAAACCTTGTCTAGTCATAATAGTGGGTGCATTTTGGTTGATGTTATTTGTTAATGTCAAGCCTAATTGATCTAGGACAACTCATCCCCATAAATTTACGGGAAGATGATCCAATACCTATGGCTGTATAGTTCCTTCACATCCTTCAGGATCCTTCCAATCTAATACCATTGCACTTCTATGGGGATTAGTCACCACTCCTAGGCCTCGAAGCATTTGAGTGGCTTATTGTAATGGCCAATGTTTTGGCCATTCTTGATGAGAGATGATGCTAAAGTCTGCACCTGTATCCAGTAGTCCAATAAATTCATGTCCTTGAATATTTAGTTTTAGCATGGGGAGAGAATCTAAATTTAAAGAGAGCATAGCCCAATCTACACCTGTGAAGCCTAATCCCTTGGAACCTCTTTCTACAGCACGACTGGAAAATTTATCATGTAGGCTTGGTATTATTAGTAACTGTGCTATTCTATCTCCTGGTGAAATTACTGATATACCCTTTGGAGAACTGGCTATAATTTTTATTTCACCTTCATAATCAGGATCAGTTACCCCAGGACTTATCATAAGTCCTTTTAGAGTAGAAGAGCTGTGTCCCAATAATAAGCCTACTGTTCCTTTGGGAAGAGGTCCTTTTACCCCTGTGGGAATGATTTGAACTTCCATCTCTGGAGTTAGTACTGATCTGGTGGAGGCGCAGATGTCCAACCCTGTGCTCCCTCTGGTTTGTCTGATGAGGGATCTGATGGACAATGTGTCCTGAGCACTACCCTGATGGGGTTGCTGGGTTCCTCCAGTGCTCCGCATATTTGTGGTTTTGGGCCCCGGAGCATTGGACCCCCTGTCCATTTTTTGGCAATGGAGCCTGATGCATTTCTCCACAATATCATGGATAAACACCTGGTCCTTGTTCGTTTTTGATAATGGAGTACCCTCTATGGTGGTTTGAGAACGGCATTCATTAGCTCAATGTCTCCCTCTATGGCATCGTGGGCAAATACCCAGTATTCTACTCCTCTGATACCTAGTTTTGTTAAACCCTCCTCCTATGGTGCAATTCCTTTTAAAATGTCCTGTTTGTTCACAATTGTAGCATGTTCTTGGCCTGGCATCTAAAGCCTGTTTTACTGCAGCTGCCACAATTTGCCCTTGTTCATTAATGTCTCTGGCATCTAAAGCCTGTTTTACTGCAGCTGCCACGATTTGCTCTTGTTCATTAATGTCTCTACATAATTTAACATATGTGTTTAAATCTTCATGTTTCCATGGTATAATGATATCTCTGCACCAACGATTTGCTTGCTCATAAGCCAGTTGTTTTATTAATGGAATTGCTTGTTCTGTATTCCCAAAAACTCTGGTAGCTGTTTGAATAAGCCTATCTACAAATTCTGCGTAAGATTCATTAGCTCCTTGTATTACCTTAGATAATTGACCTTGTAAACCTCCATGTCCTTGTAAAGTCTTCCATGCCCTAACCGACTCTACAACAATTTGTGCGTATATGCCAGGATCATATGCAATTTGTTGCTGCTTATCCTCATAAGGTCCCTTTCCTAACAACATATCTAGATTTCTCTGAGAATAACCAGCTGCTGCATTTCATCTAGCCATCTGCTTGCAAAGTTCCTCATTGGCAACCTTCCATAACAGGTATTGACCTCCATTTAGCACAGCTTTACACATATTAGCCCAATCTGCTGGCATCTTATTCAAGTTGTTAATGGATTTGACCAAGCTTACAGTGAAGGGTGCTTGAGAACCATAGGTGGTTACAGCCTCTTTTAGCTGCTGCACTATTTTGAAATTTAAAACATGGTGAATTTGCTGCCCTCCTACCTCAAATATAGGGCATGTTAATACTTGAGATCCTGTCTCAGGATCCGAACTATCAACTGCGGGGGTTAGGGGCCTCCCAGCATATGGAGGTGGCCTTGTTAGTTGGACATTTACATCCTCTGGTGATAGAAAGGTGTTAGTAGCAGTTTCCTGTAGAGGTGGTGCTGTTGGTTGGACACTTACGCCCTCTGGTGATAGAAAGTTGTTAGTAGCAGTCTCCTTTTGTAACTTTCCCCCTGATGGCTTTTTCTGCTCTAAGCTTTCTTCCTCTATCTTTGTCTGAACTGAAGGCTTTGGACTAAGCAAACCAGATACAAACGTCCCCAATGGCAATGTGCTAACTGGCAGAGTCCCTGGGCTGTTCTCTTCTATTCTTTTTAAATCTTCAACATGATGGTTCCATTGTGATATATTTAACAACTCCTCCTTAAAAAGCCATGGGCCACATTTTTGTATTGTATCAACGTATGCCCTGACTGTTCTTGATTTTACTGAAATGCCTCCTTCCTCCAACAATTTACTTAACACTCTTTCAGTTTGTTTTTTACTAATTTCTGATCCCATATTTCTACTATAATACAACCCAACAAGATGACACCAAACAAAACCGAGACAGAATGAAATAAAAAGGGAACAAGAAAAAGTCATTATAGCCTTTCTATCCTCCTGACATGTGCATCCGTCCTTTCTCCCTATCTGTTCCTCAGACGTAAATATTTTTCCTCAGATGTGAGCTTTTTTTCTTCCATCTCTGTCATCTCCAGGGTCAGGCAAGTTAAAACAAAAGTGAAGCAAAACAAAGGAGGAATCTAAAATGGCTACCCATCCTCTTGCCCTTCCCTCAGGGGCGAGCAGTTTACCTTATCACTTACCCTCAGTCGCACCCCGTACGGGCAACTAAATGCCGCAGTCTGGCTGGGCACAATTCAGGAGCCACTTGTCAAAAGAAACTAACTTTATTTTTAGAACCACACACGCCAAACAAAACCTCTCCTCAGGAAAAACCCTCAGAACCCAACTTGCACCACCGGCTTCCCACAAGCCTCTCTTTCCACCACAAGCCTCCCAACCTCCCACAATCCTCCTGCTCTTGAGGCCGATTGGCTGGGTCGCATGAGCGGAGCCAAAAAAGTCCCCCAATGAGCAGCTCCGTGGTCTGAAAGGGCAGGGAAACAGCCCAATGAGCATCACAGCAGAGGAGCCAATCAGCTAGATGTTGCTGGGGCTGCTGTGAGCCAATCATCAGCTGGCAGTCTGAAAAGGTGGGGAAAGAGCACAATGAGCATCACCACAGAGGAGCCAATCAGCTAGATGTTGCTGGAGCGCTGTGAGCCAATCATCAGCTGGCAGTCTGAAAGTTTGCTGGGGCCCCTTCGGCAGTGGCCCTCAACATAGACCTAAAGTTAGCTCTAACGCTATCCATAACCCTAAAGATAAGCGTAACCCAAATGCTATCACTAGGCCTAATGATAACCCTGTCGCTAACATTAACCCTATACATTACTATAAACATAACCAGAACCACAAACCTAATCCTATCAATTTTCCTATCCGTAACCCTAACCCTAAAGCTAATTCAATTCTTAACCCTAAAACTTAACCTTAACCAAACCCTACTTGGACCCTGACCCTAATAATACACCTATCTCTAAACCTGACCCCTACCCTAAATTTAACCCTTTAACTAGACATAGCCATAACTTATCACTAAAACTAATACTAAACATAAACCTAGAACAAACATTAGCCCTAGCCCTAATCCTAGCCATAACCCTAACACAAACCCTCAGCTTAAACTTAAACCTAGCGTGAATCCTAATGGAAATGCTACCTAACCTTACTCCTAACCCTAATTGTAACCCTCACTATAGAACTAAAGCTAGCTATAACCGTATCGCTTCCCCTAAACCTAATCCTAATCCTAAACCTAACACTAACACTATCGCTTACCCTTGGCCTAACCCTAACACCCTAGTGCTAATCCTAGCCCGAATTTAGCCCTAACCCTAAATCTACCCCTAACCCTAGCCCAAAGACTAACTCAAACTCTCGCCCTAGCCCTATTTCTAGTTCTAACCCTATCCATTACCATAACCCTCACAATAGCCCTAACCTTAGCCTTAACCCTAGCCATAGCCTTAAACCTAGATCTAACCATAAAAATATATCTAAGCCTAAACTTCACCGTACCACTAGCTCTAACACTATCACTAATCATAAAATTAGCCTTAAACATAGGCCTAGTTCTAAAACAAAACTGAGACATAGCCCTATCCCTAACCCTATCCTAACCTTAACCTGACATTAGGCCTATCCATAGACCTAATCCTATTTCTAAGCCTAGCCTTAATCCTAACCCGAATTTTAACTCTAGCCCTAACCATAATTTTATCCCTTTTCCTAGCACTACACATAGCTGTAACATCATACCTTACCCTAACCCTAATGTTATCCCTAACCCTAGCCCTAAACCTAGGCCTAAATCTATCACTAACCCTAGCACTATTTCTAGCCCTAATTTAGCCCTAACAGTAAACCTAAACCTATCCCTATCCCTAAGACTAACTCTATCTCTCGCCCTAGCCTTATCCCTAGTTCTAAACCTATTCCTTACCATAACCCAATCGCTAGCCCTATCCCTAGCCCCAAACTTAGTCCTAACCTTTGCCCAAGGTTTAAACCTGGATCTAAAACTAAAATTATGTATAAACCTCACCCTAAAACTAGCCCTAACCCTAATGCTAATTGGAAAACTAGCCCTAAATCTACCCTAATCCTAAAACAAACTAAGCCATAACCCTAACCTTTAACCTAAACCAAACCCTAAAGCTACACCTAGCCCTAAATCTATCCTTAATTTGAGTCCTAACCCTAACCCTAGAAATAACCCTGACACTGACTCGGCCCCTAACACTAACCCTAGCTCTAAACATTGCCCTAACGCTAACTCTAGAACTAACCCTAAGGAGAAACCTAGTTCTCTCATTAGTTTATCATTAGTTCTTACCATAGCCGTAATGATAAAACAAATCCTAGCCCGAATCCAAGACCTAACTCTATTTTTATAACTCTAACCCTAACCCTAACCCTAGCCCTAAACCTAACCGTAAACCTAACCCTACACCTAACCCTACCTTAAACCCTATCTCTTTCCTTAAGTTAAACCCTCACTCTCATGCTAACCTAGTCCTAAACTTAATCCTTAGCCTGCCTCAAACCCTAACTCTATTACTAATTCTATCCTAGCCCTCATTCTAGCTCTAAACCTACACCTATCCTTGACCCTTATTCTAACCCTAACACTAACCCTAAGTCTAAACTTGACCATAGGGTTAGGGTTAGGGTTAGTGTTATGTTTAGGGAAAGGGTTAAATTCTGAGCTAGGTTTAGGACTAGGGTGAGGGTTAGGGTTAGGGTTAGGTCTAAGGTTATGGTTAGGGTTATAATTAGTGCTAGGTTTAGGGCTAGGATAAGAGCTAGGTTTGTGTGATGTTTATGGGTAGCATTATGGCTATGGGTAATGTAAGTGCTTGGGTTATGGTTATGGCTAGCTTTTGGGTTAGGGTTGTGTATAAGTCTAGTGTTAGGGTTAGGATCTGGATTAGGATAAGTTTTAGAGCTAGGGTTTGTGTTAGGGTAATCATCAGTGTTTGGGCTAGGGTTAGGGCCAGAATTAGGAATAGCATTGGGTCTATGGATAAGGTTAGTCTTTGTGTTAGTTTAATGGTTATTATTAGGGCTAGTTCAAGGTTTGTGTTTAGGGTAGGCTAGATTTATGACTCTATTTAGGATTAGGTTTGGTCTAGTGCTAGTGTTACTGTTAGGTTTAAGTATAGGTTTACCAGTAGGGGTAGAGTTAGTGTCCAGTTTAGGATTAGTGTCAGGTTTAGATCTAGGGTTATTGTTAGGGTCAGAATAAGAGTCAGGTTTGGGGTTAGGGCTAGAGCTAGAATGAGGCCTAGAGTTAAGACTAGTAATAGAGTTAGGGTTTGGGATAGGC
This sequence comes from Marmota monax, assembly GCF_021218885.2. Lineage (NCBI taxonomy): Eukaryota > Metazoa > Chordata > Mammalia > Rodentia > Sciuridae > Marmota > Marmota monax. The sequence goes on along the minus strand of NW_026694887.1, from coordinate 311,570 downwards.
TAAAGATTAGTGTTAGGACTAGGGTAGCATTAGGGTGAGGGTTTGGCTTAGGGAAAGTGATAGAATTAGATGTAGGGTTAGGATTAGGGGTAAGGTTAGGGATACGGTTAGGGTTAGGGTTATTCTTAGAATTAAACCTAGGCTTACGGCTTGGAACAGTGCTAGGATATGTGTTAGCATTAGGGCTATGGCTAATGAAAGAACTTGGTTCTGATTAGTACTACTTCTTGGTTTAGCATTAAGGCAATGTTTAGAGCTAGGGTTAGTGTTATGATCCAAGTCAGGGTCAGGGTTACTTCTAGGGTTAGCTTTAGCACTCAAATTATGGCAAGGTTTATGGCTAGGTTTAGGGTTAGTGTTTAGTTTAGGTTAAGGATTAGTGTTAGGTTTATGGCTCAGTTTTGTTTTAGGGCTAGGTTAGCATTAGGGCTAGTTTTCCAATTAGCATTGCTGTTACGGCAAGTGTTTGGGTGAGATTTAGGCTTAAGTTTAGGGTTTGATCCAGTTTTAGGGGTAGAGCAGAGGTTAGGCCTAAGGTTGGGCTAGGGATAGGGCTAGGTTTTGGGTTATGGTAAGGGATAGGTTAGAACTAGGGATAGGGCTAGGGTGAGAGTGTTAGTCTTAGGGATAGGGATAGGATTAGGTTTAGTGTTAGGTATAAATTACGGCTAGGATTAGTGCTAGGGTTAGTGTTAGGTTTAGGCCTAGGTTTATGGCAAGGGTTAAGGTAGTGTTAGTGTTATGGTAAGGTATGATGTTACAGCTATGTTTATTGCTAGGACAAGGGATAAAATTAGGTATAGGCCTGGGGTTCAGATAAGGGTAAGGATTAAGGCTGGGCTTAGAACGAGGATTAGGGCTAGGGATAGGGCTAATGTCAGCTCTAGGGTTAAGGTTAGATATGGTTAGGGATAGGGCCATGGCTCAGTTTTGTTTTAGAACTAGGTCTAGGGTTAGGGCTATTTTTATGATTAGCAATAGTGTTAGAGCTAATGGTAGGGTGGAACTTAGGCTTAGATTTATTGTTATGGTTAGATCTAGGTTTAGGCCTATGGCTAGGGTTAGGGCTAAGTTTAGGGCTAGTGTTAGGGTTATGGTAACAGATAGGGTTAGAACTAGAAATAGGGATAGGTTCAGAGTTTGAGTTAGTTTTGGGCTAAGGTTAGGGGTAACTTTAGGGTTAGGGCTAAATTCCGGGTAGGTTTAGTGTTAGGATTAGGCCTAGGGTTAAGGATAGTGTTAATGTTAGTGTTAGGATTAGGTTTAGGGGAAGGGATATGGTTATAGGTAGCTTTAGGGCTAGGGCAAGTGTTAGAATTAGGGTTAAGACTAAGGTTAAGGTTTGGGTTAGAATTAAGACTAGGTTAGGGTAAGGGTTAGAGCTAGAATGAGGGCTAAGTTTAGGACTAGTAATACAGTTAGGGTTTAGGGAAGGCTAAGAATTATGGTTAGTACTAGGGTAGCATCAGGATGAGGATTTGGCTTAGGCTAAAAGATAGGGTTAGGGATAGGGCTATGGTTAGGGTTAGGGTTAGGGTTAGTGTTAGAGTTAGGGTTAGGGTTAGTGTTAGGGTTTGGTTTTGAGTAATAGTTAGGTTAAGGGTTAGTTAAGGTTAGTGTTAGGTTTAGGTTTAGGATTAGGTGATTGATAGTGTTAGGGATATGGTCAGGGTTAGGGTTAGGGTTAGGGTTAGGTTTAGGGTTAGGATTTGGGTTACATTAAGGTTAGGGATAGGGTTAGGGATATGGTTAGGGTTAGTGTTAGGGTTAGGTTTAGGATTCAGGTTAGGGTTAGGGTTAGGGTAAGGTTTAGGTTTAGGGTTAATATTAGCATTAGGGTTAGGGTTAGGTTTATATTTAGGGTTACATTTAGGGTTAAGATTAGTGTTAAGTTTATGGTTAGTTTTAGGGTTACAGTTAGTGTTATGTCTAGTGTTAGGGATTGTGTTAGGGTTAGGGTTTGGGTTAGGGTTAGGGTTAAATTTAAGATTAGGGTTGCATTAGGGTTAGGGTTAGGATTATGCTTAGGTTTAGAGTTAGGGTTAGTGTTAGGTTTAAGGTTAGTGTTTGTGATAGGGTTGGGTTAGGGTTAGGGTTCAGGTTAGACTTAGGGATAGGGTAAAGTTCAGGTTTAGTGTAAGGGTTAGTTTGGGTTTAGGTTTAGTGTTTTGTTAGGGTTAGGTTTTGTAAATTAGCGTTAGGTTTAGATTTAGCGTCAGGATTAGGCTTATGGTTATTGTTATGGTTAGGGTTATGGTTAGGGGTAATTTTAGTGTTAAAATTAGTGTAAGGATTAGGTTTATGGTTAGTGTTAGGTTTAGGCTTAGGGTTAATGTTTGTGTCAGTTATACAATTATTGTTGGGGTGAGGATTTGTGTCAGGTTTAGAGGTAAAATAAGTGTTAGGGTTAGTGTGAGGGTTAGTGTTAGGTTTAGGGTTAGGCAAGTATTAGGGTTAGGGTTACGTTAGTTTTAGGGTTAGGGTTAGAGTTTGTGTTAAATTTAAAGTTGAATTTAGGGTTTGTATTAGGGTTACTTTTAGGATTTATTTAGTGTTAAGTTTACAGTTAGGGTTAGGGTCAGAGTTCATTTTAAGTTTTGGTTTGGGGTTAGTGTTAGGCTAAGGTGAATGTTTACGGTTAAGGTTAGGGTTAGTGTTACAGTCAGGTTTGGTTAGGGTTTGGGTTAAGGTTAGTGTTTGGGTTAGGGTTACAGTTAGGTTTATGGTTAATGTTAGGTTTAGGGTTAGATTTAGTGTTAAGAGTAGGGTTATGTTTATGGTGAGGTTTAGGGTTAGTGTTAGGGTTAGGTTTATGTTTACTGTTACGGTAAGAGTTAGGGTTAGGATTAGGGTTAATGTTTGGGTTAGGGTTTGTGTTAGGGTTAGCTTCAGGGTTAGGGTTAGGTTTACTCTTAGTATTAGGTTTAGGGTTAGGATTGTGGATTGGGTTAGTATGAGTGTTAGGGTTAAGGTTAGGGTTAGCATTATTGTTTGGGTTTGGGTTATAGTTAGGTTTAGTGTTAGTGTTAGGTTAAGGGTTAGGGTTAGTGTTAGGTTAAGGTTTTGGGTTAGTTTTAGGTTTAGGGTTAGGATTAGGTGAGGGGTTAGGGTAACAGTTAAGGTTATGGATAGTGTTATGGTTATTTATAGAATTAGGGTTAGGGACAAGTTTAGGTTTAGGGTTAGGTTAGGGTTTGTGTTAGGGTTAGTGTTAGGGTTAGGTTTATGGGAAAATTAGGGATAGGTTTAGGGTTAGGGTAATGATTAGTGTTAGGGTTAAGGTAATGGTTTGTGTTAGCTTTGGGATTAGTTAGTGTTAGGATTAGTGTTAGGGTTAAGGTTATTTTTATGGAAATAATTAGGGTTTGTTTCAGGGTAAGGGTTAGGGTTAGGGCAAGGGTTATGATTAGGATTACCATTAGTGTTATGGATAGGGTTAGGGCTAGTGTTAGGGTTAAGGTTAGGGTTAGGAGTTGTGTAAAAGTTAGGGTTAGGCTTAGGGTTAGGGTTGGTGTTCGAGTTAGGATTGGTGTTAGCGTCAGGATTAGGTTCAGTGTTAAGGTTAGTGTTAGGGTATGGTTTAGGGTTCGTGTTATGGTTAGCATTAACCATAGAGTTAAGGTTAGGGTTAGTGTTAGCATTAGGGTTAGGGTTAGTGTTAGTTTTAATGTTTAGGTTATTGTTAGGGTTAGATTTAATGTTATGGTTACTGTTAGGTTTATGGTTATGGTTATGGTTATGGTTAGGGTTAGTGTTCGGGTTAGGGTTAGGGTTACATTAAGCTTTATGGTTGATGTCAGGGTTAGGATTAGAGTTAGTTTTATTGCTAGGGTTAGAGTTAGGCTTAGGGTTAGGGTTAGGTTTAGTGTTAGAATTAGTGTTATGCTTAGGTTTAGGTTTAGTGTTAGGGTTTGTGTTATGGGTAGGGCTTGGTTAACCCTAACTTGGTTTAGGATTAGGTCTACAGTTAGTATTAGGGTTATGGTTAAATTTAGGGTTAATATTAGGGTTAGGGTTAGAGTTAGTGTTAGTATTAGGGTTAGTTTTTGTGATAGGGTTAGGTTTAGGATTAGGGTTTAGGTTAGGGTTAGGGTTAGTTTTAGAGTTAGGGTTAGGGTTTGGTTTAGGTTTAATATTAGGTTTAGTTTTAGGATTACTGTTAGGGTTAGGTTAGTGTTTGTGATAGGGTTGGGGTTAAAGTTATCATTAGGTTTATGCTTAAGATTAGAGTTAGATTTAGGGTTAGGCTTAGGGTTACGTTTAGGGTTAGGATTACTTTTAGGTTTATGGTTAGGTTTAGGGTCACACTTAGGGTTAAGGTTAGGGTTAGGATTAGGGTTAGGGTTAAGGTTAGTGTTAGGGTGAGAGTTTGGTTTTGGTAAGGGTTAGGGTTAAAATTAGGTTAGGGTTAGGGTTATGGTTTTGTTAGGGTTTGTGTTAGGGCTAGCGTTAGGGTTAGGGTTTGTGTTAGCATTAGGTTTAGGGTGTGGGTTCGTGTTAGTGTTACGGATAGGTTTAGGTTTAGACTTCGTGTTAGAGTTTTGATTAGGGTTAGTTTTAGTGTTAGTTGTAGGTTTATGGTTAGGATTATGGTCAGTGTTACAGTTAGAATTAGGTTTAGGTTTCGGATTAGTTTTGGGGTTAGTGTTAGAGTTAGGTTGAGGCTTAGTGTTAGCCTTAGGTTTAGAGTAAGTTTTAGGGTTAGGGTTACTTTTATGGTGAGTTTTAGGGTTAGTGTTAGTCTTAGGGTAACAGTTCATGAGATTGTTATGGTTAGGGTTAGGGTTAGTGTTTGTGATAGGTTTAGGTTTAGGTTTTTTTTAATTGTTAGGATTAGTGTTCTTGTTAGTGTTAGGGAGAGTGTTAGGGTTAGGGATATGTTAGGGTTAGTTTTAGGGTTAGCGCTGGGATTAGGGTTAGGGTTTGGTTTGTGTTAGGGTTAGGGTTAGGGTTATGGTTATGTTTAGGTTTAGGTTTAGTGTAAGGCTTAGTGTTGGCGTTAGTGTTAGGGTAAAACTTAGGATTTGTATTAGTGTTAGAGAGAGGGTTATTGTTAAGTTTAGTGTTACTTTTAGGGTTAGATTTAGTGTTAGTGTTAGGTTAGGGTTTGGGAGAGTGTTAGGGTTAATGATAGGTTTAGGGTTAGGGCTACGTTTAGGGTTACTGTTAGTGTTACATTTAGGTTTAGGGTTAGTTTTAGGGTTTGTTTTAGTTTTAGGGTAAGGGTTATGTTTAGGCTTAGTTTTAGGTTTACAATTAGTGTTAGGGTTTGGATTAAGGTTAGGGTTAGTTTTAAGATTGTGCCTGTGTGAGGGATATGTTTTGCGTTAGGGTAAGGTTTAGGGCTAAGTTTTTTGTTAGTGTTTGGGTTAGGGTTAGGGTTAGGATTAGGTTTAGGTTTAGTGTTTTAGTTAGTGTAAGGTTTAGGGTTAGTTTCAGGGTTAGTTTCAGGGTTAGGATTGGGATTAGTTTCAGGGTTAGTGTTAGGGTTAGGGTTCAAGTAAGTGTTACCTTTAGTGTTAGTGTTAGGGTTAGGGTTAGGGTTAGGGAGAGTATTAGGGTTAGGACTAAGGTTAGGGTTAGGGTTAGTGTTACATTTAGAAGTAGGTTTAATGTTCGTTTTAGGATTAGAATTAGGGTTATGATTAGGGTTAGTTCTAGGGTTAGGGTTATGGTTTGGTTTAGGTTTAGAATTAGTTTTAGAGTTAGGGTTAGGGTTAGGGTTAATGTTAAAATTAGTGTTCATGTGAGAGATAAGGTTTGTGTTAGTGTAAGAGTTAGGGATATGGTTAGGATTAGGTTTAGAGTGAGGCTTTGGGTTAGTTTTAGGGTTGGTTTTAGGGTTATTTGTAGGTTAGGGTTAGTGTTAGTGTAATGGTTAAGAGTAGTTTTAGGGTTAGGGTTAAGGATTGTGTTATGGTAAGGGTTAGGTTGAGGGGTAGGGGTAGGATTAGGTTCAGTGTTAGTGTTAATGTTAGGCTTAGGGTTAGGGATAGTGTTAGAGTTAGGGATAGGATTAGGGTAACTTTTATCTTTGGTTTAGAATTAGGGTTAAGGTTAGTGTTACCATTAAAGTTAGTGTTAGAGTTAGGGTTATTGTTATGGTTACGGTTATGTTTATGGTTTAGGTTAGTTTTGGTGTTAGAGATAGGGTTTGAGTTCTGTTTAGGGTTATGCTTAGTTTTAGAATTTGAGTTAGGATTTGGGTTTGGATTAGTGTTAAGGTTAGTGTTAGGGTAAGAATTATGGTTTGTGTTATGGTAAGGGTTATGTTTAAGTTTTGTGTTAGGGTTAGAGTTAAAATTAGGGTTTTGTTTATGATTAGAAAGAGGGTTAGATTGAAGCGTAGGCTTGGGTTAGAGTTAATTTTAGGGTTATGGGTAGTTTAGGTATAGTGTTAGGGTAAGAGTTAGGGTTAGGATTAGTGTTAGTGTTAGGTTAGTGTTAGGGTTATGGTTAGGGTTAATGTTAGAGTTAGGTTTAGGTTTAGGGATAGAATTATGGTTATGGTTAGGGTTAGAGTTAGTGACAGGGTTACATTTAGGGTAAGGGTTAGGTTTAGGGTTACGTTTAGGGTTAGATTTAGGGTTAGGTTTAGGGTTAAGTTTAGTGTCAGGGTTAAGGTTAGGGTTAGGATTAGTATTAGTGTTTGGGTTAATTTTAGATTTAGGGTTAGTGTTAGGGTTAGGGATAGATTTAGGTTTAGTATTATGGTTAGTTTTGTGGTTAGGGTTAGTATAAAATTAGGGTTAGTGTTAGGGTATGGTTAGCGTTAGGGTTGAGGATAGGGTTTGGGTTAGTGTTAGAGATAAATTTGGGGTTAGGTTTAGTGTACGTTAGGGTTAGTGTTAGGGTTTGGTGTAGGGTTAGTGTAAGCTTTAGCGTTTGTGTTAGATTTAGGTTTAGAGTTAGTGTTAGGATTAGTGTTAGGATTAGGGTTAGGGTTAGATTTGTGTTTGGGTTATGATGAGGTTTAGGGTAAGTTTTATGGTTATGGTTAGTGTTATGGTTAGAGTTAGGGTTAGGGTTAGGGTTAGGGTTAGGGTTTTGTTTAGGATTAGGGTTAGGATTAGTGTTATGTTAAGGTTAGGGTTAGGGTTACGTTTAGGACTATTGTTTGGGTAAGGTTTAGAATTAGTTTTAAGATTAGTGTTAGAATTACCTTTAGTGTTAGTGCTTGGTTTAGGGTTAGGTTTAGGGTGAGGTTTAGGGTTAGTGTTAGGTTTACGGTTAGCTTTAGGTTAGAGTTAGGTTTGGGGTTAGGGTTAGGGTAATTGTTATGTTAAAGTTGGGATTTGGTTTAGGTTTTGTGTTAGTGTTAGGGTTAGGGTTAGGGTTATGGTGAAGGTTAGTTTTAGGGTTAGCTTCGGTTTAGGATAAAGTTTAGGGTTCGTGTTAAGTTTACGATTACGGTTAGTGTTACCTTTAGGTTTAGGGTGAGGGTTAGATTTACGGTTAGGATTAGTGTTAGCATTAGTTAAGTGTTATGGTTAGGGTTAGGGTTAGTGTTAGGGTAAAGGTTATTGTTAGGGTTTGGTTTAGTGTTAGAGTTAGTATTATGGTTAGGGTTAGGTTAGGGTTAGAGTTAGTGTTCGTGTTAGGGTAAGGGTTAGGGTGAAAGGTTTGGTTTAGATTTACAGTTAGGGTTAGTGTTGAGGTTAGGGTTAGGGTAAGGGTTAGTGAAATTATTTATGATAGGGTTATAGTTAGGTTTAGGGATAGAGTTAAGTTTGGATTAGGGTAAGTTTTAGGTTTAAATTTAGGGTTAGGGTGAGGGTCATAGTGGGAGTTTTTTGGGTTAGGATAAGATTAGGATAGTTTTGGGTTAGGATAAGATTTAGTGTTATTATTAGCATTAGGGGTAGGGTTAGAATTATGTTTAGGTAAATGTTCGGTTTAGGGTTAGGGTTACAGTTAGAATTAAGTTTAGTTTTAGGGTTATGGTTAAGGTTAGTATTAGGTTTAGGTTTAGCATTAGGGTTAGTGTTAGTGTTAGGGTTAGGGTTAGATTGAGGATTAGGCTCAGGGTTAGGTTTGGTTTGGTTTATGGATAAAATTAGTGTTAATCTTAGGATTAGATTTAGTGTTAGGTTTAGTGTTAAGGTTAGGGTTAGATTTAAGGTGAGGTTTAGGGTTAGGGTTAGTGATAGGGTTACAGGAAATGTAAGGGTTAGTGTCAAGATGTGGGTTAGGGTCATTGTTAGGTTTAGGTATAGTTTTATGGTTAGAATTAGGATTAGTCCTAGGGTTACGGTTAGGGTTAGGGTGAGGTTTAGTGTTAGAATTTTCGTAAGGTTTAGGGTTAGTTTTAGTGTAAGATTTAATGATATTCTTAAGGTTAGGGTTATTGTTAGTGTTTGGTTAGTCTTAGGTTTAGGATTACAGCTAGGGTTAAGGATATGTTAGGGATAGGGTTAGGCTTAGTTTTAAAATTAATTTTTGGGTTAGGGTTAGTGTTAGGTTTATGGTTAGTTTTAGGGTTAGTGTTAGCTTAGCATTACGTTTAGGGTTAGTTTTAGTGTTAGATTTATGGTTAGTGTTAGAGTTAGGATTAGGAATAGGGTTAGGGTTAGTGCAGGTTTAGGGTTAGGGTTAGGGTTAGTGTTGGGATTAAAGTAAGTGTTAGGGACAGGGTTAGAGTTTGGGTTATGATTAGGGTTACTTTTTGTGATAGGGTTAGCTTTAGGGTTAGGATTAGGTTTAGGGTTATCGTTACAATAAGGTTTAGGGTTTGGATTGTTGTCCGGGTTAGTTTAGGGTTAGGGTTAAGGTTAGTGTTGGGTTTAGTGTTAGGATTTGTGTTAGTGTTACTGTTAGGGTAACGGTTAGGATTATGGTTAGGTTTAGGTTTAGGTTTAAGGTTAGGGTTAGGATTAGTGTTATGGTTAGTATTAGTGTTACGGTAAATTTTAGGATTAGGGTTACTTTTAGAGTTAGGTTTAGGCTTAGATTTAGTGTTAAGTGTGGGGCTAGGTTTAGGGTTAGTTTTTTGGTTACGTTTAGGGTTAGGGTTAGGATTAGTGTTGTGGTTAGTTTTAGGTTTAGGTTTAGGGTTAATGTTAGCATTAGAGTTAGGTTTTGTGTTTGGGTTAGTGTTAGGGTTAGTTTTAGGTTTAGTGTTAGAGTTAGGTTTATGTTTAGTGTTAGGGTTAGGGTTAGGGTTATGGTTAGTGTTTGTATTAGGGTTCAGGTTAGGATTAAGGTTATTGTTAGGCCTAGGGTTATATTTAGGGATAGGGTTTGGTTCATGTTTATCGCTACTTTTACAGTTAGGTGTAGGTTTAAGGTTAGTGTTTGGGTTAGTGTTAGGATTCAAGTTATGTTTTTTGTTAGGGTTATGTTTTGTGTTACGGTTAGGTTTAGTTTTAGTATTAGGTTTAATGTTAGGTTTAAGGTTATTGTTAGGTTTAGGGCAAGGGTTAGGTTTATTTTAAGGATTGGTGTTAGGGTTAGGGTTAGTGTTAGCATTAGTGTTAGGGTAAGTGTTAGTGTTAAGGATAGGTTTAGCGTTATTGTTAGGGTTAGGTTTGGGGTTAGTGTTATTGTTAGGGTTTGTGTTAGGGTTAGTGTTAGTATTAGGTTAAGGGTTATATTTAATATTATTATTAGGATTAGGGTTAGAGTTAGGATTAGGGTTAGGGTTCATGTTATTTTTAGTGTTAGTGTTAGGTTTAGTGTTAGGTTTAGAGTTAAGGTTAGGTTTATGGTTAGGGTTAGGAATAGTGTTAGGGTTAGGGGGAGGGTTAGTGTTAGTGTTAGGGTTAGAGTTAGTTTTAGTCTTAGGGTTAGTGTTCAGGTTGTGGTTAGGATTAGTGTTAGAGTTAGGGTCAGTTTTAGTGATAGGCTTAGAGTTAGGATTAGGGTTAGGTTTACTGTTAGGGTAAGTGTTAGTTTAAGTTTTAGGTTTAGGTTTATTGTTAGGGTTAGGGTTAGTTTTAGAATTAGGTGTCAGTTTAAGGTTAGTGTTAGTGTTACTGTTAGGGTTCGTGTTATGGTTTGTGTTAGGGTTATTGTCAGGGTTAGAGTTTGTGTTAGGTTTAGGGTTAGAGGTAGGATTATGTATAAGGTTACGGTTAAGTTTAGGGTTAGGGTTGGGATTACCAAGAAGGTAAGTGTTAGGGTTAGTGTTAGGTTTAGGGTTAAGGTTTGGGTTAGGCTTTGTGATAGGGTTAGGGTTGGGGTTAGGTTTAGTGTTAGTGTTAGTGTTAGTGTCACTGTTCGTGTTTGAAAAATTATTAGGTTTAGGATTAGGGCTATGGTTAGGATTAGTTTAGGTTAGGGTTTAGGTTATGGTGTAAGTAATGGTTTATGTTAGGGTTAGGTTTATGCTTAGCTTTAGTGCTATGGTTAGGGTTAGGGTTAGATATAGAGTTACAGTTAGGTTTAGGTTTAGTGTTAGATTTAGTGTTAGGGCTCTGTTTATGGTTAGGGTTAGGTTTAGTTTTAGGCCTATGTTTAGGGTTACAGTTAGTGTTTGGGTAAGGATTAGGGTTAGGTTTGGGTGTACGATTAGGTTTAGTTTTAGGGTTAAGGTTTTGTTTCGGGTTAGGGTTAGGGTTAGTTTTAGTTTTAGGGTTAGGTTTAGAGTTACGTAGGATTAAGTTTAGAGTTAAGTTTAGGGTTAGGTTCAGGGTTAGTTTTAGGATTATGGGTAGTGTTAGGGTTAGTTTTAGTGTAAGGGTTTTGGTTAGGGTTAGGTTTAGGTTTAGGTTTAGGGTTAGTGTTAGGTTTAGGGTTAGTGAGAGGGTTATGGTTGGGGTTAGGGTTAGTGTTAGGGTTATGGTTAGGGTTCCTGTTATGGTTAGGTTTAGGGTTAGCTTTAGGTAAGGGTTAGGGTTAAAGTTAGTGTTTGTGTTAGCATTTAGATTAGGGTTGCGGTTAGTGGTAGTGTAAGGGTTAATATTAGGATTAGGGTTACATTTAGGGTTACTGTTAGGTTTAGGGTTAGGATTTGTGTTAGGTTTAGGGTTATTTGTGTTAGGGTTATTTGTGTTAGGTTTAGGGTTAAGGTTAGTGTTAAGGTTAGGGTTAGGGTTTGGGTTAGCTTTAATGTTAGAGTTAGGTTAAGGTTTCATGTTAGGGTTAGGGTTAGGGTTAGGTAAAGGTTAGCATTGGGGTTAAGTTAGAGTCAGGGTTATGGTTTAGGTTAGGGTTTGTGTTAGGGTTAGGTTTAGATTTATTGTTAGTGTTAGGATTATGGTTAGTATTAGGTTTAAGATTATTTTTAGGGTTAGGGTTAGAGTTAGGGTTAGGGTTAGTATTTTGTTTAGAGTTAGGTATCATGTTATGGTTAGTATTAGGTTTATCATTAGGGTTAGAGTTAGTGTTAGGCTTAGGGTTAGGGTTAGGAATAGGGTTAGGTTCAATAATAGTGTTAGGTTTAGGGGCAAGTTTACAGTTAGTGTCAGGGTTAGTGTCAGAGTTAGTGTTAGAGTTAGGGTTCATGTTATATTTATTGGTAGTGTTAGGGTTAGATTTAGGGTTAGTATTTTTGATAGGGTTAGGGTTAAGTTTAGGGTTAGATTCAGTTTTCGGTTTAGGGTTAGGTTTAGTTTGCAGATTAGGGTTAGGTTTATTATTAGGATAAGTGTTAGGTTTAGGATTAGATTTAGGCTGAGTTGTTAGTGTTAGGTTTAGGGTTAGTTTTAGAATTAGGTGTAGGCTTAAGGTTAGTGTTAGGGTTAGTGTTAGGGTTCAGGTTATGGTGTGTGTTAGGGTATGGTCAGGGTTAGGGATTGTGTAAGGTTTTGGGGTTAGAGTTAGGATTAGGGTTAGAATTAGGGTTATATTTATTGTTAGGATTAGCATTAGGGTTAGTCTTAGGGTTAGTATTAGGTTTAGGGTTAGGATTAGGGTTAGGGTTAGCCTTAGTGATATGGTTAGGGTTGGGGTTAGGTTTAGTTTTAGAGTTAGTGTTACGTTTAGTGTCACTCTTCGTGTTAGAGATAGGGGTAGGGATAGAGTTAGGGCTATGGTTAGGATTAGAGTTAGGTTTGGTTCAGGGTTATGAGGTTAAGGTTTATGTTAGGGTTAGGATTATGCTTAGGTTTAGTGCTAGGGTTATGGTTAGGTGTAGGAATAGATTTAAGGTTACGGTTATGGTTAGTGTTAAGCTTAGATTTAGGTTTAGTTTTAGGGTTATTTTTATGGTTAGTTCTGGGTTTAGTGTTAGGGCTATGGTTAGGTTTAGGGTTAGTATTAGGGTAAGGATTAGGGTTAGGTTTAGGGGTTGGGTTAGTGTTAGTTTAGGGTTACGGTGGGGTTAAGGTTAGGTTTAGTGTTAGGGTTAGGGATAGGTTTCGGATTATGTTTAGGGATAGTTTTATTATTACAGTTAGGTTTAGGATTAGGTTTAGTGTTATTGTTAGTGTTAGGGTTAGGGATATGGTTCATGTTAGGGTTAGTGTTATGGATAGGTTTTTTATTAAGTTTATTGTTAGGGTTAGAATTACAGTTAGGATTAGGCTTAGAATTAGGTTTAGTGATAGGTTTTGTTTTAAGAGTAGGGTTATGTTTAGTTTTAGAGTTAGGGTTTTAGTTAGGGTTAGAATTAGTGTTAGGGTTTGGGTTAGGTTTAGGTTTAGGGTTGGTGTTAGGGTTAGGGTTAATGAGAGTGTTATGGTTGGCTTTAGGGATAGTGTTAGGTTAGGGTTACTGTTACAGTTAGGTTTAGGTTTAGGGTTAGGTAAGGGACAGGGTTAAAGTTAGGGTTCGTGTTAGGGTTAAGGTTAGCATTGAGGTTAGTGTTAGGGTTACGGTTAAGTTTAGGGTTAGGGTTACTGTTAGGTTTAGGCATAGGATGTATGTTAGGGTTATTGTTATGGGTAATGTAATCATTAGGATTACGGTTAGGATTAGTGTTAGTGTTAGGTTTTGTGTTAGAGTTAGTGTTAGGGCTAGTGTTAGGTTTAGGGTTAGAGTTTGGTTTAGGGTTAGGTTTAGCTTTAATGTTAGTTTTAGGGTGAGGTTTTGTGTTAAGATTAGGTTTAGAGTTGGAGTTAGGGTTAGTGTTAGGTTTAGTGTTATGGATAATTTTAGGTAAGTTTAGGTTGGTGTTAGGTAAGTTTTAGGGTTCAGGTTATGTTAGGGTCAGGGTTATGGTATAGGTTAGGGTTTGTGTTAGGGTTAGTGTTAGGGTTAGAGTTAGTGTTCGTGTTAGGGTTAGGGTTAGGGATAGTGTTAGTGTTAGTGTTAGGAATGGGGTTTAGGGTTAGTGTTAGTGTTAGCTTTAGGGTTTGATTTAGCGTTAGGGTTAGTGGTATGGTTAGGGTTTGAATTCATGTAAAGGTTAGGGTTAGGGTTAGTTTTAGGATTAGTTTTAGTTTTAGAGTTAGGGTTAGGGTTAGGTTTAGTTTTAGGGTAAGGTTTATTGTTAGGGTTAGATTTAGGGTTAGGATTAGCATTCGGTTTGGCATTAGGGTTAGGGATATGTTTAATGTTAGGGTTAGTGTTAGGGTTAGGCTTAGGTTTAGGGTTCCTTTTAGGGTTCGGCTTAGCATAAGGATAGGGTAAGTGTTAATGATAGAATTAGGGTTACGGTGAGATTTAGTTTTAGGGTTAGGGTTAGGTTAGGTTTAGGAATAGGTTTAGGAGTAGTATTAGGGTTAGGTTTAGGGTTAGTGTTAGTGTTTTTTTTTAATGTTAGGTTTAGGTAAGGGTAAGGATTTGGATTAGGTTAGGGTAGGCGTTACGGTATACATTAGCATTTGTGTTAGGCTTAGGGTTAGAGTTATTGGTAGAGTTAGAATTAGGGTTAGTGTTAGTGTAAGGGTTCTGGTTAGAATTAGGGTAAGGGTTAGGGTTCATTTTAGAATTACGTGTAGGTTGAGGATTAGTGTTAGGGTTAGTGTAATGGTCTGTGTTAGCGAAAGGTTTATGGTTAGGGTTACAGTTAGGACTAGGGTTAGATTTATGGTTAAAATTAGGCTTAGGGTTAGTATTACGGTTATTGTTAGGTATAGGGTTATGGTTATACTAAGTGTAAGTTATAGGGTTACGTTTGGGGTTACTGTTAGTGTTATTGTTAGTGTTAGTGTTAGGCTTAGTGTTAAAGTTAGGTTTATGCATAAGTTTAGGTAAAGGCTAGGATTAGGTTTAGGGTTAAGGTTTTTATTAGAGTTATGGTTATGGTCAGGTTTTGTGTTAGGGTTAGGTTTAGGGTTAGTGTTACAGTTATGATTAGCGTTAGAGTTATGGTTAGGTTTAGGTTAGAATTAGTTTTAGGGTTACAGGTAGAATTTGAGTTAGTGTTTAATTTAGTGTTAGGGTTAGGGTTAGGTTAGGGTTAAGATTATGGTTAGTTTTGGTTGAGGGTTAGTGTTAGGGATAAAATTAGTGTTAGGGTTAAATTTATGGTTAGGGTTAGTTTCGGATTAGTGTTAGGATTAAGGTTAGGGTTTGGTTAGTTTACAATTAGGGTTACTGTTACAGTTCATCTTAGGGTTAGGGTTAGTATTACTGTTAGTTTTAGGTTTATGGTTAGGTTTAGGGTTACAGGTAGAGTTAGGGTTAGGGTTAGGGTTAGCATTAGTGATTGGGTTAGGGTTACTCTTAGTTTTAGGTTTACTGTTATGGTTATGGTTAGAGTTAGTGTTTGGTTTAGGGTTCGGGTTAGGGTGAGGGTTATTGTTAGGTTTAGGGTTAAATTTAGGGTTACACCTAGGATTAGTTTTAGGGTTAGGGTAAGGGTAAAAGTTTGCATGAGTGTTATGGTTAGTGTTAGGTTTAGGATTAGAGTTTGTGTTAGAGTTAGGTTTAGGGTTCAGGTTACTGGAAGGTATAGTGTTAGGCTTAGGGTTAATGATAGGGTTACAGTTGGATTAGGGTTAGGGTTAGTGTTAGGGTTGGTTTACAGTTATGGTTAGGGTACATGATAGGGTTAGGATTAGGGTTAGTTTTAGTGTTAGGATAAGGATTAGTGTTAGTGATAGGGTTAGGGTTATATTTAGGTTAAGTGTTACAGTTAGGGTTAGGTTTAGGTACAATTAGTGTTAGGGTTAGGATTAGTGATAGGTTTAGATTTAGGGTTAGGTTTAGTTTTATTTTAGGTTTAGGGTTAAGGTTAGGGTTATGGTTATAGTTAGAGTTTGGTTTACGGTGAGGTTAAGGGTTAGGTTTGGAGTTAGGAATAGGGTTAAAGTTAGTGTTAGGGTTTGGTTTAGGGTTAGGGTTAGGTTAAATTTTATTGTTAGGTTTAGTGTTATGGTTAGAAATAGTGTTAGTTTAAAATTAGGGTTAAGGTTAGGGTTAGTTTTACGTTTAGGTTCAGTGTTTGTTTTAGGTTTATGGTTACAGTTATGTTTAGGGTTACGGTTACAGTTAGGATTAGGGTTTGGGTTAGATTAGGGTATGCTAAGGTTTGTGTTAGAGTTAAGATTAGTGTTAGGGTTAGGCTTAGGTTTAAGTTAGTGTTAAGGTTAGGGTTAAGGTTAGTGTTATGTTTATGGTTAGGGTTTGGTTAGGGTTAGGTTTTGTGTTAGTGTAAGGGTAAGGTTTAGAGTGTGCATTAGTGTTTGGGTTGGGTTTTACTTAGGTTTAGGCTTAGTGTTAGTGTTAGGATTAGGACTAGTTTTAGGTTTAGTGTTAGGGCTAGGGTGAGTGTTAGATTCAGGTTTAGGGTTAGGGTTATTGTTAGGAGTAGGATGAGGTTTAGTGTTAGGTTTAGGGTTAAATTAGGGTTAGGATTAGTGTTAGGGTTAAAATTAGGATTAGGGTTAGAATTTCTGTTAGGATTAGGAATAGGGTTAGTTTTAGGGTTAGTGTTAGATTTAGGGATAGTCTTTCAGTGAGGATTAGGCTTAGTGGTATGGTTAGGTTTTATGGTTCCGTTTTTGGGTTACAGTTATCGTTAGGGTTAGGTTTAGTTTTAGGTTTAGGATTAGTGTTAGGGTTTGGTAATGGTCTGCATTAGGGTTAGCTTAGGGTTAAGGTTATGGTTTGGGGTAGGGTTTGTATTGGGGTTTGGATTAGGTTATCATTAGAGTAGGCTTAGGGTTAGTGTTAGAGGGAGGGTTAGGATTTGTGTTAGGGTTATGTTTAGGTTTTTTTTTTTTAAGGTTATGGTTACGGTTAGTGTTAGGATTCAGGTTAGTGTTAGGATTAGGTTTAGGTTAGGGTTAGAGTTAGAGATAAGTTAGGGATAGGGTTAGGGTTAGTGTTAGGTTTAGATTAGCAGTTAGGATTAGGTTAGGGTTAGTGTTAGAATTAGGGTTAGGTTTAACATTAGTGTTTGGGTTTTGGTTATAGTTAGTTTTAGGGTTAGTGTTAGGTTTAGGGTAAGGTTTAGTGTTTGGCTTAGTGTGAGGGTTATGGTTAGGGCTAGGGTTAAGGTTAGGGTTAACCTTAGGGTTAGAGTTAGGGTTAGGGTTAGGTTTAGTGTTAGAGTTAGGGTTAGGTTTAGTGTTAGTTTTAGTGTTATGGTTAGGTGTAGGTTTGGGATTAGGGTTCATGTTAGATTTAGGGTTAAGGGTAGGGTTAGGGTTATGGTTAATGATAGTGTTAGGGTTGGGGTTAGCGTTAATGTTAGTGTTATGTTTAGTTTTAGGGTTAGGGTTAGGTTAGGGTTAGTGTTAGGGTTAGGATTAGGTTTAAAATTAGTTTTCAGGTTAGGGTTTTATTTAGGTATAGGGTTAGTGTTTGGTTTAGGTAAGGGTTAGTGTTAGATGTGGGGTTAGGGTTACGGTTAGGGTGAGTGTTAGGTTTAGAGTTATTGTTAGGTTTAGGTTTAGGGTTAGCCTTAGGGTTACTGTTAGGGTTAGGGTTATGTTTAGTGTTAGGGTTAGTGTTATGGTTAGGTTTAGGTTTAGGATTAGGGTTCATGTTAGAGTTAGGGTTAGGGTTAATGTTAGGTTTAGGGTTACTGATAGGGTTAGGTTTGGGGTAAGGGTTAGTGTTAGTGTTAGGATTTATTTTAGGGTTAGGTTTAAGGTTCGTGTTACGTTTAGGTTTAGGGTTAGTGTTAGGGTTAGGATCAGGGTTAGGTTTCATGATAGGCTTAGGTTAGTGTTAGAGTTAGTGTTATGGTAAGAGTTACTTTAGAATTAGTGTTAGGGTTAGGGTTATGGTTAGTATTAGGTTAGGGTTAGGGTTAGGGTTAGGGTTTAGGGTTAGGTTAAGTTTAGGGTTATGGTAAGGGTTAAGTTTTGTGTTACCATTAGGTTTAGGGTTTGTATTAGTTGTAGGGTTAGGGTTAAAGTTAGTTTAGGGTAAGGATTAGGTTAAGGTTTAGGGTTAGGTTTAGGGTTATGGTTATAATTAGTGTTAGTGTAAAATTATGGTTAGGGTTAGGGCTAGGATTAGGGGTAAGGTTAGTGTTTCGTTTAGGGTTAGAGTTTGTGTTAGGGTTACTGTTAGAGTAATGCTTAGGATTACAGTTATGGATAGGATTCTGTTTTGGTTTAGGTTTAGGTTTAGGGTATGTTACAGTTAGGGTTAGGATTAAGATTATGGTTAGGGTTAGTGTTAGGGAATAGGGCAAGGGTTAGTGTTATCGATAGTCTTAATGTTATAAAGAGGTTTATGGTTAAGGTTAGTGTTAATGTTTGGGTTAGTGTTTCTGCCAAGGTTAGGGTTAGGTTTATTTTTAGTGAAAGAGTTATTGTTAGGGTTAGGGCTAGGGTTAGTGTTACTGTTAGTGTTAGGGTTAGGGTTAGGGTTAGTGTTAGTGTTAGGATTAGGTTTCGGGTTAATGTTAGGTTTATGGTTAGTTTTAGGTTTAAGGTTATGATTAGGGTTTGTGTTAGCAGTATGGCTAGTGTTATGGTTAGGATTCATGTTAGGGATATGTTTAGGGATAGTGTTAGTTTTAGGTTTAGGTTTAGTGTTACTGTTAGTATTAGGCTTAATTTTAATATTTGGGTTAGGGTTAGCATTAGGTTCAGGGTTAGGGTTAGTGATAGGGTGAGGTTTAGGATTAGTATTAGCATTCAGATTGGGGTTAGGTTAGGGTTAGTGTTAGTGTTATATTTAGGGTTAGTTTTACGTTTAGGGTGAAAGTTATAGTTAGGGTTAGGGTTAATTTTAGTTTTAAATTAAGGTTATGGTTTGTGTAAGTTTTAGTGTTAGGGTTAGGGTTATGATTTGGGTTAGATTTAGGGTTTTTGTTTGGGTTACTATTATTGTAAAAGTTAGGGTTAGTGTTAGGTTTAGGATTAGAATTTGGCATAAGTTTAGGGATGTTGGTAGGGTTAGGTTTAGGGTTCATGTTAAGGTTATGTTTACGTTTAGGTTAGGGTTAGTGTTAGTATTAGGGTTACAGATAGTGTTAAGGTTAGAGATAGTTTTAGGGTTAGGGTTAGTGTTAAGTTAGGGATAGGTTTAGTATTAGTGTTACAGTTAGGGCTAGGTTTAAGGTGGGTGAGTTAGGCTTAGGCTTAATTTTAGAGTTAGGGTTAGTGTTAAGTTAGGGATAGGTTTAGTATTAGTGTTACAGTTAGGGTTAGGTTTAAGGTGGGTGATAGAGTTAGTTTCAGGGTTAGTTTTAGTATTAGGTTAAGGGTTATGGTTAGGGTTCTTGTTAGACTTAGGCTTAATTTTAGAGTTAGTGTTAGGGTAAGGTTTAGGGTTAAGTTTAGTGATAGTGTTAGGGTTAGGGTTTGTGTTACTCTCAGGGTTACGTTTGGGGTTTCAGTTAAGATTAGGGTTAGTTTAGTGTAAGGATTAGGGTTTGGGTTATTGTTACAGTTAGGGTTAGGGTTAGGTTTAATTATAGTGTTAGTGTAAGGTTAGTATTAACCTTAGTTTTAGGGTTAGGATTAGTCTTAGGGTTAGGGTTAGTGTAGGTTTAGGGTTAGGTTAGGTTAGTGAGAGAATTAGGGTTAGGGTTAGGGTTAGGTTTCATATTAGGGTTACGTTTGGTGTTAGTGTTTGGGTTAGTGTTAGGATAAGGTTTACAGTTAGTGTTAGTTTTAGGGTTTGTGTTAGCATTAGTGTTAGGTTTCGTGTTAGGTTTAGGGTTAGCTTTAGTGTTAGGGTTAGTGTTAGTATAGGGTTATGGTTAGGTTTAGGTATAGTGTTAGGTTTAGGGATAGGTTTAGGGTTAGTGTTACTGTTATGGTTAGGGTGACATTTAGTATTATGATTAGAGTTAGGGTTAGGGTTAGGATTAGTTTTAGGGTTTGAATTAGGGTTATAAAATGGTTAGGGTTAGGTTTGGTTTAGGTTTAGGGTTATGGGTTTTGTTAGGGTTTGTGTTAAGATTAGGGTTAGGGTTAGTGTTAAAGTTAAGTTTAGAATTAGGGTTAGAGTTAGGGGTAGTATTAGAGTTAAAGATGGGGTAAAGTTGAGATTTAGTGTTAGGGTTAGCATTATGGTTAGAGTTAGTGTTAGGCTTAGGGCAAGTATTAGGGTTACTGTTAGGCTTAGGGTTAGTGTTAGGGTAAGTGTTAGTGTTAGCATTAGTATTAGGATTAGTGATCGGGTCAGGGTTAGGTTAGGGTTAGGTTGAGGCTTAGGTTTAGTTTTAGGTTTAAAGTTAGGTTTACTGTAGTGTTTGTGTTAGGGTTAGTGTGAGGGTTTGTTTTAGGGTTAGGTTAGGGTTAGTTTTAGGCTTAGTGTTAGGGTTTGTGTTAGGGTTAGGGTTCATATTAGGTTTAGGGTTACAGTTCCGATTAGGGTTAGGTTTAGTGTTAATGTTAGTGTTAGGGTTACTGTTAGGTTTAGGTTTAGGGTTAGAGTTATGGTTATGGATAGGTTTAGGGTTACTGTTAGGATTAAGGATAGTGTTAGTATTAGTGTAAGGGTTAAGATTAGAGTTCGTGTTAGGTTTAGAGTTAGTGTGAGTGTTAGGAGTAGGTTTAGGGTTAGGTTTTGGGTTAGGGTTAGTTTTAGTGTTTGAGTTAAAGATAAGGTTAGGGTTATGGATAGTGTTAGATTTAGGGATAGATTTAAGGTTAGTGTTAGGCTGAGGTTCAGGGTTAATGCTACGGTTATGGTTACTGTTAGTTTTAGGGTTAGTGTTAGGGTTAGGTTTAGGGATATGTTTAGTATTAGGATAAAGGTTAGTTTTAGGGTTAATGTTAAGTTTACATTTAGTTTTAGGGTTAGGGTTAGTGTTACTTTTAGATTAGGTTTTGGGTTTGAGTTAATGTTAGTATTAGGTTTAGGGTTCGGCTTAGTGATCATTTTAGTGTTATGTTTAAGGTTAGTTTTAGTGATAGGGTTAGGGTTCGTGTTAGGATTAGTGTTTGGGTTAGGGTTAGGGTTATTGTTAGGGTTAGTGTTAATGTTAGGGATAGAGTTAAGGTTAGTTATAGCATTAATTTTAGGGTTAGGGTGAGGTTTAGGATTAGGCTTAGGGTTAGGGTGAGGGTTAGGTTTAGGGTAAGTTTTAGGTTATGGTTATGGATAGAGGTAATGTTAGGGATAGGATTATTGTTATGGTTAGTAGTAGGGTTTGTGTTAGGGTGAGGGTTAAGTTTATGGTTATGGTAATGGTTATGGTTAGGATTCATTTTAGGATTAGGTTTAGGGTTAGGGTCCATGTTAAATTTATGGTTAAGGTTAGGGTTAGGGTTTGCTTTAGGGATATGTTCAGGTTTAGTGTTATGTTTAGCTTAAGGTTAGGGTTAGGTTTAGGGTTAGGATTAATGCTTTTGTTAATGTTAGTGTTAGATTTAGATTTAGTGTTAGAATTAGGATTAGTGATATGGTGAAGTTTAGAGTTAGTATTAGCGTTTGGGTTTGGGTGAGGTTTATGTTTACGATTAGGGTTAGGTTTCAGGTTAGTGTTAGGTTTAGGTTTAGGGTTAGGGTTAAAACTAGTGTTAGGGTTAGGGCTAGTGTTAGACTAAATATTAGTATTAGGTTTGTGTAAGGATTAGTTTTATGGTTAGGGTTATGGGTAGCATTAGGGATAGGGTTGTAGTTAGGGTTAGTATTAGGGTAATGGTTAGGGTTAAGGTTAAAGTTAGTGTTAGGTTTAGGGTTAGAATTTGGGTTAGGGTTAGGGTAAGTGGTAGGCTAAGGTTTAGGGTTCATCTTACTGTGAGGTTTTGGGTTTGGATTAGGGTTAAAGTTACTGGTAGGTTTAGGGTTAGGAATAGTGTTAATGTTAGGAAAAGGTTTAGGCTTAGTGTTATGGTTATGGTTAGTGTTAGGGTTATCATTGTTGCTCGATTTAGGGTTAGGGTTATGGTAAAGTTTTGGATTAGGGTATGGTTTAGGTTTAAGTTTAGGTTTAGTGTTAGGGTATGGGTTAAGTTTAGTGTTAGGTTTAGTGTTAGAGTTAGGTTAAGGTTAGTTTTAGGCTTAGTGTTAGGGTTTCTGTTATGGTAAGTGTTACAGTTCGGATTGGGTTAGGGTTAGGGTTAATATTAGTGTTAGTGTTAGTGTTATGGTTAGAGTTAGTGTTAGGTTTAGGTTAATATGAGAATTATGGTAAGGGTTAGTTTTAGGGTTAGTGTTAGGTTTAGGGATAGAATTAGTGTTAGTGTTAGGGTTAGCGTTAGGGTTTGTGTAAGGGTTAGGGTTAGGGTGAGTGTTAGGGTTAGGGTTAGGTTTAGATTTAGGTTTGTGTTAGTTTTATTGTTTGGGTTACTGTTAGGTTTAGGGTTATGGATAGGTTTAGGGTTAATGTTAGGCTTATGTTTAGGGTTAATGTTAGTGATAGGGTTAGGTTTTGGGTTAAGGTTAGTGTTTGGGTTACGGTTAGGATTAGTGTTAGCGTTAGTGTTAGTGTTAGGGATAGGGTTAACGTTACTGTTAAGGTAAGTATTAGGGTTAGGATTATGGCTTCATATAGAGTTTGTGTGTGTTAGGGTTAGGTTTATGGTTAGTGTTAGGTTTATGGTTAAGGTTAGGGTTAGGGTTAAGGTTAGGCTTAGGGTTAGTGTTAGCGTTAGTGTTTGTGTTTGTCTTAAGGTGAGGGTTACGTTTAGGGTTAGGGTTACGGTTACAGTTTGGATTCAGATTAGGGTTAGTGTTAGGTTACGGTTAGGTTCGGGTTAAGGTTTGTGTTAGGTTTAGATTTAGGTTTAGGGTTAAGTTTTTTGTTAGTATTATCATTAGATTTAGGTTAAGGTTAGTTTTAGGTTCAGTGTTAGTTTTAGGGTTAGGGTTAGGTTAGGTTTAAGGTTATGGTTAGTGTGAGGGTTTGTGTTACGATTAGGGTTAGTGTTAGTGATATGGTAAAGTTTAGGATTAGGGTTAGTGTTAGGGTTAGGGTTTGTGTTAGGGTTAGTGTTAGTGTTAGGGTTAGTTTTGTTTTAGGTTTCGTGATAGAATTGGGGTAAATATTAGGATTAGTTTAGAGTCAGCGTTAGCATTAGGGTTAGAGATAGTGTTAGCATTAGGGTTAGATTTAGTGTTAGGGTTAGGGATAGTGTTAATGTTAAGGATAAGTTTAGGGTTAGGGTTAGTATTAGGGTTAGAGTTAAGGTTAGGTTTAGTGTTACGGTTAGGATTAGGGTTAGGATTTGGATTACAGACAGGGTTAGTGTTAGGGTTAGGATTAGTGTTAGAGTTAGGTTTATTTTTAGGTATAGGTTTAGGGTTAGTCTTAGGGTAATGGTTAGTGTAGGTTTAGGGTTAGGGTAAGGTAAGTGATAGGGTTAGGGTTAGGTTTCTGATTGGGTTTTGTGTTAGGGTTAAGGCTAGGGTTATGTTAGGGTTAAGGTTAGGATTAGGTTTAGGGTTAGTGTTGGGGTTAGGTTTAGGTTTACGATTAGTATTAGTAATAGGGATAGGGTTAGGGTAAGTGTTAGGATTAGTGTTAGGGTTCCCACTATTATTAGTTTTAGCAATACAGATAGGGTTAGGTTTAGTGTTAGAGTTAGTGTTAATGTTAGGGTTACAGTTAGTGTTAGGTATAGTTTTGGTTTAGGAATAGGTTTTGGGTTATTTTTAAGGTTAGGGTTAGGGTCATGGTTAGTGTTACGGTTAGGATTAGGGTTATGGTTAGGGTTTGTGTTAGGGTTAGTTTTAGTTTTAGCTTTAGATTTATCATTAGTGTTAGGGTTAGGGTTAGAATTCAGTAATGTTAGGGTTAGGGTTGAGTTAGGTTTCGGAATAAGGTTTGTGTTAGGGTTTGCATTAGGCTTAGAGTTACTGTTAGGATTATGGTTAAGAATAGGGTTAGTTTTAGTGTTAGGGTTACTGGTAGAGTTCAGATTAGATTTAATGTTAGCATTAGGGTTAGTGTTAGGGTTAAGTTTAGGTTTAGTGTTAGAGTTAGTGATAGGGTTAGGGTTAGGTCTTGAGTTAGGGATAGGGTTAGGTTAAGGTTTAGGGTTAGGGTTAGGTTTAGGTTAAGGTTAGGTTTAGTGTTAAGAATTGGGTTAGGGTTAGGGTTAGGGCTATGTTAGGGTAAGTTTTAGGCTTAGTGTTAGGTTTTGTTGTAGTGTACGGTTAGTATTAGGGTTAGGGTTATAGTTCGGATTAGAGTTAGAGTTAGGGTTAGGTTTAGGTTTAGGGTTAGTGTAAGTGTTAGGGTTAGGGTTAGAGTTAGGGTTATTGTTAGCATTGGGGTTGCTGTTTGAGTTATGGTAAGGGTAAGGTTAAGCTTAGTGTTAGGGTTAGAGATATGGTTAGGGTTAGTGTAGAATTAGGGTTAGTGTTCATGTTAAGATTAGGGTTAAGGTGAGTGTTAGGGTTGGGTTTTGTGTTAGGTTAAGGGTTAGGGTAAGTTTTAGTGCTTGGGTTAAATTAGTGTTAGGGTTATGGATAGTGATAGAGTTAGGGATAGGTTTGGGTTACTGTTAGGCTTAGGGTTAGGGTTAGTGTTAGAGTTAGAGTTAGGTTTAGTTTTAGGGTTAGTGTTAGGGTTAGGGTTAGGGATATGGTTATTGTTAGGGTAAGGGTTAGCTTTAGGTTTAGTGTTAAGTTTAGGTTTATTTTTAAGTTTAGGGTTGGTGTTAATTTTAGGTCAGTATTAGGATTAGTGTTAGTGTTAGTGTTCGGGTTAGGGTTAGGGTTAGTTTTAGTGTTAGTGATAGGTTTAGGGTTATGTTTAGGGATAGTGTTAGTGATAGGGTTAAGGTTGGGGTTAGGTTAAGTGTTAGGTTAGGGTTATGATTAGTATTAGGGATAGTGTTAGGGTTAGGGATAGAGTTAAGGTTAGTGTTAGGATTACTGTTAGAATTAGGGGTCGTGTTAGGTTTAGGGTTAGGGTTATGGTTAAGATTAGGGTAAGTGTGAGGGTTAGGGTTATGGTCAAGAATAGAGTTAGTGTTAGGGTTAGGGTTAGTATTATGGATAGTGTTAGGGTTAGTGTTATGTTTTGTGTTAGGGTGAAGTTTAGGTTTAGGGTTAAGTTTATGGTTATGGTTAGGATTCAGTTTAGGTTTATGTTTAGGTTAGGTTTGGTTAAGGGTTAGAGTTAATGTTTGTGTTAGAGTTAAATTTAGGTTTAGGTTTTCGGTTAGGGTTATTGTTAGTGTTATATAAATTTAGCGTGAAGGTTAGTTTTAGAGTTATTGTTAGGTTTAGGGTTAGGGTAAGGTTTAAGTTAGGATTAAGGTTAGATTATAGTTAGGGTTATGGTTAGCATTAGGGTTTATTTTAGGGTTAGTGTTAGGGTTAGTGTTAGGGTTAGGTTTAGGTATAGGTTTTGTGTTAGTGTTAGGGTTAGGGATAGGGTTAGGTTTATGGTTAGGATTAGGGTTAGGTATTTTGTTAGGCTTAGGTTTAGGATTAGTGTTATTGGTAGGGTTTGGGTTAATATTAATGTTAGGGTTAGTGTTAGGGTCAGGGTTAGGTTTAGCATTATGGTTACGGTTAGTGCTTAGGGTAGGGTTAGGTTTAGTTTTAGGATTAGGATTAAGGTTAAGATTAGCATTAGATTTTTGGTTAGCATTAGGGTTAGTTTTAGGTTTAGGGTTGGGATTAGGGTTAGTTTTAGGGTTGGGTTAGGTTTCAGGTGATTGTTAGGGTTAGCATTTTAGTTAAGTTTAGGGTTAGTTTTAGGGTTATCATTAGGGTTAGGTTAGTGTTAGGGTTAGTGTTAGGTTTAGGGTTAGGGTTAGTGTTACTTTTAGGGTTAGGTTTATGATTATGTTTAGATTTAGTGTTAGGGTTATTATCAGGGTTAGGGTAATGGTTAGGTTTAGTGATTTGGTTAGAGTTAAGGTTAAGGTTAATATTAGCGTTACGGTTAGTGTTTGTGTTAGAGTTAGGGTTAAGGTTAGTTTTAGAGTTACTTTAGTGTTAGGGTTAAGGTTATGGTTTGGGTTAGTTTTAGGTTTTGGTTAGGTTTAGGGTTAATGTAAGGGTTGGGTTATGGTTAGAGTTAGTGTTAGGGTTAGAATTCAGTTTAGGTTTAGGATTAGTGTTAGGGTTAATGTTTAATTTAGGATAAAAGTTAGCATTATTGTTAGATTTAGGATTAGGGTTAAGGTTAGCATTTGGGATAGGGTTATGGTTAAGGTTAGGTTTAGTGTTAGTGTTAGGTTTAGTGTTAATTTTAGGGTTAGGTTATATTTAGGGTAAGGATTAGGATTAGGTTTAGGGTTAAGATAAGGTTTAGGGTTAGTGTTAAATTTTACCCTTACAGTTAATATTATGGTGAGGTTTAGGGTTAGGTTTCGGGTTAATGATCCATTTTGCGTTAGAGTTAGTGTTAGTGTTAGGGTTGGGGTTAGGGTTTGTGTTAAGATTAGGTTTAAGGCAAGTGTAAGGTCGGTTTACTGGTAGGATTAAGGTTAGTGTTAGGATTAGGATTAGGGTTTGTGTTATGGTTAGGTTTAAGGTAAGTATAATATTAGGTTTATGGGTAGGATTAAGGTAAGTGTTAGGGTTATTGCTACTGTTAATTTTTGGAATTAGAATTAGTGTTAGGTTTAGTGTCAGGGTAAGGTTTAGAGTTAGGTCTAGGGTTATTGTTAGGTTTAGGGTTAGGTTTAGGGTTGGGGTTAGTGTTAGAATTAGGGATAGGGATAAGTATAGGATTTTTGTTAGGGTTAGGGTTAGGTTTAGGTTTAGGTTTAGGGTTAGAGTTAGTGTTAGTTTTAGGTTTAGGGTTTGTGTTAGGTTAGGGTTAATGTGATTGTTAGGTTTAGGGTTCGGTTGAGGTTTAGTGTTAGTGTTTGTTTTAGGGTTAGGGTTAGTGTTAAGTATAGTGTTATGGTTAAAGATAGGTTTAGAGTTAGTTTTAGTGTTAGGGTTAGGGTTATGTTTAGGTTTAGTGTTAGTGTTAGGGTTAGTGTTAGGCTAAGGATTAGGGTTAGGGTTAGTGTTAGATTTAGTGTTGGGTTTAGGGTTGAGGTTAGGGTTAGTTTTAGAGTTAGTGTTTGAGGTAGGTTTAGGGTTAGTGTTAGGTTTAGTGTTACTGTTAGGGTTAGGGTTTATGGTAGGTTAGGGTTAGGGTTAGGATTTTTTATAGGGTTAGCGTTAAGGGTAAGTGTTAGATAAATGAATAGTATTATGGTTAGATTTACGGTTAGGGTTTGGATTAGGTTTAGTGTAAGGGTTATTAGGTTTAGATTTAGTATTAGGTTTAGTGTTAGAGTTAGGTTTAGTATTAAAGTTAGGGTTAGATTTAATTATATGATTAGTGTTAGTGTTAGGGTTAGAGTTAGCGATAGGGTTAGTGTTCAGTTTAGGGTTAGAGTTTGGGTTAGGGTTAGTATTAGGGTAGAGTTAGACTTTGGTTTAGGGTTGGGGTTAGGGTTAGTGTTAAAATTTGGTTTACGGTTAGGTTTATTGTTAATTTTAGGGATAAGTTTATGTTAGGGTTAGGGTATGTTTAGGTTTAGTGTTCGGGTTAGGTTTAGGGTTAGGGTTATGTTTTGTGTTAGATATAGGGTTAGATTTCATGTTAGGGTTAGGTTTATGGTTAAAATTATGGTTAGGGTTAAGGTTACGGTTAGTTTTAGGTTTAGATTCAGGTTAGGATTAGTGTTTGTTTTAGGGTTTGGGTTAGTGTTAATATTAGGTTTAGTGTTAAGTTTAAGGTTAGGTTTTGGTTTAGTGGTATGGTTAGTGTTAGGGTTTGTGTCAGGTTTGTAGTTAGGGTTAGGGTTGGGATTACTATTAGGATTAGATTTAGGATTGGGGTTAGGGTTAAGGTTAGTGTTAGGGTTAGCATTAGGGTTAGATTTAGGGTTAGTTTTAGGATTACCGGTAGGGTTAGTTTTAGTGTTATGATTAGTGTTAGAGTTAGGGTTAGGTTTAGGGTTAGTGTTAGAGTTAGTGTTAGAGTTAGGATTAGTTTTACTTTTAGGGTTAGTGTTTGTGTTAGGTTTAGGGTTGGGGAAGACTTAGGGTTTGTGTTAGTTTTAGGGTTAGAGTTAGGTTTATGGTTGCAATTAGGATTTGGTTAGGCTTAGGGTTAGGGTTATTGTTAGGGTTAGGGTTAGGGTTAAGATTAGGTTTAGTGTTAGGTTAAGTTTATGGGTAGGATTATTTTTATGGTTAGTGTAAATGTTTGTTTATGGTTTCAGGTTAGTATTAGGGTTAGCGTTAGATTTGAGTTAGGGTTAGTGTTAGGGTTAGGGTTTGTGTTAGGGTTAGGGTAAGGGTTATTGTTATATTTAGGATTAGGTTTAGATTTAGGGTTTTTGTTACGTATAGGGATATGGTTAAGGATACGGTTAGTGTTAGGTTTAGGTTAAGGCTTAATCTTACGGTTAGCATTAGGTTTAGTGTTATGGTTAGTTTTAGGGTTAGTCTTATGCTTTGCGTTATTGTTAGGGTTAGGTTTCTGATTAGGGTTAGGTTTGGTATTAGTGTTAGTGTTATTGTTTGGGTTATGGTTAGTTTTAAGGTTAAGGTAAGGTTCAGGGTTAGGTTTAGTGTTAGGTTTAGGGCTAGGGTTAGGCTTAGTGTTAGGGTGAGTGTTAGGGTTAGGGTTATGGTAAGTGTTATGGTTAGTTTAAGAATGAGGTTCAGGTTTAAGGTAGGGTTTGTGGTAAAAATAGTTTTAGGATTAGGTTTAGGGTTACAGATAGGATAAGGTTATTGTTAGGGTTAGGGTAAGTGTTAGGGTTAGTCTTAGGGTTACTGTTAGTTTTAGGTTTAAGTTTAGGGTTAGGGTTATGGTTTATTTTAGGGTTATTTTTAGTGTTAGGGTTAGGATTAGTGTTAGGTTCAGGGTTACATTTACAGTTAGGGTCAGTGATAGGTTTAGGTTTGGAGTTAGGGATAGTGTTAGGCTTAGGGTTAGCATTCTCAGTACTGTTAAGGTTAGGGTTAGGGTTAGGGTTAGGTTGTCGTTAGGGTTAGGATTAGGATAAGTTTAGAATTATGGTTTGTGTTAGGGTTTGTCTTAAGTTTAGGGTGAGTTTTAGGGTTAAGTTTCAGGTTAGGGTTAGGTTTAGTGTTATGGATAGGGTTAGGGTTTCTGTTAGGATTAGGTTTTGGTTAGGGTTGTGATTATGGTTAGGATTAGCATTAGGGTTAAGTTTTGGTTTAGGGGTAGAGTTAGGGTTAAGTTTGCTGTTAGGGTTTGTGTTAGATTTTGGGTTAGGTTTAGGATTTGTGTTATGGTTGGGTTAGGGTTAGGGTTAGTGTTAGGGTTAGCATTAGGTTTAGGTTTATGTTTAATATTAGGGTTAGCCTTAATGTTTGGGTAGGGTTAGGGTTAAAGTTTGTGTTAGGGTTAGGTTTAGGGTTAGGGTAAGTTTTAGGGTTAGGGTTATATTTAGGGTTAGTGTTAGTTTTAAGGTTAGGTTTAGGGTTAGGGTTATGGTAAGTGTTAGGTTAGGTTTACGGGTAGGAAATGGTTAGGATTAGGATTATTGTTAGTGTTAGGTTTTGCATTATGGTTAGTGTTAGGGTTAGTGTTAGGGTTATCTTTAGGTTTGGATTAGGGTTAGTTTTAGGGTTAGGGTTAGTGTTTGTGTTAGTGTTAGTGTTAGGGTTAGGATTAGTGTTAGTGTTAGGGTTAGGGTTAGTGTTAGGGTTATTGTTAGGCTTAGGGTTAGGTTTCCTGTTAGGGTTAGAGATAGGGTTAGTATAATGGTTTAAAATAGTGTTAGGTTTTTGGATAGGTTTATGGATAGTGTTAGAGTTAGTGATATTTATGGTTAGGCTTAGGGATAGGGTTAGTGTTAGTTTTAGTGTTAGGTTTAGTGTTAGTGGTAGCGTTAGCATTCAGGTTATGTTAATGGTTACTTTTAGGGTTAATGTTAGGATTAGGGTTAGTGTCAGGGATAGAGTTAAGGTTAATGTTAGGTTTAGTGTTAGCCATAGGGCTCGAGTTAGCATTAGGGTTAAGGTTACGGTTAGGGAAATGATATGTTTAGGGTTAGGTTCAGGTTAGGTTTAGGGTAATAGGTTAGGTTTAGGGTTAGTGGTAGGGTCAGGCTAAGGATTAGCATTAGGATTAAGGTTATGGTTAAGGTAATGGATAGGGTTACAGCTATGGTTATAATATGAGCTAGTTGTGTGGTTAAGATTACTTTTAGTGCAAGGATTAAAGTTAGGGTCAGGATTAGAGTAAGGTTTAGGGATAGATTTAGGATTCGAGTTAGAAATAAAGCTATGGTTGGGTCTTGGATTAGGACTATGTTTTGGATTATGTAAGGCCTCTTCTTAGGGATACAGCTAATGTAACAACTAAGGTTATGATTAGGGCTAGTTTTAGGGTTACATTTAGGACTGAGTCTAGTTTTAGGATTGTGTTTAGGTTTAGGGTGATGTTTTTAACCAGGGTTACTGTTAGGGTCAGAGTCAGATTCACGATTTGTTTCATGGTTAGGGATAGGACTCAAATTAGTGGTAGGCTTAGGGCTAGATGTAGGGTTAGATTTGGTTTAGGTTAAGGGTTAGGGTTAGTCCTATGGCTCGGTTTTGTTTTAGGACTAAAGCTAAAGTTAAGGGTAGTTATATGATTAGTGTTAGTGTTATTGCTAATTACAGGGTGACTTTAGGCTTAGGAGTAGATTTAGAGTTATGGTTAATTCTAGGGTTAGGGCTATGGCTACTGTTAGAACTAATATTAGGGCTAGAATTTGGGTTATGGTAAAGGATAGGGTTTGAACTAGGAAATGGGCTATGGCAAGATTTAGAGTTAGTCTTAGGGCAACAGTTTGGGTTAGGGTTAAGGCTAAATTAGGACTAGGAATAGGTCTAGGATTAGTGTTAGGCTTAGGCCTAGGACTAGGGCTATTTATATGATTAGGTTTAGGGTTAGGTATAGGGGAAGGGCTGCCTGTTTGATTTCCACCTCCATTTCCATTTACCCATAGGTGTCAAAATGAAGTGAAACCTTAAAATACAAAGTGTTCATGATAGTGAACCATTGAATTGGGAAGAACACAGCCTGGGAGCATACTAAGGATAGAAAAAATATAAATCTTGCCCAGTATCAAAGAAATTTGAATAAAACTAACTCTCACTCTAACATTACCTCTAAGCCTAGCCCTAGCCATATCCCTAAACCTAACATTAACCCTAACCTGATAAGAGAACCATTGATCCTAGAATTTCCACCCTTAGGGAGCCTTGTGTGGCAAGCTAAGTGATGAATCTTAGGCAACATCAAATGAATCTGACCAAATAATTATGGGAGGTATTTCAGTACATGCATATTTTCTTGTTTTCTCCTAAAAGTCTCTAAGATTAAGTTGTTTTTGCATGCTTAAGCATAGGCCTACTTCTACAAGGAACATACCAGAGTCCCTTCAGAGAAATTATGGAGTGTGTGAAGTTTCAAGCAGCTACCAAAAAGCCTGTTTGATTTTCAACTCCATTAACTTTTCCGTATAGGTAAAAATGAAGTGAAATCTTAAAATATAAAATGGTCCTGACAGCGAACCTGTGAACAGAGAAGGCCTAAACCTGGGGAACAGAGTAAATCTAGGTAAAAGATTAATCCTGCCAAGTATCAAAGAATTTTGAATAAAACTAACTCTAATCCTAACACTAGCTCAAACTCTAGTTCTTCCCTTAACCCTAAATTTTTATGAAACCTTTGATGGTAGAATTTCCAAACTTGGGCAGCCTATTGGGGAAAGCTAAGGGATGAATGCTGCAGAGATTCAAATAAATCTGTCCAAAAATTTCATGGAGTATATCAGTACATGCATATTTCCTTGTTATCTCCTAATGAAGTCTTAATTAAGTTGTTTTTACATACTTCAGCATAGGCCTACTGTGACAAGTACAACCAGAAATTGCTCACAGAGAATTGATGGAGTGTGAAGTTTCAAGCAGCAAGCATCAATGCTGTTTGATTTCCAGCTCAATCTCCTTTTACCTGTATAGGACAAAATGAACCGAAACTTTAAAATACAAACTGTTCTTTACAGTGAACCACTGAACCTAGGAGGCCCAAACATGTGGAGTATAGTAAGGGTAGGAGAAAAATGAATCCTGCCCAGTATCAAAAAAATTTCAACAAAACTAACTAATCCTAATACTAGCTCTAACACTAGCCCTAACAGTATCCTTTAAACAAACACTAACCCGTTTGAAAAACTGTTGATCCTAGAAGTCACAAACATGGGGAGCCTAGAGGGCTAAGCAATCAGATAAATCCTATGCAGTATCAAAAAATATGACTGAATAATTGAGGTGGTATTTCAGTTCATGCATATTTCTCTGTTTTCTGCTAAAGGGCTCTTGGATCAAGTTATTTTTGCCATCTTCATCTTATGGCTACTTTCACAAGGAGCAAACCAGAGAGTTCCAACAGAGAACTGTTTCGGTGTTTGAAGTTTCAAGCAGCTAGCACCAACGTGGTTAGATTTCAACCTCCATTATCATTTACCTATATAGGTCAATATGAAGTGAAACCTTAAAATACAGAGTGTCCCTTTTAGAGAACAATTGAAATGAGAAGGCCCAAACCTGAGGAGCATATTAAAGCTAGGTAAAAGATGTCTCCTTCCAAGTATCAAAGACATTTGTACAAAACTTACTCACCCTAACACTACATCTAACCCTAGCCCTAATCCCAAACCTAACACTAACCCTAACCTGATTAGAGAACAATTTTCCTAGAAGTCCCACAGTTGGAGAGCTTTGTGGGGTAAGCTAAATAATGATTCCTACTCAGTATCAAACAAATCTGACAAAATAATTATGGGAGGAATTTCAGTGCATGCATATTCCCTGCTTTCTCTTAATGGGCTCTCGGGTAATGTTGTTTTTGCATGCTAGAGCCTAGGCCTACACATACAAGGAACATACCAGAATGTCCCCAAAAAGAATTGAGGGTGTGTGTGCTGTTTCAAGCAGCTAGCATAAACTGTTTGATTTCCACGTCCATTTACATTTACTCTTATAGGTCAAAATGAAGTAAAATTAAAATATTAACTCTTCCGGACAACAAAACGTTTAACCAAAAGGCCTAAACCTGGGAAACAGAGTAAGGTTAGTTAAAGATGATCCTGGATTTTATCAAAGAAATTTGAATAAAGTAACTCTAACCCTAACACTACCTCTAAAATGAGCCCTATTCCTAACACTAAACATTAACATAGCGCTATCCCTAACCCTAAATTTAACCCTAATTTTAACTGTAACCATGGGCCAAACCCTAGCTCTAACTCTAACCATTACCATAACTCTAACCCTAACCCTAATGCTAAACGAAGCCCTAACCCTATCATTTACCCTAGACCTGCTCTAACCCTAACCCTAGCTCTAGCCCTAAATCTAGCTCCAACCATAACAATTACACTAAACCTAACCTTAACCCTAGGTCTAACCATTACCCTAACCCTAACCCTAACACTAGCCCTAATCCTAACCATAAACATAGCCCTATCATAGCTGTAATTCTACCCTACACTGAAGCCTAACCCAAATGCTAACGATAGGACTAATCCTAACACTATAGCTATCTTTAAGGCTATTCAAAACCTAAACCTAACCTGCACCCTAAACCTAACCATATCCATTACTCTAAACCTAATGATATTTTTTATATTTATTTTTCAGTTCTCAGTGGACACAACATCTTTGTTTGTATGTGGTGCTGAGGATCGATCCCGGGCTGCACACATGCCAGGCGAGCGTGCTACCGCTTGAGCCACATCCCCAGCCCCCTAATGATAATTTGAGCCTTAACCCTAAACCTTAATCAAAACCAATCCCTAATCCTGACCCTTACTGTAATAATACACCTAGCTCTAAACCTTACCTTTACCTTAAACCTAATCCTTACAGTAGACCTATTCATAACCAAACACTACAACTACCCGTAAATGTAATGCTAGACCTGACATTAGCCCTAGCCTTAATCCTAGACCTAGCCCTAACACAAATCCTCATCTGAGCCATAAATTTAAGATTAATCTTAAACCTCAACCTCACCCTAACCCAAGACCGAATCCTAACCATAACCCTAGCCCTAAAATTAACTCTAACTGTATCCATTACCCTAAATATAACCCTTATCCTAATGCTAACCCTAAGACTAACCCTAAACCTATCACTATCTCCAAAACTATCAATTACCCTAAACCTAATCTAAACCCTAATACTAACCCTATCTTTATCCTAACCCTAACCTTAACTCTAATTTGAGCCATAAACCTAAACTCAAACCTAAACCAAGCCCTAACATTGACCCTGGCCCTAATAATTCCCCTAGCTCTAAACCTGGCTCTTATCCTATACCTAACCCTTACAATAGACCTAGCCATAAACCTTTCCCTAAAACTATCCTTAACTGTAACCCTAGACCTGACATTAGCCCTAGCCATAATTCTAGCTCTAACCCTAACACAAACCCTAGACCATATACTAGCCTTAAACATAGCCTTAATTACAATCATTACCCAAACTCTAGGGCTAACCCTGACACTAATCCTAGCCCTAATTTTAGCCCTAGTTTATTCCTATCCCTAATACTAGTCCTAAGACTAACTCTCTCACATTGAAACTTTCACCTGTTCTAACTCTATCGCTTTACATAACCCTAAACAAAGCCCTAATGCTTGCCCTTTCCTTTGTCCTAGCACTAACCTTAGACAAAACCTAACTCTAAATCGAGCCCTAGCACGAAGACTAACCCAAAACCTAACACTAGCCCAAACCATAACACTAATCCTAAAACTAGCCCTAACCCTAGCCCTAGACCTAAAACAAAACCTAGCTAAACCTATAACCCTAAACCTTAACCTAAACCAAACTCTAACCTTAAACCTAGCCCAACCCTAGCCTAATATGAGTTGTAAGCCGAACCCCTAAACTGACCCTGATTCTGACACTGACCCTAACACAAGTAGCTCTGAATATCACCCTAATGCTAAAACTAACCCTAACAATAAATCCAGCCCTAAAACCTTAAAACTAGCCCTAAACATTACCCTAGTACTTACATTAGCCCTAATCCTAACCCTATCCCTAACTTAACCCAAAACCTAGCCCTAATCCTAGCTTTAACCCTATCCCTATTTATAACCATAAACTTAGCCCTAAACTCATCTCTAACTCTATCAATTACTATAACGAAAACCATAACTCTAATGTTTCCCTAGACATGAACCACAAATTTAACCCAATCTATTAACCTGAACCTAACCTGAAACTAAACCTAACCCTATCATTACCCAAACCAGAACACTAACACTAATTCTTGCATTAAATTTAAATGGTAACGTATCCCAAACCCTAATCCTGACCTTTACTCTAATGAAACCCTAGCTCAAAACTTGAACATAACCCTACACCTAACCCTTACACTAGACGTAGCCATAATCCTAAACCTAAAACTATCTTTAACCATAATTCTGGACCTGAAATTAGCCATAGCCCTAATCCTAGTCCTAAACATAAAACAATCCCTAGCCCTCATCCTAGCACTACACCTAGCTTTAATCATAACCGTAACCCAAACCCTACCCCTAACCCAAATTGTAACCCTTACCCTACCTCTATACCTGGATATAATGCCATCTCTTACCCTAAACGTAAACATAACACTAACCCTAACTCTAGACTTAAGCCAGACAATAAACCTAGCCCTAATCCTAGCACTAATTTAGCCCTATTTCCAACCCTAACACTAACCCTAGCCCTAAGACTCTAACTCGTGGCCTACACCTATCCCTAGTTCTAACCCTATCCCTTACCATAACCCTATCCCTAACCCTAACGCTTGCCCTACCTTAGTCCCAGCCCTAACTCTAGATCTAACCCTAACTCTAAATCTAACCCTAACCCTAAGCCTAAGCTTAACATTTACACTATCCCTAAACCTAACCCTAGGACTAAACAAAAACCAAGCAATAGTTCTAACCCTAAAATTAACCCATACCCTAACACTAAACCTACACCTATCCCTAGACCTAATTCGAGTTCTAACACTAACTTGAAAACTAACACTGACCCTTACTCATATCCTAATACTCAACCTGCCTCTAAACACTGCCCTCACCTTAAACTAAATGCTAAGAATAACCCTAACAATAATTCGAGTCCTATCCCTAACCCTAAAATGAACCCTGACCTGACTCTTATCTTAACATAAAACTTAGCTATAAATATCACCCTAAACTTAAACCTAACCCTAACACTAAACCTAACCATAACACTACAACTAACCTAAATTTAACCCTAGTTCGTACATTAGCCATTGCCCTAATCCTATTCCTAACCCTAATATAAACACTAGCCCTAATCCGAGGCCTAAACCTAGATTTAACCCTAATTCTACCCCTAACCATAGCCCTAAACCTAACTCTAAACCAATCCTTTACCCTAAGCAAACCCCTAAACCTAAAGGTAACCCCAAACCTATCCCTAAACCTTAGGCTAACCCAAACCCTAACTCTATTAATAGCCCTAACCCTAGCTCTCATTCTAGCCTTAACCCTATCCCAAAGTCTAACCCTAACCCTGATCCTTATACTGACCCTACCACTAATCCTAAGTCTAACCCTAACTCTAACCCAAAACCTATAGTAATCCTATCCCTAGGCCTAACCCTGAAGCTAACTCCCAGCCTAGTTCTAACCATAGCTCAGAACCTAAACTTTATGCTAAAAATAACCCTAAACTTAACCCTAGTTGTAACCCTCAACCTAATCTTAACTCAAGGCCTAATCCTAACCATAACCCTAGCCTTAAAACTAGCTCTAATCCTATCCATTACCCTAAACATAATCTTAACCCTAATTCTAAACCTAGGCTTAACCCTAACACTATCACAATCTCTAAAACTATCCATTACCATAAAACTCTCCTGTACTCTAATCCTAAGCCTATTCATTACCCTAACCCTAACACTTACCCTAACGCTAATTAAAGCCCTAAACCTAAACCTTAACTTAAACTGAAACGTAAGCCATACCCTGACCTTAATAATACATCTAGCTCTAAACTAGACCCTTACCCTAAATCTAACCCTTACACTAGACCTATCCATAAACATAACCCTAAATCTATCCTTAACCATAACCCTAGACTTAACCCTAGACACTTACCTTAACACAAACCCTAGCTCTAAACTGTATCCTAACTGAAAAACTAACCCTAACACTAGACAAACCCTAAGTCTAACCATAACCATAACCCTAGCTCTTACATTACCCATACACCTAACACTAGCCCTAAAACTCATGCACGACATAGTCCTAATCCTAGCTCTAATCCTAGACCTAAGTATAACCCTAACGCTATCCCTAGAAATAACCTTAATCCTAACACTGGCCCTGACCTAAACCCTACTCAAATTCTAATCCTTATTATAAAACATAATAATAGCCCTAACCCTCAACCTAACCCTAAACCTAGCCCTAATCCTAACTGTAACCATAGCACAAATCCTATCACAAACTCTACCATTACCTTAAACATAACCTTAACCTTATTGCTAACCCAAGCCATAACACTAACCCTAACCCTAACCATAGCCCTGACTCTAACTCAAACCCTCACCCTAGCCCTAACCCTAGCTCAAACCCTAACACTTCTGCTAAACCTAACACTAATAATAACCCTAGGACTATCTCTAAACCTAGCCAAAATCCTAACATTAAAACAAGCCCTAACACTAGCACTAACCCTATGTTTTACCCTAAACATAAACCTAACCCAAATGCTAACCCTAGGCCTAACCCTAATCCTATCGCTAACACTAACCCTATCTGTTACCCTAAAACTAACCTGAACCCTAAACCTAACACTATCCATTACTTTAACCCTAAACCTAATGCTAATTTGAGCCCTAACCCTAAACCGTATTCTAAACCAAAACCTAAACCGGACTCTGACCATAATAATACACCTAGTTCTAACCCTGACATTTACCCTAAACCTAACTTTCCACTACACCTAGCCATAAACCAAATGTTAACACTATTCCTAAACATAACCCTAGACCTGACATTAGCCGTAGCTCTAATCCTGGCTCTAACCCTTACACAAACCCTTGACTTCATACTAGCCCTAAACCTAACCTTAATCCTAATCTGAATACACACCCTATTCCTATATATAATTTTTGCCCTCGACCTACTACTAGCTGAACACTATCACTAATCATAATACAAACACTAACACTAGCAATAGCCCTAAAAAAATGAACCATTACCCTAACCATAAACCTAACCTAAACCAAACCCTAACCTTACAACTAGCCATAATCTTAGGTCAAATTTGAGTCCTAGGACTAAAACTAACCTTTACCCTGGCTCGTATCCAAACACGAAACCTAGCTCTATATATCACCCTAACCATAAATCAAATGCTAACACAAATCCTAGCCCAAACCCTAACCCTACAATTAACCCTAATAATAACCCTAGTTCTTACATTAGCCATAGTCCTAACCGTAGCCCTAACACCAAAACAAAAATAGCCCTAATCTGAGCCCTAAAACTAGAATTAACCCTAACCATAACCCTAGCTCTAAACCTAACCCTAAATGTAGCTGTAAGCCTAGCCTTAACCCTATTGCTTATCCTAAGCCAAACCCTTTCTATAATGATAACCCTAGTCCTAATTTTAATCCTTAGCCTAAATCAAACACTAACCCTATTACTAGTCCAAACCCAAGCCCTCATTCCAGCTCCAAACCTAACCCTAACTTTCACCCTTATTCTGACCATAACACTAATTATAGGTCTAAACCTAACCCTAACCCTAAACTGAATGCTGAAACTAGCCCTACCAGTAAACTTTTACCTAAACCTAACTCTAACACTACCCTTAGACCTAAACCTAATCCTAAATCTAGCAATAACTCTAGCCCTAGACCTAAAAATAAACTTAGTCCTGGCCCTAACAATAACCCTTAACCTAAACCAAAAAATAACAATACCCCCAGAATTAAACCTACTCCTGATTCTGGTTTTCACCCTAACTCTAATCTGAACACTGACCCTGACACTAACACTAAACCCAGCTCTGAAAATGACTCTAATCCATAATTTAAACCTAACACGAGAACTAGCCATAACCCTAACCCTAAAACTAGCCCTAATTAGAACCCTAGATCTTACATTACCCAAAGCACTAACCCTAGACCTAAATCTAATACAAAACCTAGCACTAATCCAAGGCCTAAGCCTACCATAAGCATAACCCAACCCCTGAACCTAGCTCTAACCCTAAGCCTAACCCTCACATTAGACCTAACCATAGCTCAAAGCCTAACCTTTGGCCTAAACATAACCCTGGCCTTATCCCTAACAATAACCCTAAACATAGCTCTAACCCTAAATCTAACCCTATATATTACCCTTATGATAACCCTATTCTTAATGCTAACCCTAGGCCTAACCCTAACCCTATCACAAAACCTAAATCTCTCCATTGCCCTAAACCTACACTGAACCCTAAACCTAACCCTATTCATTACCCTAATCCTAACTCTAACCCTAATGCTCATTTGAGCCCTATCCCTAAATATTAACCTAATACAAACCATAACCCTGACCCTGAACATAAAATACCCCTAGCTCTAAAACTGACCCTTACCCTAAACTTAACACTTACCCTAGACTAAGATATAGACCTAATCCTAAATCTACTCCTAACTGTAACACTAGACCTGACATTATCTCTAGCCCTAATTCTAGACCTAACCCTACAACAAACCCTAGCCCTCATCCTAGCCCTAAACCTAGCCTTAATCATAACCCTAACCCTAACCCTAGCCCTAATCCAAATTCTAACCCTCACTCTAATGCTAAACCTAGCAATAACACATCCCTTACCTTAAATTTAACCTAAACCTAGCCCTAATGCTAGGCCTAAGCTGAACACTAACCCTAGTTCTAATCCTTGCCCTGATTTAGCCCTATCCCTAAAACTAACCATAACCCTAGCTCTACAACAAACTCTAACTCTCACCCTATCCTTATCCCTAGTTCTATCCCTATCATTTACCATAAACCTAAACCTAGCCCTAACCCTTGCCCTATCCTTAGACGTAGCCCTAACCCTAGATCTAACCCTAACTCCAAGTCTTAACCTAACCCTAAGCCTAAATCTAACACAAACACTAGCCCTAATCCTAATGCTAATCATATAACCTAGGACAAAAACAAAACTTAGCAATAGGGGCTGAGGATGTGGCTCAAGCGATATCGCATTCGCCTGGCATGTGCGGGGTCCTGGGTTTGATACTCAGCAACAATAAAAATATGATTCAGAAAAATATGTTTTGTCCACCAAAAACTAAAAAAATAAAATAAAATATTTAAAAATTCTCTCTCTCTCTCTCTCTCTCTCTCTCTCTCTCTCTCTCTCTTTCTAAAAAAACAAAAACAAAAACAAAAATAAATCCTGAGCAATAGTCCTAATCTTAAACATTAACTTAAACCAAACCCTAACACTACACCTACACCTAATCCTAATTCAAGTAATAATCATTACCTTAAACTAACCCTAACCCCGAATCATATCCTAACATTCAACCTAGATCTAAACACCACTCTAAACTTAAACCGAACCATAACAGTAACCCTAGCCTTAATTTGAGTCATAACCCTAACCTTAAAACAAACAGTGACACTGACTCATGTCCTAACAGTCACCCTAGCTCTAAAGAATGCCTTCACCTTAAACTGAACCCTAAAAGTAATCCTAGCACTTATTTGACTTTTAAAACCAACCCTAAAACTAACACTGTCTCTGAATAATATCCTAATATTAACCTAGCTATAAATATCACCCTAATATTAAACCTAACCCTAACACTAGACCTACCCCTACACCTATCCCTAATTATAACATAGTTCTTACATTATCCATTGTCATAACATTAGCCCTAACCCTAATACAAAAATTAGCCCGAATTTGAGCCCTAAACATAGATTTAACTCTAACCCTAACCACAACTATAGCCCTAACCCTAGCTCTAAGCCTATACCTTACCAAAGTGAAACACTAACCCTAATGATAACCCTAGACGTAACCATAATCCTTAAGCTAACCAACGCTCTAACCCTATTATTAGTCATAACCCTACCCTCACTCTAGCTCTAACCCTATTTCAAAACCTAATGTTAACCCTGACCATTATTTTGACCCTAACACTAATCCTAGGTCTAAACCTGGCCCTAACCCTAGACCAAATCATAACACTAGCCCTAGATGTAAACCAAATCCTAAATCTAGCCTTAACTCTACACCTAGACCTAAACAAAAACCTATACCTAGCCCTTAAAGTAACCCTTAACCTAACACAAACACTAACCCTACACCTAGGCCTAAATCTAGTTCTAATTCTGGCTGTAACCCTAACTCTAACTCAAACCTAAACACTGACCCTGCATTTAAGAGTAAACCTAACTCTAAACCTGACCCTAACCAAAAGTCTAAACCTAACACTAGACTTAGCCAAAATCCTAACCCTCAAACTAGCCCTAATCATAACCCTAGATCTTACACTACCCACATCACTAACCCTAGGCCTGAAACTAACACAAAACGTAGAGCAAATCCTAGGCCTAAGCATAACACTAACCCTAACCCTAACCCTAACCCTAACCCTAACCTAACACTTGATAAGTCCTAACCCTAGCTCAAAGCCTGACCCTTATCCTAAACACAAGCCTACACTTATCCCTAAATATACTCCTAACACTAGCCCTAATCCTAAACTTATCCCTAGCCCTAAACCTAGCTCTAAACCTACCCATTACCCTAAACTAACCCTAAGACTATTGATAACCCTAGGACTAACCCTAACCCTAAACCTAATCAGAAAACTAATACTAGACCTAACCCTAAACCTCACATTTGCCATAGACCTAACTGTAGCTCAATCCCAACCCTTACCAAAAACCTAAACATAAACATAGTCCTAACCCTAAACCTAAACCTCAATCTAACACTAACCATAACCCTATGCCTACATCTAACCATATCCATTACTCTAACCCCAAACCTACCCCTAAGGATGATGCTAGCTCTAATGCAATCCTAACCCTAATGATACTCTAATCTTATCCCTAGACCTAACTCTAAACCTAACCCTCACCCTAGCCATAACCCTAGCTCAAAACCTAACCTTTATGCTAAACATAACCCTAACACTAACCCTAGTTCTAACCCTAACCCTACCCCTTAGTCACGACCTATTCCTGACCATAATCCTAGCTCTAAATTTAGCTCTAACCCTATCCATTATCCTAACAATTACCTTACCCTAATGCTAACCCTAGGCCTAACAGAAATCCTATCGCTAAACCTAACCCTATCAATTACCTTAAAACTAACCAGAACCCAAAACAAAACTCTATCATTACTCTCACCCTGACCCTAATGCTTATTTGAGCCCTAACCCTAAACCCTAACCTCAACCAAATTCTAACATGATCCTGACCCTAATAATTCCCATTGCTCTAAACATGACCCTTAACCCTAAACCTAATCCTTAAACTAGACCTAGCCATAAACCTAATCCTAAAATTTTCCTTTTCTCAACTGTAACCCCACACCTGACATTAGCCCTAGCCCTAATCCTAGCCCTAACCCTAACAAAAACCCCAGCCCTTATCCTAGCCCTAAAACTATATTAACCCTAACCCCAACCCTAGCTCTAACCCCAATACTAACCCTAGCCCTAATCTTAGCCTTAATTTCACCCTGTCTTTAAACCTAACCATAAACCTAGACCTAAAAATAAATCTAACTCTCACAATAGCCTATCACTAGTTCTAACCCTATCCCTTAATGTAACCCTAAACCTATCCCTAAACTTAGTCCTAACCCTTGCCCTATCCATAGCCCAAGCACTAACCTTAGATCATAATCTATCTCTAAATCTAAATCTGAACCATAGCCTAAGCCTAACTCTAACACTAATCCTAAAACTAGCCCTGATTCTAGCCCTAGCCCTAAAACAAAACTGAGCCATAAGCTCTATCCCTTACCCTTAAACTAAACCAAACACTAACCATACACCTACACCTAACCCTAGCCCTAATTCAAGTTTTAAGCCAAGCCCTACAACTAACGCTGACACTGACTCTGACACTAAAACTAATCCTAGCTCTGAACTTCACTCTAATCCTAACACTAACCCTAATACTAAACCTAGCCCTAATCTAAACCCTTAAATTAGCCCTAATCATAACCCTTGTACTTACATTAGCCATAATGCTAACTTAACCCAAACCATAGCCCTAGTCTGAGCCCTACCCCGAGCTTTAACCCTAACCCTAACCCTAACACTAGCCCTAGCCCTAATCATAACAATAACCCTATGCCCTAACCCTATACATTAAAATAAGTCGAAATATAACCATAACCCTAAGCCTAAGCCAAACACTAAAGCTAGCCCTAACCCTAATGCTACTGGTAAAAGTAGCCCTAACCCTAACGCTAGCAGTAAATCAAATTGAGCAATAGCACTAATCATAAGCCTTAAATTAAACCAAACCCTAACACTACACCTAGACCTAATCATAACCTTAATTTGAATCCTTAACCTAACCTTAAATCTAACCCTGACCCTGACTCATATCTGAACACTCACCCTAGCTCTAAACACCCTCCTAACCTTAAAATAAAACCTAATATTATTCTTAATTCGAGTCCTAACACTAAACCTGACCCTGACTCATATCCTAACACTAAACTTTGCTCTAAATATCATCCTAACCTTAAACCTAACCCTAACACTACCCCTAACCTGAATGCAAAAACTAACCCTCATTGTAACCCTAGTTCTTACATTAGTCATTACCCTATCATTAGCCCTAACCCTAACCCAAAAACTAGCCCTAATCTGATACCTAAACCTAGATTGAACCCTAACCTTAACTCTAGCCATAACCCTAGCTCTAAGGCTATCCCTTACCCTATGAATAAACCTAACCCTAATGGTAGCCCTAGATCTATGCCTAATCCTTAAGCTAACCAAAATTTTAACCTTATTAATAGTCCTGACCTTAGCCCTCATTCTATCTCTAATTCTATTCCAAACATGAACTCTAACCCTGACCCTTATCCTGACCCTAACACAAAACCTAGTTCTAAACCTGACCCTAACACTACACTAAAACCTAACACTAAACTTAGACCTAAAAAAATCTTGAATCTAGCCTTATCTATAGCTCTAGACCTAAGAAAACCTAGTCCTATGCCTAACAATAACCCTTATCCTAACACAAAAACTAACCCTACATCTAGACCTTATTCTGGCTGTAACCCTAACTTGAACACCAACCCAAACACTGACTCTGCCTTTAACAGTGAACCTACTTAAAAACCTGACCCTAACTGAAAATCTAAACCTAACACTACATCTTGGCATAACCTTAACCCTAAAACTAACCCTAATAATAATCTTAGCTCTTACATTACCCTCAGTTTTAACCCTAGGCCTAAACCTAACACAAAACCTATAGATAATCCTAGGCCTTAACCTAGCCCTAAGCATAACCATAAACCTAACCCTAGCCCTAACTCAAAACTAACCCTCGCCTTAGTCCTAACCCTAGCTCAAAACCTAACCCTTACTACAAAGATAAATCTAGAACTATCCCTGAATCTTACCCTAAACCTAGTTCTAAATCTAACCTTGAAACAAGCCCTAACCATAGCTCTAAACTTACCCATTACCCTAACCCTAACCCTAACTGTAACCCTAGCCTTAACCCAAACCATAATCCTAACCCTAAACAGAAAACTAACCCTAAACCTAACCCTAAACTAATACTGGCTATAGCCCTAACAATAAATCAAACCCTAATCCTAAACCTAAACATAACCATAGACATAACCCTAACACTAAACTTAAATCTAGCCTTGTACCTAACCCTAAACCTACATGTAACCATATTTTTACCCTAACTCGAAACCTAAACTTAATTATAACTATTCCCCTAGCCTTAACCCTAACCCTAAAACTAACATAATCCTATCCCAAAACATATCCCTGAACCTAACCCTTGCTCTAAACCTAATCATAGCTCAGAACCTAAAGCTTACACTAAACATAACAAAAACCCTAACCCTAGTTCTAACCCGTATATTAACACTAACTCAAGACCTAATCCTAACCAAAAGTCTAGCTATAATTTTAGCTCTAACTGTACTCATTACCCTAATAATCACCCATATACTAATGCTAATGCTAGGCCTAACCTTATCTCAAGACCTAATCCTAACCATAACCTTAGCCCTAACTTTACCTCTAACCCTAGCATAACCCTTTCCATAATGCTAACCCTG
Source organism: Marmota monax (assembly GCF_021218885.2). NCBI lineage: Eukaryota > Metazoa > Chordata > Mammalia > Rodentia > Sciuridae > Marmota > Marmota monax. Next base: position 267,053 of record NW_026694887.1, on the reverse strand, counting down.
ACTAACCCTAAACCTATCACTAACCCAAACCCAATCAATTACCCTAAACCTAACCTGAACCCTAAATCTAACCCTATCATTACCCTAACCCATAACCCTAATGCTAATGTGAGCCCTAAGGTTAAACTCAAACCTAAAAGAAACCCTAACCATGACCCTTACCCTAATAATTCTGCTAGCTCTATCCTGATCCTTACCCTAAACTTAATCCTTACATTAGACTTAGCTAAAACCTAACCTTAAAACTATCCATAACCCTAACCCTAGACCTGATATTAGCCCTAGATATAATGCTAGCCCTAACACGAACACAAACCCTAGCCCATATTAGCACTAAACAGAGCCTTAATCATAACGCTAACCTTAAAACCAGGCAAAACTTAAAACCAACCCTATCCCTAATCTTAGACCTAACTTGGACCTATCCCTAACCCTAACCCTAGCCCTAAAACTGAGTCTAAGTCTCTCTCTAGCCTTAAAACTAGTTCTAAACCTATACCATACTGGAAGTCTAAATTTAGCCTTAAACCTAGGCCTAACCCTAGCAATTTCCTTAGCCCTAGCCCTAACCCTAGATCTAAACTTAACTCTAAATCTAACCCTAATGCAAAGACCAATCCTAAACCTAACACTAACTCTAACCCTAAACCTAATGCTACTCCTAAAACTAGCCCTAACTCTAGCCCTAGCCCTAATACAAAACCGAACCATAGCCCTAATCCTAAACCTTAACCTAAACCAAACCCTAACCCTACACCTAGCCCTAACCCTAGCCCTAATTATAGCTTTAAGCAGAACCCTAAAACTAACTCTAACCCTGATTCTGATGCTAACACTAACCCTAGCTTTAAACATCACCCTAAACATAACCCTGAACATAACACTAGACCTAGCCCTAACCCTAACCCTAATCCTAATCCTAAAACTAGCTCTAATTGTAACCCTAGTACTTACATTAGCCATAACCCTAACGCTAGCCTTAACTTAACCCCAAACCTAGCATAATCTGAGCCCTAAACCGAGCTTGCTTAAACGTTAACCCTAACCATAACCCTAAACCTAGCACTAATAATAACCATAACCTTAGCTCTAACCCTAGCTCTAACCCTGTCCATTACCCTAACAATAATCCTAACCCTAATGCTAACTCTAGGCCTAACCTTACCATATCCGTAATCCTAATTCTATCCATTACCCTTAAGCAAACTTGAAACATAAACCTAACTATATCATTACCCTAATCCTAACCCTATTCTAATTCTAATCCTACATTTAAACCTTAACCTATCCCAAACACTAATCATGACCCTGACCCAAACAACACACTTAGCTCTAAACCTAACCCTAACCCTAAACCTAACACTTACATTACATCTAACCTAACCCTAAAACTATCTTTAACTGTAAAACTGGACCTGAAATTAGCCCTAGCCCTAATCCTAACCCCAAACCTAGCCTTAATCCTAACCCAAAACATAACCTGAGGTTTAATCCTAATTCTAACCTAAACCTAGCTATAACCCAATCCCTTACCCTAATCCTAACCATAAACAGAAACCTAACCATAATCTTAAACATAACCTTAATTTTAACCCTAATCTTAACCCTAACAGTAACCCTAACCCTAACCATAGTCCTAACCCTAGCCCTAAACCTAACACAATACCGAGCCATAATCCTAGGCCTAAACTTTGCCCTAAGCATAATGCTAATCCTAACCATAGCCCTAACACTAACACTAATATTAACAGTAACACTTACCTTAGACCTAATTCTAGATCAAAGCCAAACGCTTACTATAAACATTACCCTAGCCCTATCCTAAACCAAAACCCTAACCCTAGATCTTATCCTAACCTTATATACTAGCTCAAACTATAGTTCTAACCCTGTCAATTTCCTGAACCCTAACCCTAAACCTATTGTAACCCTATCCCTTACACTAAAGTTAACCCTAACCATAAATGTATCCCAAGACCTAAAAATAAACCTAAACCTCACCATAGCCCTAACCCAAGCTGAAACATTAAGCCTTACACTAAACCTAATCTTAAGACTAGCCCAAATCCATACCCTAACCCTAACTCTAACCCTAAATCTAACATTATCCATTACACTAAACCTAACCCTAACTGTAATGAAATCTCTAGCCATAACCCTAACCCTAAACAAAAACCTAGCCATAAACATATCCCTAGACCTAAACGTAAACCTAAACCTCACCCTAGCCATTACCCTAGCTCAAACACTAATCCTTACCATAACCTAACAATAACACTAGCTCTAAACGTAACACTTACTGTAAACCAAACCTAGTCCTATCCCTAAACCTAACTCTAATTTTAGACTTAATCCAAACCATAACCCATCCCTAACTCTTGCTCTAAATCTATCCATTGTACTAAACATAATCCTAACCTAATGCTAAACTTAACCCTCTTGCTAAATGTAACCCATCTATTACCCTAAACTTAACTGAAACCTAAACCTAACCCTATCCATTACCCTAATCCTAAGCCTAAACTTAACAATAATTCAAGCCATAACTCTAAACTTTGACCTAAACCAAATGCTAAACCTGAACATGGCCATGATAATACCCCTAACTCCAAACCTGACCCTTACCCAAAACATAGCTCTGACACCAGACCTAACCATAACCTAACCCTAAAACCATCCTTAATCATAACCCTAGACATGACATTAGCCCTAGCCCTAGTTCTAGCCCTGAACCTAACAGAAACTGTATCACTAAACCTAGCCTTATTCCTAAACAAAAGGATAACCCTAGCCCTAATCCTAATTGTAACCCTCACCCTAGCCATAAAGCTAGCTATAAACCCACCCATTTCCCTAAACTTAATCCTAACCCCAATGCTAATCCTAAACCTAGTCCTAACCCTAAGCCTAACCCTAACACTAACCCTAGCACTAATCCCAGCCATTATTTAGCTTTAACCCTAACACTAACACTAGGCCTATTCCTAAATATAAATCTAAATCTTGTCCTAGCCGTTTCCCTAGTTCTAACCCTATCTCTTACTGTAACACTAATCCTAGGCCTAATCCTAACCCTGGATCTAAACCTAACTAAATCTAACCCTAACCTTAAGCCTAAACCTCACCCTAACCATAGTCCTAACCCTAACACTTATTCAAAATTTAGTCCTAAACCTATCACTAGACCCCCCCCAAAAAAAAGAGCAATAGCAATAACACTAACCCTAACCCAAAGAGGTCAAGATGAAGTGAAACCTTAAAACACAAACTGATCCTGACAGTGAACATTGATCTGAGAAGTTCCAACCTGGGAAACATGGTAATGCTAGGTAAAAGATGAATTCTGACCAGTATCAAAGAAATTTGAACAAAACTAACTCTAACCCAAACATTAGTTCTAACCCTAGACCTAACCCTAATCCTAAAATTAAACCTTTCCTGTTTATACAGCTTGATCATAAAAGTCAAAAACTTGTGATTCCTAGTAGGGCAAGGTAACAGATGAATCCTGCCTAGTATAAAAATTCTGACCAATAATTGGGGAAGGTGTTTCAGGAAATGACTATTTCCCCTGTTTTCTCCTAAAGTACTCTTGGATAAATTGTTTTTTTTTCATTCTCCAGTTTAAGGTGTTTCACAAGGAACAAACCAGAGCATGCCCACAGTGAACTGATTGAGTGTGTAAAGTTTCATGCAGCTAGCAACAACCCTGTTTGATTTCCACCTTCATTTCCATTCACACCTATAGGCCATAATGTAGTGAAAACTAAAAATTCAAACTGTTCCTGAAACTGAAATATTGAATCTTGAAGGCCCAAATTTGAGAAGCCTACTAAGGTTGGTCAAAGATGAATCCTGTATAGTATCAAAGTAATCTGTCCAAAAAATTTTGAAGTTCTTTCAGTACATGTGTATTTTGCTTGCTCCTAAAGTACTCACAGATAAAGTTCTTTCTTTCTACTTCAGCTTAGGGATACTTCACAGGAAACAAACCAGAGAATGCTCACTAATATCTGATTGAGTGTGTGAAGTTTCAAGCAGCTAGCACAAACACTGTTTTGATTCCAGCTTCATTTTTATTCACTCCTACAGTGCAAAAAGAAGAGAAACATGAAAATTGAAACTGTTCCTGTGGTAAAACACTTTTACACAGGAGGCCCATACATTTAATGTATAGTAAAAATAGGAAAAAGGTGAATCCTGCCCAGCCCAGTATCATAGAAATGTTTAAAAAATAAACTAACTCTAACCCTAACACCGGGTCTAAACCTAGTCTTAACAGTAAGTCAAAACTTAAACCTAATCTGTTTAGAGAACTTTGATCATAGAGGTTTCAAAATTGGGGAGTCTAGTGGGGCAAGCTTACAGATGAATCATGGGCAGTTTCAAAGAAATCTGAAAAAATAATTGGGGGAGTTATTTCAGTACATGCATATTTCCCTGTTTTCACCTAAAGTGTTCTCAGATAAATTTGTATTGCATGCTTCAGCTTATTACTAATTTTACAAGGAACAAACCAGAGAGTGCCCACAGAGAACTGATTGAGTGTTTGAAGTTTCAAGCAGTTAGCACCAATCTTGTTTGATTTCTGGCTCCATGTCCATTTACCCATGTAGGTAAAAATGAAGTGAATCCATAAAATACAAATTGTTCCTGTCAGCAAAGAATTGAACCAAGAAGGCCGAAACCAGGGGAACATTGTAAGGCTAGGTAAAAATGTATCCTGCCTAGTATCAAAGAAATTTGAACAAGAAAAACTCTAACACTAACGCTAGACCTAACTCTAACCTAACCTGTTTAGAGAACATTTCATCATAGAAACTCAAATTTGAGGAGCCTAGTGGGAAAAGCTAAGAAATAAATCCTTCCCAGTATCAAGAAATCTGATCAAATAATTGGGGGAGGTAGTTCAGTACATGCGTATTTTCCTGTTGTCTCCTAAAATGCTCTCACATAGTGTTGTTTTTGCATGCTTTATTTTGGGGATACTTTCACAAAGATAAAACCAGAACGTCCTCACAGAGAACTGATTGAGGGTGTGAAGTTTCAAGCAACTAGCAAAAGCCCTGTTTGATTTCCAGCTCCATTTTCATTTACCCATATAGGTAAAAATTAAGTGAAACCTCAAAATAAAAACTGAAATACTGACAGAAAACCAGTGAACCTAGAAGGCCCACACCTGGGGAACATAGTATAGCTAGGTAAAACATAAATTCTGCCTAGTATCAAAGAAATTTGAACAAAACTACTGTAAACCTAAAACTAGATCTATCCTTAATCCTAACCCTAAAGCTCACCCTAGCCCCTTTAGAGAACCTTTGATCATAGAAGTCCCAAACTATTTGAGCCTAGTGGGGCAAGCTAACAGATGAATCCTGCACAGTATCAAAGAAATCTTAACAAATAATTGGGGGGAGTGTTTGTTTCTGTACATTCATAATTCCTCGATTTCTCCAAAAGTGCTCTAGGATAAAGTTGCTTTGCATGTTTCATCTGAGGGCAACATTCACAAGTAAAAAACAGAGAGTTCCCACAGATAAATGATTGAGTGTGTGCAGTTTCAAGCAGCTAGCACCAACACTGTTTGATTCTGTGCTCCATTTCTCTTCATCAAAATAGTTCAAAATAAAGTGAAACCTGAAAATACAAACTGTTCCTGACAGCGAATCATTGAACCAAGAAGGCCCAAACCAGGGAACATTGTGATGCTAGGTAAAAGATGAATCCTGCCCAGTATCAAAGATACATGAACAATACTGACTCTAACCCTAACACTAGGTTTAAACCTAGCCCTTACCCTAACCATAAACCTAAACCCAATCTGTTTAGAGAACCACTTATCATAGAAGTACCAAATTAAGGGAGCCTAGTGGGGAAAGGTAACAGATAAATCTTCTGCAGTGTCAAAGAAATCTGACCAAATAAATTGGGGAGGTAGTTAAGTACATGTATATTTTCCTGTTGTCTCCAACAGTACTTTTGGATAAAGATGTTTTTGCATGCTTCAGCTATGGGACACTTTCACAAGGAAGAAACCAGAGTGCCCACATAAAACTGATTGAGTGTGTGCAATTTTAAGCAGTGAGCACCAACCCTCTTTGATTTCAAGTTCCATTTCCATTTACCCGTATAGGTCAAAATGAAGGAAACTTAAAAACATAAACTGTTCCTGATAGCAAACCTTTGAAGGGATAAGGCCCAAACCTGGGGAAAATAGTAAGGCTACGTAAAAGATGAATTATGCCAAATATCAAGTTAATTTGAACAAAACTCACTCTAACACTAGATCTAACACAACCCTAACCTAATTCTAACCTTTTTAGAGTACCTGTGATCATAGAAGTCCCAAACTTGGGCAGCCTAGTGGCACAACTTAACAAGTGAATCTTGTGCAGTGTGAACGAAATTTGATGAAAAATTGGGGGACATATTTCAGTACATTCATATTTCCCTGTTTTTTTTTTTTAAATTGCTCATGGATAAATTGTTTTTCATGCTTCAGATTAAGGTACTTTCACAAGGAACAACCAGAGAGTGCCCACAGAGAGCTGATTGAGGGTGTGAAGTTTCAAGCAGCTAGTATTAATTCTGTTTGTTTTCCAGCTCCATTTTCATTCATGTCTATAGGCCATAATAAAGTGAAACTGAAAATTTCAAACTGTTCCTGACAGTGAACTGGCAAACCTTGAAAACCCAAACTTGGGGATCCTACTAAGACTAGGAAAAGGATGAATCTTGTACAATATCAAAGTAATCCATGTAAAAAAAAAATTGAAGCTTGCTCCTAAAGTGCTCACAGGTAAAGCTGTTTCTTTCTAATTCAGCTTTGGACTACTACCATAGGAAACAAATGAGAGAATGTGCACTTAGAACTGACTGAGTGTGTGAAGTTTCAAGCAGCTAGCACAAACCCTGTTTGAGTCCAGCTACATTTCCATTCACCTCTATAGGGCAAAACGAAGTGAAACATGAAAATTAAAACTGCTCCTGAGGGCAAACCCTTTTACTCAGAGCCCCAAACATGGGGAGCATACTAATAATAGGAAAAATATAAATCCTTCCCAGTATCCAAAAGGTTGAATAAAACTAACTCTAAGCCTAACACTAATTCTAACCTAACTCTAACCATAAAACTAAGCCTTACCTGTTAAGAGAACCTTTGATAATAAAAGTTTTAAACTTGGGGAAACTATTTGGGCAAGCATTACTATGAATCCTGCACAGTATCAAAGAAATCTTACCAAATACTTGGGGGAGGTATTTCAGTACATGCATATTGCCCTATTTTCTCCTAAAGTGCTCTTGGATAAACTTGTTTTGCATGCTTCAGCTTATCGCTACTTTTACAAGGAAGAAACCAGAGAGTGCCCACAGACAACTGATTGAGTATGTGACGTTTCAACCAGCTAGCACCAACCCTCTGATTTCCAGCTCCATTCTCATTTACCCATATAGGTCAGAATGAAGTGAGGCATTAAACCAAACTATTCCGAACAGCGAACCTTTGAACCGAGAAGGCCACAAACTGGGACACATAGTAAGGCTAGGTAAAAGATAAATCTTCCCAGTATCAAAGAAATTTGAACAGAACAAACTCTAACCCTAACACTAGCTCTAAAGCTAGCCCTAACCTTAACCATAACACTAACATTTACCTGTTTAGAGAGCCATTGATACTAGAAGTGCCAACCTTTGGGAGCCTAGTGGAGCAAGCTAAAAGATGAATACTGGGTAGTATAAAGAAATCTGATCAAATTGTTGGGAGACTTATTTCAGTACATACATGTTTCTCTGTTTTCTCCTTAAGGGCTCTCAGATACAGTTTCTTTTGCATGTTTCGTTTTTGGCCTACCTTCAAAGAAAGAAACCAGAGAGTGCCCACAGAGAACTGATTGTGTGAAGTTTCAAGCACGTCCTGCCATCCCTGTTTGATTTCAAGTTCAATTTTCATTCACATCAATAAGCCATAATGAAGGGGAACCTTAAAATACAAACTGTTCCTGACAGCAAACCATTGAACTGACAAGGCCCAAACCTGTGGAGCATAGTAAGGCTAAGTGAAAGCTGAATCCTGCTCAGTATCATAGAAATTTGAAGAAATCTAGGGCCGCATGGATGCTTTTGGTGCAGATGGAAGGCTCGATCGTGCAGATTCTCTAGGCTCAGACAGCAGTCTCAGCTGCACAGGCACTCTCTGCACAGATGGAAGGCAGCACAGAAAAAAGAGGCTTTGCTTGCATGTCACCAGACCGAGCACTGGACAAAGCACAAGGTCACTCCAGAACCACCTAACTCACCAAACACCATACATGGGAAATAGATGGAATCCATCTTGCAAAACCTTTCTCTCCATCTATCAGTGGGCATGGCTACCAGCTTGGTTCTGCAGCCTATCAGGTACCCGGTTTCCAACTCCCCTACCTCCAGCTGTGATAACTGAAGATTTTTCTCACAAGCTTTTGGGGGTGTAGCTATCAGTGAGGAATAGCAACTGTACAGGCACCTGGTTTCCAATTCAGAGACTGAGTAGGAAGGCTCCAAGTAGAAGCTCACGCCCTCTCACGCTGGATACCTCCACCACCCTGAGCACAGAGACTCAAGCTAGGAATCCAGGACTCCACCTACTGCAAGAAAGAAAAAAAAAAAAAAAACGGTGTTCTGAGAGAATTTTTATTCTTTCTTATTTTTTTTTTTTGATCTTCTCACCCATTCTCCTCTACCCTTCCCCTCTGGTCCTCATAACCTCAACATATGTGAAACCAAGAACTTTCCATGAAATTGGACTTTAAGAACTGAATCACTGGAATTGTATAATACAGAGGGATTGCATAAGCCCCACCTCACCACCTCTTTATTTGCTCTTATTTTCTTTCTCCCTCTCCTTCTTTCTTTCCTTGTTATTTTTTCTTCTTTTTTATTTCTCCCTCTATCCCACTTTCAGCCTCCTAAATTTTACTATTTATACATAGTGTAATTTTATGAATACAGATAAGTAGTTTGAATTTATACCTTCTTCCATAAATTTCCCCTGTCTATTCATTAGAGTTCTCCACCAAATTTGCTAAGTTAGATTAATTACATATTGTCATTCCTTTCCCCCTTAACATAGCATCCTAACCCTGGCCCTCAGTTCTCTATACACCACGAGAAATGGTATGCCTTTTATGAAATTAATGACTATATTCTAAGTAATAATTGAAGCCACCATCTGTAGACACAGAGTCTAAATATAAATGTATTTATACTGTTTAGGCTTAGGCTTCAGTTTAGGATTAGATTTAGAGTTAGGTTTTGATCTATGATTAGGGATAGGGCTAAGGATAGGGCAAGGGTTAGGACTAAGGTTTGGGTTAGGTTTAGGATTATGATAAGGGATAGGGTTAGAACTAGTGATATTGCTAGTATGAGAGTTAGAGTTATTCTTAGGGTTAGGATTAGGGTTAGGGTTAGGTTTCGGGATAGGGCAAAATTAGGGCTAGTGTTAGTGTTAGGTTTAGGCCTTGGGTTAGGGTTAGAGTTAGGATTACATTTAGGGTGAGGTATTGAGTTATAGCTAGTTTGAAGGCTAGGGCAACTGTAAATATTAGGGTTAGTGGTAGGATGAGGTTTAGGTTTATGACTAAAACTAGTTTTAGGGCTAGGATGAGGGCTAATTTTTGTGTTAGGTTTAGGGCTAGTAATAGGGCTAGGGATAATGTCAGGTCTAGGGTTACAGTTACAAATAGATTTAGTGTTAGGTTTATGGCTTGATCCAGTGTAGGGGTTCGTGTATACTAAGGGTCAGTTTTAGAGCTGGGTTATTATTAGGGTGAGGATCAAGGTGAGGGTTTGCGTTAGGTTAGGGTTTAGGTTTAGGACTTGAATTATCATTAGGGTTTCAGGTTAAGGTAATGAAAGGTTTTAGTTTAGGGTTTAGGTGTGGTTTAGTGTAATGGATAGGGTAAGGGTTAGGCCTAGGGTTTGCATAATGTGTTATCATTAGGGTAATATACAGGGTTAGAATAAGATTAGTGTTAGGGTTATGTATACGATTAGGGCTTTTTTGGGGGGTTAGGGTAAGATTTATGTTTAGGGTTAAAGCTATGTTTAGCAGCTGGGGATGTGGCTTAAGAAGTATCATGCTCGCCTGGCATGCATAGGGTACTGGGTTTGATCCTCAGCACCACATACCAATAAAATAAATAGGTTGTGTACAACAAAAATTAAAAAAATAAATATTAAAAAATAACTACATTTAGGACTCAGATTAAGGCTAGGTTTTGGGTTAGGTTAGGGCTAGGTTTAAGGCTACGGCTAATGTACAAAGTAGCCTTATGATTAGAGCAAGTGATAGAGTCAGAGATATGGTTATGTCTAGTATTAGGTTTAAATTTATGGTTCCGATGATGTTTATAGCTAGGTTTAATTTTATGGTCAGTGTCAGAGTCCAGATTAGTTTTCAGGTTAGGGTTATAACTAGAATTAGAGACAGGTTTAGGGCTGGGTGTAAGGTTAGGGTTATGATTCGGTTTTGTTTTAGGGCTAGGGCTAGAGTTAGGGCTAGTTTTGGGATTAGGGCTAGTGTTAGTGTGAGGTTTAGGCTTAGGTTTAGGGTTGGATTTAGAGAAAAGTTTAGATCTAGGCTTTGAGCTAGGGGAAAAATAGGGCTAAAATTAGGTCTAAGTTTTGGTCTAGGTATAATGTGATTGTAAGGGATAGGGTTAGAACTAGGTATAAGGCTACGGTGAGAGTTTGAGTTAGTCTTAAGGCTACTGTTAGAGTTGGGTTAGGGATAGGGCTAAATTAGGGCTGGGATTAGGACTAGGGTTAGTGTTAGGGTTAGGCCTAGGTTTAGGGCTAGGGTTAGTGTTAACGTTAGGGTTAGGTTTAGGTTAAGGGATGGGATTATAGCTACTTTTAGGACTAGGGTGAGGATTGGATTTAGGGTTATGGTTAGGGATAGGTTTATGATTAAGGTGATGTTTATAGCTAGAATATGTGCTAAGGTTTTTGTTAGGATTAGGACTAGGATTAGAGCTAGGTCTAATGCCAGTCTAGGCTTACAGTTAGGGAGAGTTTTAGGGTTAGGTTTATAGCTAGGTCTATTGTAAGGGTCAGGTTTCTTGTTATGGTCAGGTTTAGAGATATGGGTATTATTAGGGTCAGAGTCAGGTTTAGGATTTTTTTAGATTAAGGTTTAGGGTTAAGGCTCGAGTTATCATTATGGTTAGGGATATTTTAAGGATAGTTTTAGGTTTCAAGTTCAGGTAAGGTTTAGAGTAATGGATAGGTTTAGGGTTATGGATAGGTTTAGAATTTTGCCTATGGTTAGCAGAAGCATTTGTGTTATCATTAGCGTAATGGATAGGGTTAGAGCTAGTGATAGGGCTAGTGTTATGCTTAGGATTAGGTCTGGGTTAGGCCTAGGTTTAGGGCTAGGACTAAGGTTAGGGTTATGGTTAGATTTGTGGTTAAATCTAGGGTAGAGCTTGGGTTAGGGCTAGCTTTTGCAATAGGTTAAGGCTATGGCAAATGTAAGAAATTTGTGATGATTAGGTCTGGTTTTAGGGTTAATGTTAGAGCTAAGTATAGTTTTAGGGTTAGGTTTAGTGTTAGGGTGATGTTTAGAGCTAGGGTTAGTGTTAGTGTCAGGGTCAGTTTTCAGTTTAGGGTTATGGTTAATGTGAAAGCCAGAATTAGGACTTGGGTTAACACTAGGGGAAGGCTTAGTTTTTGGCTTTAGGCTAAGGGTTATTATTGGGGCTAGGGCTAGGTTTTTCTTTAGGTCTAGGGCTAGAGTTATGGATAGATAAGTATTAGGTTTAGGTCTAGGGCTAGTGTTAGGGTTCAGTTTAGGTATAAGATTACCAGTAGGGCTAGTGTTATGGTTCGGTTTAGGGTTAGGTTCAGGTTTAGACCTATGATTAGTGTTAGGGTCAGAATAATGTTCAAGGTTAGGGTTAGGGTTTGGGTTATGGTTAGAGTTCAAATGAGGACTAGGGTTAAGGCTACTAATAGGGTTAGGGTTCGGGTTAGGTTAAGGAATGTAATTAGAATTAGGATTAGGTTTAGCATTATTTTTAGGGTTTCGCATAGGGTAAAAGATAGGGTTAGAGCTAGGGTTAGGGCTCGGGTTAGGGTTAAAGTTGGTTTAGGGCTCAGATTAGGGCTAGTTTTGTGTTAGGGTTATGGCTAGGTTTTAAGCAATGGCTAAGCTAAGAACTATGGTTTTTATGGTTAGTTTTAGGGTTTTTAGGGGTTAAACCTCTTGTGTTAGGATTAGGTTTAAGGTTAGGGTGAAATTTAGATCCAGTATTAGTGTTAGGTTTATAGGGTCACTTTTAGTTTTTAGGTTAGGTTTAGGACTTGAGTTAAGGCTAGGGTAACTGTAAGGTTTTGGTTTACATTTAGGGCATATTTAGAGCTTGGGTGAGTGTTAGGATATGAGTCAGAGTTAGGGTTAGTATTAAGGTTAAGATTAGGACTTGAATTTGGGCTAGGGTTAGATCTAGGTGTAGTGTTAAGTTTTGGTTTACGTTAAGGTTTAGGTTTAGGGCTATTGCTCGGTTTTACTGCAAGGGTTAGTGTTAGGGCTAGTTTTATGATTAGCTTTAGGGCTAGGGCTAGTGGTAATGTTATGCTTAGGCTTAGGGTTAGTGTTATATTTAGAGTTAAGGTTAGATCTAGGGTTAGGACTAGGAATAAGGATTTGACAATGGTTATGGCCAGGTTTAGGGATAGGGTAAGTACTAGGTTTAGGATTACATTAATGGATAGTGTTAGAAGTAGTGATAGGGATAGTGTGAGAGTTAGAGTTAGTCTAAGCCTAGGGTTAGGGTTAGGGTTAGTGATATGGTTAAATTAGGGCTAGGATTAGGGCTAGGGTTAGTGTTCACCTTAGGCCTACAGTTAGGGTTAGGGTTAGGGATAGGGTAAAATTAGGGCTAGGATTAGGGCTAGGGTTAGTTTTCACCTTAGGCCTAGAGTTAGGGTTAGGGTTAGGGTTAATTTTAGGGTAAGGAATGACAATATAGCTAGGTTTAGAGATAAGGTGAAGTTTAGAATTAGGGTTAGGCCTATGGTTAAGGTTAGGGTAATGATTAAGGCTAGGTTTCGGGCTAAGATGAGGGCTATGGTTTATTTTAGAGTTAGGGCTGGGATTAGTCTAGGGCTAATATAAGATCTAGGTTTATGGTTAAAGATAATTTTAGTGTTAGGTTTATGGCTACATTTAATATAAGGGTTAGGGTTAAGTTTAGAGCTAGGGGTATTATGAGGGTCAAGATCTGTGTTAGAAGTTTGGGATAGGTTAAGTTTTAAATTTAGGGTTCAAATTATCATTATGGTTAGTGTTAGTGTAATGATAGGATGAGGTTTAGGGTTTAGGTTTGGTTAAATTAATGCATAGGTTTAGGATTAGTGATAGGGTTAGATTTAGGAGAAGAGTTATGGTTACGGCAATGGATAGGGTTAGAGATAGGGTTAGGGCTAGGGTTAAGGTTTTGATTAGGGCAAGGTTTAGCATTAGGGTTAAGGTTAAAGCTCAGGTTAGGGCTTGGATTAGGACTAGGTTTTGTGTTAAGTTAGTGCTAGGGTTGGGGGTAAGGCTAATGTAAGTACCAGGGTTACAGTTAGGGTTAAATTTAGGGTTAGGGTTAGTGGTAGGTCTAATGTTATGTTTAGAGTTCGGGTTTGGGTGATGTTTAGACTAGGGTTAGTATTATCATCAGAGTCAAGGTCAGTGTTCTATTTTTCAGCTTAAAATTATAATTAGAACTAAGGTTAGGGTTAGGGTTAAGGGTTAGTTTAGGTTAAGGATTAGGGTAAGGGTTCTGGCTCAGTTTTGTTTTAGAGCTAGTGTGAAAGTTAGATTTAGAATTAGGGTTAGGGTTAGGCTTAGGGTTAGGGTTTTATTTAGAGTTAAAATTAGATCTAGTTCAGGGATAGAGCTAATGATACAGCTAGGGTTAGGGCTGGGTATAGGGCTAGGATTAGGGTTCAAGTATGGGATAGGTTTAGAACTAGGGATTAGGCTAGGGTGAGAGTTAGAGTTAGTTGTAGGGCTAGGCTTATGGCTATGGTTATGAATAGGACTAAATTAATGGTAAGATTAGGGCTAGGGTTAGTTCTTGAGTTAGGCCTAAAGTTAGGATTAGGGTTAGGATTAAGGCTAGGTTTAGGGCTAGGATAAAGTCTGGGGTTTGTGTTTGGTTTAGGGCTAGGATTTGGGCTATGGCTAATGTCAGGACTAAGTTTATGGTTTTAGGATTAGTGTTATGGCTCAGTCTAGTGTAAGGGTTAGTTTTAGTTTAAAAGTCATCCTTAGAGCTAGGAGATTTATTAGGGTCAGGGTCAGTGTTAGAGTTTGTTTGAGGTTAGATTTTAGGTTTAGGGCTTGAATTAGCAGTAGGGTGTGAGTTAGGGTAATGATAGGCTTTTGTTTAGAGTTAACATTAGGTTTAGTGTGATTGATAGGGTTAGGGTTAGTGATAGGGTTAAGGTTAGGCCTAGGGTTCTCATTATGGTAAGAGTTATGGTTAGTATAATGGATAGGATTAGAGCTAAGTTTAGGGCTAGTTTCATGGTTAGGAATAGGTCTTGAATTAGGGTGAGGGTTAGGGTTAAAACTAGGGTTAGGCTTAGGTTTATGGTTAGTATAAGAGTTAGGTTTTGAGCTAGGTTTAGGGCTAGGGTGAGGGTTATGTTTAGGATTACTTCTAGGGATAAGATTTTAGTACTAATAGTCTAAGGGTTAGGATTAGGACATCATTAGGGATAGGGTAAGAGTTAGGGTAATGTATACGATTAGATATAGATTTAGGGCTATGTTTAATGTTAGATTGAGGTTTAGGCTCAGAGTTAGGGCTACGGTTATGTTTAGGTTTATAGTAAGGGTTAGGGTTTGAGCTAGGGTTAGGTCTATGGCAAGTGTGAAGTTTAAAGTTAGGTCTAGGGTTAGTTTTCCAGTTAGGTTTAGGTATAACACTAAGCCTAGGATTATCAATAAGGTTAGGTTTAGTTTAGAGTAATGGGTAGGTTTAGAGCTAAGTTTAGTGCTAGGTTTAAGGTTAGGATTAGGGTTAGGGTTAGGGTTAGATTGAGGAATGGGTGTATGTTTATATTTAGAGTAATGTTTAGGCTTTGAGCTAGGATTCGGACTAAGGCGATGGTTAGGTTAGGGTTAGGGCTAGGGTTAGGGTTAGGGTTATGCTTAAGGCTTGATTTAGGCCTAGGATTAGCTCTGGGTTTTGTGTTAGCTTTAGGCCTAGGGTTAGGGCTATGGGAAATGTAAGCGGTAGGGTTATGTTGAGGGCTAGTTGTAGGGATAGGTTTATGGCTAGGTCTTGTGTTAGATTTAGATTTTCGAGTAGGGTCAAATTTAAAGATAGGTTTACTCTACAGGCAAGGTCAGTGTTTGGGTTAGATTTAGTGTTAGGGTTACAGCCAGAATGAGGACTAGGTTTAGGTCTAGGGTTAGGGTTAGTGTTTGAGTTAGGGTAAGAATTACTTTTAGGGATAGGGCTAGGTTTATGTTTAGGTCTAGGGCTAGAGTTAAGGCTAGATTTAGGGTTTGGTTTAGGTGTAGGCCTAGTGTTAGTGTTTGGTCTACGTTTAGGATCAGTTTTAGACCTAGGGTTAGTGTCAGGGTCAGAATAAGGGTCAGGGTTAGCGTTAGGGTTTGGGATAGGGTTAGTGCTAGAATGAGGGCTAGGGTTAGGACTATTAATACGGTTAGGGTTTTGGTTAGCCTAAAGATTAGAGATAGCTTTAGGGTTACCATTAGGGTTAGGGTTTTTCCTAGGTTAAGGGATATCCTTAGAGCTAGGGTTAATGCTAGAGTTAGGGTTAAAGTTAGGGTTAAATATAGATTGTGAGCTTGGATTAGGCATAGTTTTTTGTGTTAGGGTTAGGGCTACATTTGTGCATTGACTAATGTAAGAGCCAGGGTTACAATTAGGGTTAGTTTTAGGGTTAGGGTTAGGGATAGGTCTAGTGTTAGGTTTAGGTTTGAGGTTAGAGTACTATTTAGAGCTAGGGTTATTGTTAGGATATGAGTCAGCATCAGGGTTAGTTTTAGGGTTAGGATTAGGACTCAAATAATGGCTAAGGTTACTGTTAGTGTTTGGTTTAAGGTGAGGGCTGTGTTTAGAGATAGAGTGACTGGTAGGATATCAGTCAGGGTCAGGGTTCACTTTAAGGTTAGGGTTATGTCCTTAAATAGGGCTAGGGTTACTCTTAGTGTTTGGTTTAAGGTGAGGGCTGTGTTTAGAGCTAGAGTGACTGGTAGGATATCAGTCAGGGTCAGGGTTTGCTTTAAGGTTAGGGTTATGTCCTGAATTAGTGCTAGGGTTACTCTTAGGGTTTGTTTTAAGTTTAGTGTGGTCTTTAGAGCTAGGGTCAGTGTTAGGATATGAGTCAGGGTCAGGGTAAGTTTTAAGGTTAGGGTTAGGACTCGAATTAGGGCTAGGTTTACATCTAGGTGTAGTGTTAGTGTTCGGTTTAAGTAAAGGTTTAGGGTTAGGGCTGTTGCTCAGGTTTGTTTTAGTCCTAGGTTTAGGGTTTGGGCTAGTTATAAGATTAGCATTAGGGTTAGGGCTAGTATTAGTGTTAGGCTTAGGGTTGTGTAAGGGTTAGATTTGGATTTAGCATTAGATCTAGGATTAGGGCTAGGTTTAACTATAGGGCAAGGGTTAGGGTTATGGTCATGGTTACAGTAACAGATAGGGTTATAACTAGGGCTAGGCCTAGGGTGAGAGTTAGAGTTAGTTTTAGGCTTAGAGTTTTGGTTTGTTTTATTGATAGGGCTAAGTTAGGGCTAGGATTAGGGCTAGGTTTAGTATTCATCTTAGGCCTAGGGTTAGGCTAGGGTTATAATTAATTTTAGGGTGAATTATGGTGTTATAGCTAGGTTCAGAGTTAGGGTGAGGGTTAGAATTAGGATTAGGTCTAGGGTTAGGGTTAGGTTTATGATTAAGCCCAGGTTTGCGGCTGGGATGAGGGCTAGGGTTTGTTGTAGGGTTAGGTCTAGAATTAGGGCTAGGGCTAATGTCAGCTCTAGTGTTACAGTTTGGGGTAGATTTCTGGTTAGGTTTGTGTCTATGTCTAGTAGAATGTTAGGCATCGGGTAAGGGTCAGGTTTAGAGCTAGGTGTATTTTTAGGGTCAAGATCAGGGTTTTTGTTTTAGGTTAAAATTTAGGGATAAGGCTCAAATTAGCATTAGGTGTACTGTTAGGGTTAGGGTAATTGATTGGGTTAAGTTTAGCTTTCAGTGTATGTTAAGGGCAATGGAGACTTTTAGGGTTAGCAAAAGGGTTAGGGTTATCATAAAGATAATATATAGGTTTAGATCTATGTTTAGGGCTAGGGTTAGGTTAGGATTAGGGCTAGAGTTAGGTTAGGTTTTGGGTTAGGGTTAGTAACCCTAGCTTAGGCTTAGAATTATGGTTATATTTAGGGTAAAGTTTAGGTGTTGAGCTAGGCTTAGGTCTAGGACGATGGTTAGGTTTAGAGTTATGGTCAGGTTTAGGTTTAGGGTTAGGGCTAGGGTTTTCATAAGGTTTAGGATTAGGTTTATGGTAATAGATTGCATTAAACATAAGGTTAGCTTTATGGTTAAGGTTAGGCTTAGGTTTAAGTTTAGTTTTAGGGCTAGGTTTAGTGTTTGTTTTAGGGAAAGAGTTAGGGTTTGAGTTATGTTTAAGGCTATGGCAAGGTTTAGGTTTAGGGTTAGATCTAGGGTTAGGTTTATGGTTTGGGTTAAGGTTTCATTTAGGGTTAGTTATAGAGTTACCTTTAGTATTAGGGTTAGAGTTAGGGTAATAGCTAGGTTTAGAGCTACTGTTAGGTCTAGGTTTAAATTTGGGATTAGGGATACAGTTAGGGTTATGGTTAATGATAGTACTAGGGTTAGGTTTAGATTAAGGGTTAGGCTTTGAGGTATGGTTAGGACTAAGTTGAGGGTTAAGGATGGGATTAGGAATAAAGTTGGGGTTAGGGTGAGGGTTATTCTTAGGGTAGGTTTAGGCCTCTATTAGGGTTATGGTTATTTAAGATTTGTATTATATTTAGGCCTAGCTTTGAGGTTATGTGTAATGTAAGTTCTAGGTTTCTGATTAGAGCTAGTTTTAGGGTTAGGGTTATGGCTAGTTCTAGTATTAGTTTCATGTTTTGGGTTATAGTCAGGTTTATATCTAGGTTTAATGTTAGTTTCAGGGCCAGTATTCAGGTTAAATTTAGGGTTAGGGTGAAATCAGAATAGGACTAGGGTTAGGTCTATTGGTACTGTTAGTGTTTGGTTTAGGTTAAGGGTTATTGTTAGGGCTAGCACTACATTTTTGTTTAGGTCAAGGGCTAGAGTAATAGCTAGATTTAGGATTAGGTTTAGGTCTAGGGCTAGTGTTAGGGTTAGGTTTAGGTATAAGTTTACTGGTAGGGCTAGTTTCAGGTCTGTTTCAGTTTAAGTCAGGATTAGACCTATAATTAGTGTTAGGGTCAGTTTAGGGTGAGGTTGAGGTTTAGGGTTAGATCTAGAATGAGGGCTAGTGTTACGACTAGTAACAGGGTTATTGTTTGGGTTTGGCTAAAGATTAGGTTTAGGACTAGAGTTAGAAGTATGAATTAGTTTTTGCTTAGGGTAATGGATAGGATTAGAGCTAGGGTTAGGACTATGATTAGGCTTAGGTTTAGGGCTAGTTTTAGGGTTAGGGTTATGGTTAAATCCAGCATTAGGGCTCAGATTAGGGCAATTTTTGTATTTGAGTTAGGGCTAGGGTTTTGCTTAGGCCAATGAAAGAACTAGGGTTATGATTAAGTTTTGTTTTAAGGTTAGGGTTTCGGCTAGGTCTAGTGTTAGCCTTAGTTTTAGGGTTAGGATGATATTTAGAGCTGGGTTTGTGTTTGGATATGAGTCAGGATGAGGGTTAGTTTTAGGCCTAGGACTCGAATTAGAGCTCGGATTATGGCTACTTACAGGTTACGGTTTGGTTTAGAGCAATGGCTCGGTTTTGTTTTAGGGCTAGGGCTTGGATTAGGGCTAGTTTTTTGGATTAGTAATAGTGTTAGAGCTAGTGGTAGAATGAGGTTTAGGGTTAAGATTAGGGTTAGATTTGGAGTTATGGTTAGATCTAGGGTTAGGGCTATGGCTAGAGTTAGGGCTCAGGTTAGGGCTATTATGAGGGTTATGGTAATGAATAGGGTTATAAATAGAAATAGGGCTAGGGTGCGAGTTAGAGTTAGTCTTAGGGCTAGGGTTAGGGATAGATTTAAGTTTAGGGTTCAAATAGTGCTAGGATTAGTGGTATGATTAGTGTTAGAGTTAGGCCTATGATTAGGGCTAGTGTTAGGTTTAGTTTTAGGGGAAGGAATGGGGTTATATAGCTAGATTCAATGTTAGGGCGAGGGTTATATTTAGGGCTAGGGCTAGGGTGAGGGTTCGGGTTAGGATTAATTCTAGGTTTAGGGCTAGTATGAGGGCTAGGGATTGTGTTAGTGTTAGGGCTAGGATTAGGGTTAGGGATAATGTTACATCTAGGGTTATGGTTATGGATAGTGTTAGGGATAGGTTTATGGCTAGGTCTAGTGTAAGGGTTAGGTTTAGTGTAGGGGTAAGGTATAGAGCTATATTATTATTAGGGTCTGAGTATGGGTTAGGTTTTGGTTTCTGTTAAGGTTTAAGGTTAGGGCTCAAATATAGCATTAGGGTTAATGTTAGTGTTAGGGTTAGTGTTAGAGTAATGGATAGAGTTAGGTTTACAGTTCAGGGTAGGTTTAGGGTAATGTATAGGGTTAGTGTTAGGGATAGGGTTCGGGTTAGGCCTAGAGTTAGAATTTGGTTTAGTCTTGTGTTTAGAGTAATTAATTGGTTTAGTGCTAGTGTTAAGGCTTAGGTTAAGGTTAGGATTAGGGCTAGGTTTTGGGTTACTCCTAGTGTTAGTGTTAGGATTTGGTTTAGGGTAAATGTTAGGGATTGAGCTAGGGTTAGTGCTAGGGTGAGTGTTAGGTTTAGAATCAGGGCTACGGTTAGGGTTAGGGTTAGGGTTTGGTTTCGGGCTAGGGTTAGAATTAGGGTTAGGTTTATGTTTAAGATAATGGATAAAGTTACAGCTAGGATTGGGACTATGATTACTCATAGGATTAGGGATAGGGTTATTGTTAGGGTTAGAGCTAGAGTTATGTTAAGAGGAAGGATTATAGTTTGTGCTTAGGTTAGGGCTAGGGCAAGCATTAGTTTTAGGGTTTGTTCTAGGGTTAAGGTTAAGGTTATGCTTAGGTCTAGGTTTAGGGCTTGTATTAGGGCAAGGTTTTGTGTGAGGTTTATGGCTAGTGTTAGTGCTATGGGTAATGTAAGATCTAGGGTTATCATTATGGCTAGTTTTTTGGGTTAGGGTTATAGATATGTCTAGTGTTAGGTTTAAGTTTTGGGTAGGATAAGGTATAGAGACAGGTTTTGTGTTAGGGTAGACATCAGTTTTGGGGCTGGCATTGTGTTTATATTTAGGGCCTGAATTAGAACTAGGGTTAGGTTTAGGGGTAGGGTTAGTCTTTGCTTTAGGTTAATGGTTATTTGAGGGCTAGGGCTAGGTTTTATTTTAGAACTCGGGCTAGAGTTATTGTTATATTTAGGATTAATTTTAGGCTAGTGTTAGTGTTATGGTTAGATTTAAGTATAGGTTTACTGGTAAGGCTAGTGTTAGGGTTCGGCTTTAGTGTTAAGGTCAGGATTTTATCTAGGGTTAGTGTTAGGGTCAGAATAAGGGTAAGGGTTAGGCTTCCGGTTAGGGTTAGGGTTAGAGATAGAATGTGGGCTAGGGTTAGGACAAGTCATAAAGTTAGGGTTTGGTGTAAGCTAAGGGTTAAGTTTAGAACTAGGGTAGCATTAGGGTGAGAGTTTGGCTTAGGGTAAGGAATAGGTTTAGAGCTAGGGTTTGGGTTAGTGTTAGGGTTAGGGATCGGATTCAGGTTAGGGTTAGGGTTAGGGTTATGGTTAAAGCTAGGGTTTTTGCTCAGATTAGCGCTGGGGTTTTTTGTTAGGGTTAGGGCTATGGCTAATGTAAAAATAGCTTTACAGTTAGAGATAGTTTTAGGGTTCAGATTAGGGCTAGGTCTACTGTTTGGGTTAGGTTTAGGATTAGGGTGATGTTTAGAGGTAGGGTTAGTTTTAGGGTCAGTGTCAGGGTCAGTATTAGTTGTAGGGATATGGTTAGGACTAGATGTAGTGTTAGGATTTCGTTTAGGTTAAGGGTTATTATTAGGGCTATAGCTCAGTTTTATTTGTGGGCTATGCCTAGGGTTAGGGCTAGTTTTCAAATTAAAATTAGAGTTAGGACTAGTGTTAGGCTGAGTTTTAGGCTTAGATTTAGGGTTAGATTTAGATTTAGTGTTAGTTCTATGTTTAGAACTATGGCTAGGGTTAAGACTAAGGTTAGGGCTAGTGTTAGGGTTAGGCAATAGATAAGGTTGGTACTAGAAATAGGTCTAGGGCTAGAGTTAGGGTTAGTCTTAGGGCTAGGGTTAGAGGTAAGGTTACATTTTGCAATAAATTAGGACTAGGATTAGAGCTATTTTTAATGTTAGGTTTAGGCCTAGGGTTAGGGTTAGGGTTAGTATTAGTGATAGTCTTTGGGTTAGGGTTAAGGATAGGGTAAAGGATGTGGTTATACCTAGGTTCAGAACTAGGGTGAGGGTTTTAATTAGGGTTTGGGCTAGGGTTAGGGTTCGGGTTAAGATTAAGGCTAGGTTTAGTGCTAAGATGAGAGCTCGGGTTTGTGTTAGGTTTAAGGCAAGTATTAGGTAGATTGCTAATGTCAGGTCTAGGGTTATGGTTAGGGAAACTGTTAGGGTTAGTTTTATGGCTATGTTTAGTTTAAGGGTTATGTTTAGGTTAATGGTCAGTTTAGAGCTAGGTGTGTTATTAGAGTCAGTGTCTTGCTCAGAGTTTGGGTTAGGTTTTGTTTTAGTTTTATGGCTCAAATTAGCAATAGGCTTAGGTTTAGAGTTAGGGTTAGAGTAATTGATAGGTTTAGGTTTAGTGTTTAGTTCAGGTTTAGATAAGAATAAGGTTAGTGTTAGTAATAAGTTTAGGGTTAGGCCTAAATGTGTAGGGCTAGATTTAGGTTTAGGACTAAGGTTAGTGTTAGATTTAGCATAACTGCTAGGATTTGATCTAGGAATAGGACTATGACAAGGGTTAGTTTTAAGGTTAGGTCTAGGGTTAGGTTTACAGTTAGGGTTAGTGTAGGTTTAGGTTTAGGACTAGGGTTAAGTTTACAGTTAGGGTTAGAGTAGGTTTAGGGTTAGGGCTAGTGTGATCATGATGTTTATATTTAGGGTTAGGGTAATAGGTTGAGTTAGAGCTGTGTTTAGAGCTATGTTTGGTTTATGCTTATGTTTAGGGTAATAGATAAGTTTATATCTAGGGTTATGATTAGGATTAGGACTAGGGTTATGGTTAGGTTTAGATCTAGGATTAGTGTTACGGTTAGGATTAGGGTAAGTGTTAGGGTTTGGGCTATGTTCAGGGCTAGGGCTACGGATAGGGTTAGTGTCAGTTTTAGGTTTAGAATTTAGTTTAAGTTTAGGGCCAGTGTTATCATTAGGGTTAGGCTTATTTTTACGGTAATGGATAGGGTTAGAGCTAGATTTAGGACTAAGATTATAGTTAGAGTTAATCTAGGTTTAGGTTTAGGTTTAGGGCCAGTTTTAGGGTTAGGGTTAGGTTTAGGGTAATGGTTAGGGCTAGGGTTAGGTTAGGGATAAATCAAGGTGTAGTGCTCAATTTAAGGGTTGGGTTTGGGTTAGGTTAGGGCTACAGATAATGTAAGAACTAGAGTTATAATTAGGGCTACATTTAGGGTTACAATTAGGGATAGTATTAGTTTTAGGTTTAAGTATACTTTCAGGATGATGTTATAACTAGGGTTAGTGTAAGGTCATAGTCAGGCTCATGGTTAGTTTTAGGTTTAGGTTAGGACTGGAATTAAGGCAAAAGTTATGGCTAGGTGTAGGGTTAGGTTGTGGTTTAGGTTAAGCGTTAGTGTTAAGGCTATCGCTCGTTTTTTTTTTTTAGGGCTTTCTCTAGATTAGGGCTAGTTTTAGGATTAGTGTTAGTGTTAGAGCTAGTATTAGTATGAGGTTTAGGCTTAGGGTTAGGTTTGGACTTAGAGTTATGGTTAGTTCTAGCGTTAGGGCTAGGGGTAGTTTTAGGGCTAAGGTTTGGGCAAGTGTTAAGTTTATGTTAAGGGATAGGGTTAGATCTAGGAATAAGGCTCCGGTGAGAGTTAGAGTTAGTCTTATTGCTAGTAGTAAGGTTAGGGATAAATTAGGGCTAGGATCAGGTCTAGGATTAGTGTAAGGGTTAAGTCTAGAGTTAGATTTAGGGTTAGATTTGGGGGAAGGGATGGGGTTATACCAAGGTTCAGAACTAGGGCGAGGGATAACATTAGGTATAGGGATAGATTTGGGGTTCCAGTTAGTATCAAGGCTAGATTTTATAGCTAGGATGAATGCTAGCATTTGTGTAAGGATTATGGCCAGAATTAAGGCTAGGGCTAATATCAGGTCTAGGATTATGGTTAGGGATAGTTTTCAGGTAAGTTTTATGGCTAGGTATAGTGTCAGAGTTAGGTTTAGATTGAGGTTCAAGTTGAGAGCTAGGGGTATTATAATAATCAGAGTGAGGTTTTGGATTTTGGTTATGTTGAGGTTTAGGGTTATGGCTCAAATTAGGTTTGAGATAGGGTTAGGGTAATGGATAAGGTTAGTTTTAGGCTTCTTGTTAGGTATAGGGCTCAGGTTAGATTTAGGGTAAAGGATAGGGTTAGGGATAGGCCTAGGGTTAGCATTAGGTTTATGGTTATAATTATTATAATGGATAGGGTTAGAGCAAGGGTTAGGGCTAGGGTTATGTTTTGGATTAGGGCTAGAGATAGGGTTAGGGATAGGGTTAAGGCTAGTGTTAGGTTTAGGTTATGGGTTAGTATTTGAGCTAGGGTTAGTGCTAAAGATAGGATTAGGATTAGGATTCTGTCTATGGTTAGGATTATGGTTACCATTAAGGTGAAGGTAATGGACAGGTTTAGATGTCAGGTTAGGGTTAAGGTTAGGTTTACGTTTAAGACTTGGGTTAGTGTTAAGTTTAGCATAATTGTTAGAGTTTGAGCTAGGGTTAGGACTATGGCAAGGGTTAAGTTTATGGTTAGGTTTAGGGTTAGGTTTACAGTTAGGGTTAGAGTAGGTTTAAGGTTAGGGCTAGGGCTTTCATGATGTTTATGTTTAGGGTTAGGGTAATGGGTGCTGTTAGAGCTAAGTTTAAGTTTAGTTTTAAGTTTAGGATTAGGGCTAGTGTTAGGGTTAGGGTTAGGCTTATCATTTTCTTATGGTTAGATTAAGTGTAAGGGTCAGGGATTGAGTAAGTGTTAGGGCTAAGATGAAGCTTCTGCTTAGAATCAGGGCTAGGGATAGAGTTAGGGTTAGGGTTAGGGTTAGGGTTAGGTTTAGCTTTAGGTTTAGGGTTATGTTTAGGTTAATGGATCGAGTTAGAGCTAGGGTTTGGACTATGCTTATTGTTAGGTTTAGGGATAGGATTGGGGTTAGGATTTGGGCTAGAGTTATGTTTAGGGTAAGGGATAGGTTTTGTGCTAGTGTTAGTGATAGGGCTAGGTCGAGGATTAGGTTCAGCCTTAGGTCTAGGGAGAGGATTATGGTAGGTTAAGGGTTAGGTTTAAGGTTAGGGCTAGGGTTATCATTAGCATTAGGATAATGGTTAGAGTAATGGATATGGTTAGATGTAGGTTTAGGTTTAGGTTTAGGTTTAGGGTTAGATTTAGTTTTAGGGTTAATGGTAAGGCTATGGTTATGTTTAGGTTTATGATATGTATTAGGTTTTGAGATAGTGTTAGGGCTATGACAAGTGTTAGTTTTAGGGTTAGTTATATTGTTAGTTTTCTGGTTATGTTTAGGGGTAAAATTAGGGTTAAGGCTAGGGTTATCAATACAGTTAGTTTTAGGTTTGGTTAAGGTGTAGGTTTAGAGCTAGGTTTAGGGATAGGTTTAAGTTTAGGATTAGGGCTAGGGTTAGGGTTTAGAGTAAGGTATAGGTCTATGTTTATATTTATGGTAAGGGTGAGGCTTTGAGTAAGGTTTAAGACTAAGGCCAGGGTTAGGTTTAAGGTTAGGTTTAGGGCAATGGCTAGGGTTGGGGTTTCACTTAGGGCTAGATTTAGGCATAGAATTTGCTCTAGGTTTTGTGTTAGGTTAAGGAGTAGAGTTAGGGCAATGGGAAAAGTTAGAGTTATGATTATGATTAGTTCTAGTTGTAGTGTTAGGATTATAGCTATGTCTATTGTGAGGTTTAGGTTTTCAGTTAGGGTCAGGTTTAGAGATAGGTTTAGTGTTAAATGTGAGTGTTCAGGTTAGAGTTAGAATTAAGTTTAAAGCCAGAATTGAGACTAGGTTTATGTCTACGTGTAGGGTTAGTCTTTGCTTTAAGTTAAATGTTATTGTTAGGGCTAAGGCTAGGATAGTGTTTAGGTGTAGAGCTAGAGTTAAGGCTGCAATTAGGATTAAGTTTAGGTCTAGGGCTAGTGATAGGGTCTTGTTTAGGTATAAGGTTACTGGTAGGGCTAGTTTTACAGCTTGGTCTAGCGTTAGGGTCAGTTTTAAACCTAGGTTAGTGTTATGGTCAGAATAAGGGTCAGGGTTAGGGTTAAGTTTTTAGATAGGTTTCGAGCTAAGCTAGAATGAGTGCTACGGTTAGGACTATTAATATGGTGAGAGTTGTGATTAGCCTGAGGATTAGTGATATGTCTATTGTTACCATTAGTGTTAGGGTTTTGCTTAGGTTTAGGGATATGTTTAGAGCTAGTGTTAGGGGTAGTGTTAGGTTTAGGGTTAAAGCTAGGTGTAGGGCTCAGATTACAGCTAGTTTTTGTGTTAGTGTTAGGGCTAAGGTTAGGGCAACAGGTAATGTAAGAACCAGGGTTACAATTAGGATTAGGGTTAGGGTTAGCAGTATTTCTAGTGTTAGTGTTAGATTTAAGATTAGGGTGATATTTAAAGCTAGAGTTATTTTTAGGATAGGAGTCAGGGTCAGTGTTAGTTTTAGGGTTTCAGTTAGAACTCGAATTAGGGCTAGGTTTACTGTTAGGGTTCTGTTTAAGGTTAGCCTCATGTTTAGAGCTAGGGTGTGTGTTAGCATGAGTCAGGGCCAGGGTTAGTTTTAAGGTTAGGGTTAGGAATCCATTAGGGCTAAGATTATTTTTTTAGTAGTTTAGGGTTTATTTTAAATTTTAAGTTAAGTTTTAAGTTTAGATCTATTGCTCGTTTTTGTTTTAGTCTTAGGGTTATGGTTAGGGCTAGTTTTACAATTAGTATTAATGTTAGAGCTAGTGTTAGTGTTAGGCTAGACTTAGGGTTAGGGTTACATTTATAATTAGGTTTAGATCTAGGATTAGGCTAGGATTAAGGATAGGGCAAGGGTTAGGGCCAGTGTTAGAGTTATGATAAGGGATAGGGTTAGAACTAGGGATAGGGCTAGTGTCAGAGTTAAAGTTATTGATAGGGTTGAATTAGAGTTATGGTAGGGGATAGGGTTAAATTAGGGCTAGAATTAGTGCTAGGGTTAGTGTTTAGCTCAGGCCTAGCGATAGGGATAAGTTTAGGTTTAAGTTTAGGGTAAACAATGTTGTCATAGTTATGTTTAGATATAGGGTGAGAGTTAAAGTTAGGGTTAGGGCTAGGTTTGGAGTTAGGGTTATTATTAAGGCAAGATTTAGGACTAGGATGAGGTATAGTGTTTGTTTTAAATTCAGGGCTAGGATTAATGCTAGGACTAATATCAGGTCTAGGGTTATGGTTAAAGATAGTTTTAGGGTTAGACTTATGGCTACGTCTAGTGTAATGGTTAGGTTTAGAATAAGGGTCAGGTTTAGAGCTCGGGGAATTTTTAGGATTAGGATTTGACTTAGGTAAGGATTTAGGTTTATGGCTCTAATTAGCATTAGGGTTATTGTTGGGGTAAAGTTAGGGTTTGTTTTAAGGTTCAGGTTTGGTTTATGGTAATTGATATGATTTGCATTAGTGATAGGGCTAGGGTTATGCTTAGGGTTATCATTAGGGTAAGGGTTATGTTTATGGTAATTGATAGGATTAGAACTAGAGTTATGGTTAGGAATATGCCTTAAGTTAGGGTTAGAGTTAATATAAGAACTAGGTTTAGGGTGAGGTTTAGGGTTATGTTTAGCATAAAGGTTAGGTTTTGAGCTAGGGTTAGGGCTAGGTTTAGGGTTAGGTCTATGGATAGGATTATGGTTGGTTTAGGGTTAGGGTGGTGTTTAGAGCTAGGATGAGTGTTAGGATATAGGTCAGGTTCAGGGTTATTTTTAAGGTTATGATTAGGACTCAAATTAGGGCTAGCGTTAGATCTAGGTGTACTGCTAGTGTTTGGTTTAAGTTAAGTTTAGTGTTAGGCCTGTTGCTTGGTTTTGTTTCAGTGATATGGTTAGGGTTAGGGCTAGTTTTATGAGTAGCATTAGGGTTAGGGCTAGGGTTATGGTTAGGTTAAGGATTAAGGCTAGATTTAAGACTAGGATTAGGCCTAGGTTTTGTGTTGGGTTTATGGCAAGATTTAGGGCTATGACTAATGTCAGGTCTAGGTTTATAGTTAGTGATATTTTTAGGGTTAGGTTTATGGCTAGGTCAAATTAAAGTGTTACATTTTGGGAATTGATCAGATTAATAGCTGGGGTATTATTAGGGTCAGGGTCAGTCTTCAGGTGTGGGTTAGGTTAAGGTTTAGGGTTAAGGCTCAAATTAGCATTAAGGTTAGTATTAGGGTTAGGGTAATGGATAGTGTTAGGTTTAGGGTTCAGTATAGGTTTAAGGTAATGGATATGGTTAGGGTTTGTGATAGGTTTAGAGTTAGGCCTTGGGTTAGCATTAGGGTTATGGTTATTGTTAGGATAATTTATAGGGTTTGACCTAGAATTAGGGCTATGATAATGGTTAGGATTAGGGCTAGAGTTAGGGTTGGGGCGAGGGTTACACTTAGGATAAGTTTTAGGCTACAGATTAGGGTTTGAATTAGGATTTTTGCTATGGCTAAGATTAATTAAGGGTTTGGTCTAGGTTTATGTCAATGGTTAGTTTAATGTTTAGGGCTAGGGTTATCATTAGGGTCAGGGTAATCAATTTAGATGTCAGTTTAAAGATAGTTTAGGTTTAGGTTAGCATTAGGTTTAGGTTTAGGATTTCAGTTAGCCTTTGAGCTAGCTTAGGTTTAGGGTTAGTTTTAGGTTCACTGTTAGTTATAGGGTTTGGTTTATTTTTAGGCTTAGGGTAGATTTAACTTTAGGTCTAGTGTTATCATTAGGGTAAAGTTTAGGGTTAGAGTAATGGGTAGGGTTCGAGCTAGGATTAGGTCTAGGGTTAAGGTTAGGATTAGGGCTGAGTTTAGGTTTAGGTTTAGGCCTTGGGTTAGTGTTAGTGTTAGATTAAGTTTAAGGGTTAAGGATTGAGCTAGATTTAAGGATAGGGTGAGGGTAACTTTTACAGTCTGTGATAGGGTAGGTTTAGTGTTAGGTTTAGGGCTAGGGTTAGCATTAGGTTTAGGGTTATGGTTAATGTAATGGATAGAATTAGAGCTAGGGTTTGGGCTATGGTTACAGTTAGGATTAGGGCTAGAGTTAGGGTGAGGTTTTGGTTTTGGGTTCGGGTTAATTTAGGGTAATTTTTAGGGTTTGAGGTAGGGTTAGGAATAGAATGAGTGTTAGGGTTAGTGTTAGGGCTAAGTTTACGGTTAGAATTATGTTTTGGGTTAGGTTTAGGGCTGTCATTAGGGCTAGGTTTTGTGTGAGGTTTACGGCTAGTGTTAGGTATATGGGTAATATAAGAGCTAGAGTTTTGGTTATGGCTAGATTTAGAGTTCATCTAGTGTTAGGGTTAGTTTTTTTGTGTTAGAATAAGGTTTAGATCTAGAGTTTTTGTTAGGGTAAGAGTCAGGGTTCAGGTTAGGATTAGGTTTAACGTTAGGTCCAGAATGAGGACTAAGGTTAGTTCTAGGGGTAGAGTTACTGTTTGGTTTAAGTTAAAGGTTATTGTTAGGGCTAAGGCTAGGGTTCTGGATATATTTAGGATTAGGTTTAGGTTTAGGGCTAGTGTTATTGTTAGGTTTAGGTTTAGGGTTAATGCTAGGGCTAGTGTTAGGTTTCAGATAAGGGTTAAGGCCAGGATTAAATCTAGGTTTAGTGTTAGGGTTAGAATAAGGGTCAGGGTTAATATTGGTGTTTGGGTTAAGTTCAGAGCTAGGATGAGGGTTAGGGTTAGGACTAGTAATAGAGTTAGGGTTTGGGGTAGGCATAGAATTAAGTTTAGGACTAGGGTAGCAATAAGGTGAGTGTTTGACTAAGTGTAAGAAATAGGGTTAAAGCTAGGATTAGTACCAGGTATAGGGTTAGGGTTACAGCCAGGTCTAGGGTTATGGTTAAAGCTAGGGTTGGTCCTTGGATTAGTGCTAGTTTTTGTGTTAGGTTTAGGACTATGGCTAATTTAAGATCTGACATTATGATTTGGTCTAGTTTTAGGGTTATGTTGAGGGCGAGGTCTAGTGTTAGGTTTAGGTTTAGGGCTAGGGTGATGTGTATAGCTAGGGTTAGTGTTAAGGTCAGAGTAAGGGTTACTATTAGTTCTAGGGTTAGGGTTAGTGTTAGGACTCGAAATAGGGCTAGGGTTAGGGCTAGGTGTAGGGTTAGGGTTTGGTTTAGGTTAAAATTTTTGGTCCATGAAATTCCTCGGTTTCTCTTGAGAGCTAGGGCTTGGGTTAGGGCTAGTTTTCAAATTTGCATCAGGGTTAGAGCTAGTGTTAGGGTGTGGTTTAGGCTTAGGGTTAGGGTTAGATTTATAGTTAGGTTGTTTCTCCATGGTTAGCTCTCCCCTCGCCCTCTGTCTTTATAGAGGCACTTCCCACTG
The DNA here is from genome assembly GCF_021218885.2 of Marmota monax. Classification (NCBI taxonomy): domain Eukaryota; kingdom Metazoa; phylum Chordata; class Mammalia; order Rodentia; family Sciuridae; genus Marmota; species Marmota monax. Next base: position 237,112 of record NW_026694887.1, on the reverse strand, counting down.
ATGGTTTTGAAAAAAAAATGAAGATAAATAATCAAACATGGCTGGAAGTACAAACCATATATCAATAGTAACTCTAAACGTTAATGGCTTAAACTCTCCAATAAAGCGACATAGGCTGGTAACATGGATTTAAAAAAACAAATCCAACAATATGCTTCCTTCAGGAGACACATCTGATTGGAAAAGACATACACAGGCTGAAGGTGAAAGGTTGGGAAAAAAATATACCATGCACACGGTCCTCGTAAGCAAGCAGGGGTGGCCATCCTCATATCGAATAAAATTGACTTCAAGACTAAATTAATCAAAAGGGATAAGGAAGGACATTATATACTGTTAAAAGGAACCATTCACCAACAAGACATAAAAATTATCAATATTTATGCACCAAATAATGGTGCTGCGACGTTCATAAAACAAATTCTCCTCAAGTTCAAGAATCAAATAGACCACAACACAATAATTATGGGTGACTTCAACACACCTCTCTCACAATTGGACAGATCCTCCAAACAAAACCTGAGTAAAGAAACTATAGAACTCAATATCACAATCAACAACCTAGACTTAACTGACATATATAGAATATATCAACCATCATCAAGTGGATATACTTTTTTCTCAGCAGCACATGGATCCTTCTCAAAAATAGACCATATATTATGCCATAGGGCAACCCTCAGTAAATATACAGGGGTGGAGATAATACCATGCATTCTATCTGATCATAATGGAATGAAACTGGAAATCAATGATAAAAGAAGGAAGGAAAAATCCTACATCACATGGAAAATGAACAATATGTTACTGAACGATCAATGGGTTACAGAAGACATAAAGGAGGAAATCAAAAAGTTCTTAGAGATAAATGAAAATACAGACACAACATACCGGAATCTATGGGACACAATGAAAGCAGTTTTAAGAGGGAAATTCATCGCTTGGAGGTCATTCCTCAAAAAAAGGAAAAACCAACAAATAAATGAGCTCACACTTCATCTCAAAGCCCTAGAAAAGGAAGAGCAAAACAACATCAAATGTAGCAGAAGGCAAGAAATAATTAAAATCAGAGTGGAAATCAACGAAATTGAAACAAAAGAAACTATTGAAAAAATTAACAAAACTAAAAGTTGGTTCTTTGAAAAAATAAATAAGATTGACAGACCCTTAGCCATGCTAACGAAGAGAAGAAGAGAGAGAACTCAAATTACTAACATACGGGATGAAAAAGGCAATATCACAACAGACGCTACAGAAATACAGAAGACAATTAGAAATTATTTTGAAAACCTATATTCCAATAAAATAGAAGATAGTGAAGTCATCGATAAATTCCTTAAGTCATATGATTTGCCCAGACTGAGTCAGGAGGATACTCACAACTTAAACAGACCAATAACAATAGATGAAATAGAAGAAGCAATCAAAAGACTTCCAACCAAGAAAAGCCCAGGACCGGATGGGTATACAGCGGAGTTTTACAAAACCTTTAAGGAAGAATTAATACCAATACTTTTCAAGTTATTTCAGGAAATAGAAAAAGAAGGAGCTCTGCCAAATTCATTCTATGAGGTCAGCCAACATCACCCTGATTCTGAAACCAGACAAAGACACCTCAAAGAAAGAAAACTACAGACCAATATCTCTGATGAACCTAGATGCAAAAATCCTCAATAAAATTCTGGCGAATTGGATACAAAGGCACATCAAAAAAATTGTGCACCATGATCAAGTAGGATTCATCCCTGGGATTCAAGGATGGTTCAATATATGGAAATCAATAAATGTTATTCACCACATCAATAGACTTAAAAATAAGAACCATCTGATCATCTCAATAGATGCAGAAAAAGCATTCGACAAAGTACAGCATCCCTTTATGTTCAAAACATTAGAAAAACTAGGGATAACAGGAACTTACCTGAACATTGTAAAAGCTATCTATGCTAAGCCTCAGGCTAGCATCATTCTGAATGGAGAAAAATTGAAGGCATTCCCCCTAAATTCTGGAACAAGACAGGGATTCCCTCTATCACCACTTCTATTCAATATAGTTCTCGAAACATTGGCCAGAGCAATTAGACAGATGAAAGAAATTAAAGGCATAAAAATAGGAAAGGAAGAACTTAAATTATCACTATTTGCAGATGACATGATTCTATACATAGAAGACCCAAAAGGGTCTACAAAAAAACTACTAGAACTAATAAATGAATTCAGCAAAGTGGCAGGATATAAAATCAACACGCATAAATCAAAGGCATTTCTGTATATCAGTGACAAAACTTCTGAAACGGAAATGAGGAAAAACACTCCATTCACAATATCCTCAAAAAAATAAAATACTTGGGAATCAACCTAACAAAAGAGGAGAAAGATATATACAATTAAAACTACAAAACCCTAAAAAGAGAAGTGGAAGAAGATCTTAGAAGATGGAAAAAATATACCCTGTTCATGGATAGGCAGAACTAACATCATCAAAATGGCGATATTACCAAAAGTTCTCTATAGGTTTAATGCAATGCCAATCAAAATCCCAACGGCATTTCTTGTAGAAATGGATAAAGCAATCATGAAATTCATATGGAAAAATAAAAGACCCAGAATAGCAAAAGCAATTCTAAGCAGGAAGTGCGAATCAGGCGGTATAGCGATACCAGACTTAAAACTATATTACAGAGCAATAGTAACAAAAACAGCATGGTACTGGTACCAAAACAGGAGGGTGGACCAATGGTACAGAATAGAGGACACAGAGACTAATCCACAAAGCTACAACTATCTTATATTTGATAAAGGAGCTAAAAGCATGCAATGGAGGGAGGATAGCATCTTCAACAAATGGTGCTGGGAAAACTGGAAATCCATATGCAACAAAATGAAACTGAATCCCCTCCTCTTGCCATGCACAAAAGTTAACTCAAAGTGGATCAAGGAGCTAGATATCAAATCAGAGACTCTGCATCTGATAGAAGAAAAAGTTGGCTCCGATCTACATATTGTAGGGTCGGGCTCCAAATTCCTTAATAGGACACCCATAGCACAAAAGTTGATAACAAGAATCAACAAATGGGACTTACTTAAACTGAAAAGTTTTCTCTCAGCAAGAGAAACAATAAAAGAGGTAAATAGGGAGCCTACATCATGGGAACAAATTTTTACTGCTCACACTTCAGATAGAGCCCAAATATCCAGAGTATACAAAGAACTCAAAAAATTAAACAATAAGAAAACAAATAACCCAATCAACAAATGGGCCAAAGACCTGAACAGACACTTCTCAGAGGAGGACATACAATCAATCAACAAGTACATGAAAAAATGCTCACCATCTCTAGCAGTCAGAGAAATGCAAATCAAAACCACCCTAAGATACCATCTCACTCCACTAAGATTGGCAGCCATTATGAAGTCAAACAACAACAAGTGCTGGAGAGGATGTGGGGAAAAGGGTACTCTTGTACATTGCTGGTGGGACTGCAAACTGGTGCGGCCAATCTGGAAAGCAGTATGGAGATTCCTGGGAAAGCTGGGAATGGAACCACCATTTGACCCAGCTATTGCCCTTCTTGGACTATTCCCTGAAGACCTTAATAGAGCGTACTATAGGGATAGTGCTACATCAATGTTCATAGAAGCACAATTCACAATTGCTAGACTGTGGAACCAACCCAGATGCCCTTCAATAGATTAATGGATAAAAAAATGTGGCATTTATACACCATGGAGTATTACACAGCACTAAAAAATGACAAAATCATGGAATTTGCAGGGAAATGGATGGCACTAGAGCAGATTTTGCTTAGTGAAGCTAGCCAATCCCTAAAAAACAAATACCAAATGTCTTGTTTGATATAATGAGAGCAACTAAGAACAGAGCAGGGAGGAAGAGCAGGAAGAAAAGATTAACATTAAACAGATACATGAGGTGGGATGGAAAGGGAGAGAAAAGGGAAATTGCATGGTAATGGAGGGAGACCTTCATTGTTATACAAAATTACATATAAGAGGTTGTGAGGGGAATGGGAAAATAAGGAGAGAAATGAATTACAGTGGATGGAGTAGAGAGAAAAGATGGGAGGGGAGGGAGGGGGGATAGTAGAGGATAGGAAAGGTAGCAGAATACAACAGTTACTAATAGGGCATTATGTAAAAATGTGGATGTGTAACCGATGTGATTCTGCAATCTGTATTTGGGGTAAAATTGGGAGTTCATAACCAACTTGAATCTAATGTATGAAATATGATATGTCAAGAGCTTTATAATGTTTTGAACAACCAATAAAAAAATAAATTAAAAAAAAAGATTTATAGTCAGGGTTAGATCTAGGTTTAGGGCTATGGCAAAGTTTAAGTCTAGGATTAGGTATAGGGTTTTAGTTATCAAAAGGGATAGGGTTAGAACTAGGGATAGGGCTAGGGCAAGAGTTAAAGTTATTCTTAGTGATAGGGTTAAATTTAGGGTTAGAATTAGGGCTTAATTAGAGCTTGGATTAGAGCTAGGGTTAGTATTAAGGCTGAGCCAAGGTTTATGGCTAGGGTTATGCTTATGGTTATGGTTACATATGATGTTATAGCCAGCTTTAGAACTAGGGCTAGGGTTTGAATTAGGGTAAGGTCTAAGTTTAGGGTTAGGTTTAGGATTAAGGCTAATATTATGGCCAGGATTAGGGCTAGAGTTTGTTTTAGGACTAGGGCTTCATTAGGGCTAGGGCCAATATCAGGTCTAGTGTCATGGTTAGAGATAGTTTTAGGGTTAAGTTTATTAGGGTTAGGATTAAGGTTATGTATTTTGTTAGGTTTAAGGTTCAGGTTAGGTTTTGGGTAATTTTTAAGTTTAAGGTTAGTAATAGGTTTAGGGTTATCCTAGGGTTAGCATTAGGGTTAGGATTAGGATTAGGGTATTGGATAGGATTAAAGCTCGTGTTAGGGCTATGTTTATGGTTAGGATTAAGGCTAGGGTTAGGATTACGTTTTGGGTTATGTCAGGCCTTATGGTTAGGGTTAGGATTATGGTGAGGTTTTCGGATAGAATTATTGTTATGATTAGGGTTAGAGGTAGTGTTACGCCTCCGATTAGGGATAAGTTATGTGTTAGGTTAGGGCTAGGTTTAGGGCTACAGCCAATGTAAGAACTAGGGTTATGATTAGAACTAGTTTTACAGTTATGGTTAGTTCTAGGTCTAGGGTTAGGTTTAGGTTTATTTTTTTTGAGTGAGATTTAGAGCTAGGGTTAGTGTTAGGGTAAGAGTAAGGGTCAGGGTTTTTTTTAGGGTTAGGGATAGGACTAGGGTTAGAGCTAGGTTTAGGGTTAGGTGTAGGCTTAGGGTTTTTTTTTATTTTAAAGGTTAGGGTTAGGGCTATGTTTCGGTTGATTAGAAGGGCTAGGGCTATGTTAGGGGTAGTTTTAGGATTAGCATTAGTGTTACGGCTTGGGTTAGTGAGAGGTTTATCTTAGGGTTAGGGTTAGATTTAGAGTTAGGGTTAGATATAGGATTAGGGCTAGAGATACGCTTTGGGATAATGTAAAGGCAAGTGATAGGATTATGGTAAGGGATAGGGTTAGAACTAAAAATAGGACTAGGGGGAGTGTGAGAGTTAGACTTAGGGCTAGGGTTAGGTTAGGTTTAGGCCTAAATTAGGACTAGTATTAAGTCTATTGTTTGTATTAGGGTTACATCTAGTTTAGGCTTATGTTTAGGTTTAGGGATAGCATTAGGTTTAGGGGATGGGATGGGGTTAGAGCTAGTTTTAGGGCTGGGTCAAATGTTAGAATTTTAATTAGGGCTATGGTTATGGTTTGATTTAGTAATAAGGCTAGGTTTAGGGCTAGGATGAGGGCTAGGGTTTGTTTTATGTTTATGGCAAGGATTAGGGCTAGGGCTAGTGTCAGGTCTAGGCTTACGTTAGGGATACATTGAGGGTTAGATTTATGGCTAGGTCTAGTGTAAGCTTTCAGTTTGGGGTAAAGGTCAGTTTTAGAGGTAGGGGTATTATTAGGGTTAAATTTAGGTTCCGGGTTGGGTTTAGTTTAGGGTTTAGGTTTAGAGCTTGAATTAGCATTAGGCTTTGGTTAGGACAATGGTAGGTTTGGGTTTAGGGTTCATGTTAGGGGTAGGGTAATTTGTAGGGTTAGAGTTAGCAAAAGGGTAAGGGTTACACCTAGGGTTAGACTTATGGTTATGATTGTGCTTAGGGTAAGGTATAGGGTTAGGTCTTAGTTTATGCTTATTATTAGGGCTAGAATTAGGGTTAGGCCTAGGGTTAGGGTTAGGTTCAGGTTTAGGGTATGTTTTAGCGTTTGAGCTATGGTTATCACTAGGGCAAATGTTAGGTTTAGGGTTAGGTCTAGGTTATAGTTATGGTTAGAGTCAAGGTTATCATTATGGTTAGGGACAGGGTTATCATTAGGTTTAGGGTATTGGATAGGGTTTGATGTCGTGTTAGGTTTAGGGTTAGGATTAGGTTTAAGCTTAATGTTAGGTTTAGGGATAGGTTTAGTGTTAGGTTTAGGGTATTGTTTAGGGTTTGAGCAAGGGTTAGCTCTATGGCAAGGGTTAGGTTTATGGTTATGTCTAGGATTAGGGTTAGGGTAAATTTAGGGTAAGGGCTAGGGTTATCATCAGGGTAAGTGTTAGGTTTAGGTTAAAGGGTAGGGTTAGAGCTAGGATTAGGTCTAGGGTTATCATTAAGATTACGGTTAGAGTTACAGTAATATGTAGGCTTAGAGCTAGGGTTAAGGATAGGGTTAAGTTTAGGATTAGGGGTAGGGTTAAAGTTAGAGGTTTATGTTTAGGCCATGGGTTAGTGTTAGGGTTAGGTTAAGTTTAAGGGTTAGAGATTGAGCTATTGTTTGGACTAAGACGAGGATTAGGATTAGAGTCAGTATGAGGGTTATTTGCTAAGGTTAGCATTAGGGTTACGGTTAGAGTTGTGGTAATGGATAGAGTTAGAGGTAGGTTTTGGCCTATGGTGATAGCTAGTTTCAGGGTTAGTGATATGGCTGGTCTAGTTGTAGGGTTATGCTTTTTGTTAGGATAAATTTTAGAGCTAGGGTTTTTGTTAGGGTAACGGTCAGTGTTAAGTTTAGGGTTACATTTATTTTTAGGGCCAGTATTAGGACTAGGGTTTGGTCTAGGGGAAGGGTTAGTGTTTGGGTTAGGTTAAGAGTTATTATAAGGGCTAGGACTAACTTTTTGTTTAGGGCTAGGCCAAGAGTTATCACTAGATAAAGTATTAAGTGTAGGTTTTGGACTAGTGTTAGGGTAAGGTTTAGTTATAGGGTTACAGGTAGGGCCAATGTTAGGTGTAAGTTTAGGGTCAGGATCAGGTTTAGACTTATGATTAGTGTTAGGGTCAGAATAAGGGTCAGGGCTAGGGTTAGAGTTTGGGATAGTGATAGAGCTAGATTGAGGATTAAGGTTAGGACTATTAATAGAGTTAGGTTTTGGGTTAGGGTAATAATTATGTTTAGAACTAGGGTAGCTTTAGGGTTAGAGTTTGGCTTAGCGTAAGGGATAGGGTTAGCGCTAGTGATAGGGCTAGGGTTAGGGTTAGGGTTAGGGCTAGTGTTAAGTTTAGGGTTAGGGTTAAAGCAAGCATAAGAGCTTGGATTATGGCTAGTCTAGGTTTTGTGTTAGCTTTAGGGCTACGGCTAATGTAAGAACTAGGGTAACAATTAGGGCCAATTTTAGGGTTAGTGTTACATCTAGGTTTAGTGTTTGGTTAGGTTTAGGGTTAGGGATATGTTTAGGGTAATGGATAGGTTAGGATAGGCGAATGTGTGAGGGTTAGGCCAAGGGTTAGCATTAGGGTTAGGTTTAGGGTTAGGGTTAGGGTAATGGATAGAGTTAGTGCTAGGGTTAGGTCTATGGTTATTGTTAGTGTTAGAGTTAGAGTTAGTGTTAGTTTTAGGTTAAGTGCATGGGTTAAATTTAGGGTTTGGTTTAGGTTAAGGGTTGGGACTTGGTTTAGGTTTTGAGTTAGGGTTAAAGGTAGGTTTGGGGCTCGCATTAGGGATAGATTTTGGGTAACATTACATCTATTGTTAGGGATACAGCTAATGTAAGTTCTAGGATTATGATTAAGGCCTATTTTAGGGTTAAGGTTAGGGCTAAGTTTAGTTTTATGGTTAGGTTTACATTCAGGGTGATATTTTGAGCTAAGGTTAGTGTTAGGTTCAGAGTCAGGGTCAGGGTGAGTTTTAGGGTTCGGGATAGTACTTGAAATAATTGTAGGCTTAGGACTAGATGAAGGATTACAATTTGGTTTAGGTTAAGTTTTAGGGTTAGTGCTATGGCTCCTTATGTTTTAGGGCTAAGGATAAAGTTAAAGGTAGTTTTACAATTAACGTTAATGTTACGGCTACTGATTGGGTATGTTTAGGCTTTGGGGTCCATTTAGAATTATGGTTAATTCTAGGCTTAGGGCTATGGCTAGGGTTAGGGATAAGGTTAGGTCTTGTGTTTGGGTTATCTTAAGGGATAGGGTTAGAAATAAGAATAGAGCTAGGGCAATAGTTAGAGTTAGTCTTAAGACTATGGGTATGGTTAAGTTTAGGGCTAAATTAAGGCTATGTTTAAGATTAGGTTTAGGGTTAGGTTTAGGGGAAGGGATGAGGTTATAGCTAGGTTTAGGGCTAGGGAAATGATTAGAATTAGGTTTAGGTCTTGGGTTAGATTTGTGTAGCAATTAAGGCTAGATTTGAGGTTAGGATGAGGGCTAGGGTTTGTGTTAGGGTTAAGGCAAGTTTTAGGGACAGGGATAATGTCAGGTTTAGGATTATGGCTGAAGATAGTTATAGGGTTAGGTTCATGGCTAGGTCTAATGATAGGTTTAGGGTAAGACCCAGGTTGAGAGTAAGGTGTATTTTTAGGTTCAGGGTTAGGTTTCAGGTTTGTGTTATGTTAATTATTAAGTTTAGGGCTCAAAGTAGTGTTAGGGTAAGAATTAGGGTTAGGTTAATAATAGGTTTAGTTTTAAGATTTAGATTAAGATTAGGGTAATTGGTAGAGTTAGGGTTAGATAGGGTTAGGGTTAGGCCTATGGTTAGTATTTGGTTAGGGTTATTGTTAGGGTAATGAATAGCATTAGTGCTAGGGTTAGGGCTAGGGTTTTGGATAGGATAAGGGCTATAGTTAGGGTTAGGGCTAGGGCTAGGGTTCAGTTTTGGGTTAGGTTTAGGGTACAGGTTAGATTTTTAGCTAGGGTTAGTGCTAGGGTGAGGGTTAGGTTTCGGATTATGTCTAGGGTTAGATTTAGAGTTAAGTTTAGGTTTAGTGTTAGGGTTACAGCTAAGGTTATCTTTAGAGTTAGGTTAATGGATAGCCTTAGATGTCAGGTTAGGGTTAGAGGTAGCTTTAGATTTAGGGTTAAGGTTAGGGTTAGGACTAATATTATCATTAGATTTAGGGTAATGTATAGGGTTAGATGTCAGTTTAGGGTTAGAGGTAGTTTTAGGTTTAGGGTTAGTGTTAGGGTTTGGGCTAGGGTTAGTGTTAGAGTAGTGTTAGGGTTTTATGTAGGGTTAAGGCTATGATGATGGTTAGATTTAGGGTTAGGTGTAGGATTATGTTTACAATTAGGATTAGAGCTAGGGTTATCATTAGGTTTAAGGTTCGGTTTAGGGTAATGGATAATTTTAGATATAGTGCTAGGGCTAGTGTTAACATTATGATTAGGGCCTGGATAAGGAATAGGTTTAGGGACAGGGCTAGGGTTATGTTTATGGTTCAATTTGGGGTTTCCTCTAGGGTTAGGTCTAAGGTGAGGGTTGGGGTTACTGTGAGGGGTAGGCTTAGGGTAAGGGATAAGGTTAGGTTAGGGCTAGGGTTATGCTTTGGGCTATATTTAAGCCTAGGATTAGGGCTAGGTTTTGTGTTAGGTTTAGCGCTGGTTTTAGTGCTATGGTAATGTAAGTGTTATGTTTATGGTTATGGCTAGTTCTAGTGTTAGGTTTAGGTTTCTGTTAGACTCAGTTTTATAGCTAGGGTTAGTGTTAGTGTCAGGGTCTGTGTTTAGATTAGGGTCAGGGTTAGGGATAGATCCAGAATTAGGATTGGTTAGGTCTATAAGTAAGGTTAGTGTTTGGTTTAGGTTAAGATTATCATTAGAGCTAGGGAAGTTTTTTTGTTTAGGTCTTGGTTAAAGATACGTCTAGGTTTAGGATTAGGTTTAATCTTTGGCTAGTGTTACTGTTAGGTTTAGATATAAGGTTATGATAAGGCTAGTGTTAGGGTTTGATTTAGGTTCAGAGTCAGAATAAGGGTAAGGGTTAGGGTTAGAATTTGGGTTATGGTTATAACAAGAATGAGGGCTAGGGTTAGGACTAGTAAAAGGTTTAGGGTTCGGGTTAGACTAAGGATTAGTTTTAGGACTAGGATTAGCATTAGGTTTGGGGTTGGCTAGGGTAAATTATAAGGTTAGAGCTAGGGTTTGAGCTAGGTTTCGGGTTAGGGTTAGGGCTAGTATTAAGTTTAAGTTTAGGGTGAAACCCAGGGTTAGGTATCAGATTTGTGCTGGTTTCAGTTAGCATTAGGTTTAGAGTTATGGCTAACATATTATCTAGGGTTATGATTAGAACTAGTTTTAGAATTAGCTTTAGGACCAGGTCTAGTGTTAGGTTAAGGTTTAGGTTTAGGATGATGTTTTGCGGTAGGGTTAGTGTTAATGTCAAAGACAGGTTTAGGGGTAGTTTTAAGGTTAAGATTAGGACTTAAATTAGGGATAGGCTTAGGGCTAGATATAAGGTTAGGGTTTAGTTTAGGTAAAAGTTTAGGGTTAGTGTTATTTCTCAGTTTTGATTTAGGGCTAAGCCTATGGTTAGGGCTAGTTTTAGGATTAGCATTATAGTAAGGACTAGTTTTAGGGTTAAGTTTAGGTGTAAAATTAGGGTTAGATCTAGGGTTAGGACAAAGTGTAAGGTTAGGGTTAGGGTTATTCTAGGCTATGGTTAGGAATAAGGTTACTGTAAGTGATAGGGTTAGAATTAAGGCTAGGGCTAGGGCGAGAGTTATAGTTAGTCTTAAAGCTAGGATTAGGGTTATGTTTAGGATTAGGGCTATGGTTAGTGTTAGGGTTAGTCCTAGGGTTAAGTTTAGGGCTAGGTTTAACGTTAGGGTTAGGGTTTGGGTTAGGTTTAGGATAAGCAATTTGTTTATAACTAGGTTTAGGGCTAGGGAAAGGGTTAGATTTAGGGTTAGGGTTATGATTAAGGCTAGGGTTCTGGCTAGGATGAGAGCTAGTGTTCGTGTTAGGGTTAGGGCTAGGATTAGGGCTAGGGCTAATGTCAGGTATAGGGTTACAGTTAGACATAGGTTTTGGTTTATGTTTATGATTAGGTCTAGTGTAAGGATTAGATTTCGGGTAATGGTCAAGTTTATAGCTGTTTGTTTTATTAGGGTCATTGTTTGGTTTAGGTTAAGATTTAGGTTAAGATTTAGGTTAAGAGCTCGAATTAGCATTAGGGTCAGAGTTAGGGTTAAGTAAATGAATAGGCTTAGGGTTTAGGGTTCACATTAGTTTTGGAGCAATGGATAGGTTTAAGGACTGTGATAGGGTTAGAGTTAAGCCTGAGGTTAGCATTAGGTTAGGGTTATGGTTAGGATAATTGATATAATTAGATCTAAGTTTAGGGCTAGAGTTATCATTAGGATTACGGCTAGTGTTAGGGTAGATGATATAATTAGAGCTATGGTTAGGGCTATGGTCAAGGTTAAACGTAGGGCTAGTTTTAGGTTAGGGTTTGGGATAGAGCTAGGGTTATATTAAGTGTAAAGGTTTGGCTTTGAGCTAGGGTTAGGTCTAAAGCGAGGCTTAGGGTTAATATTAGGGCTAGGGTTAGGTTTATTGTTACACTTAGGGTTATATTCAGGCCTAAAATTACGGCTAGGTTTTGTGTTTGTTTAGACTAGGGTAATGTAAGAGCTAGGGTTATGTTTAGGGCTACTTTTAGGGTTAGGTTTATGGCTTGGTCTAGTGTTATTATTAGGTTTTGTTTTCGGGTGAGCTTTGGAGCTAGGGTTATGTTAGGGTCAGGGCCAGTGTTCAAGGTAGAGTTGGTGTTGGGTTTAGTGCCAGAATTAGGACTAGGATTAAGTCTAGATGTATGGTTAGTGTTTGGTTAGGTTAAGGTTTATTGTTAGGGCTAGGGCTAGGTTGTTGTTCAGGTCTAGGGCTAGAGATATGGCTAGATTTAGGATTAGGTTTATTTCTAGTGTTAGTGTTAGGTTTAGGTTTAAGTATATGATTACCAGTAGGGCTAATGTTAGGGTTTGGATTCAGGTTAGCATCAGGTTTATACCTGCAATTAGTGTTAGGGTCAGAATAAGTGTCAGGGTTAGGGTTTGGGTTTGGGTTAGGATTAGAGCTAGAATGAAGTTTAGGATTAGGACTAGTAATAGGGTTAGGTTTTGGGTTAGGCTAAAATTAGGGTTAGGACTAAGGTTAAAATTAGGTTTAGGGTTTAGCTTAAGGTAATGGATAGGGTAAAATCTGGGTTTAGATCTAGGGTTAGCGTATGGATTAGGAATATTTTTAGGGTTAGGTTAAAAACTAGGATTAGCGCTAGTCTTAGGGCCAGGTTTTGGGTTAGGTTGGGGCTAGTTTTAGGCCAACAACTAATGTATAAACCAGGGTTATGATTAGGGCTACTTTTTGGTTAAGTGTTATGGCTAGATCAAGTTTTAGGGTTAGGGTTACCGTTAGCGTGATATTTAGAGCTATGGTTATTGTTAGGGTCAGGGTTTGTTTTCAGGTTATAGTTAGGGTTAGGATTAAACCCAGAATTATCACTAGAGTTAGGTCTAGGGGTAGGGTTATTGTTTGTGTTAGGTTAAGTTTTATCATTAGGGCTAGGGCTAGGTTTCTGTTTAGGTCTAGGTCTAGAGATATGTCTAGAGTTAGGATTAGGTTTAGGTGTAGGGCTAGTGTTAGGGTTAGGTTTAGGTATAGGTTTATTGCTAGTGCTAGTGTTAGGGTTTGGTTTATGGTTCGGGTCAGGTTTAGACATACGGTTACTGTTAGGATCAAAATAAGTGTCAGGGTTAAGTATAGGGTTTGGGTTATGGTTAGAGCTAGAATGAGGGCTAGGGTTAGGACTAGTAATAGGGTGAGGGTTTGGGTTAGGCTAAGTATTAGGGTTAGGCCTAGGGTTAGCATTAGGGTTAGGGTTAGGTTAGGGTAAGCGATAGAATTAGAGCTAGGATTAGGGCTATGTTTAGGGTTAGGGTTAGGGCTAGTGTTAGGTTTAGGTTTAGGGTTAAAGCTCGGGTTAGGTCTTGCATTAAGCCTAGGTTTTGGTTAGAGTTAGGGCTAGTTTTAGAGTTAAGGCCAATGTATGGACTAGGGTTACAATTTGGGCTATTTATAGGATTAGGGTTAGGACTAGGTCTAGTGAAAGTGTTAGGTATAACTTTTAGAGCTAGGGTTAATTTTAGGGACAAATTCAATATCAGAATAGTTTTAGGATGAGGGTTTGAACTCTAATTAGGGCTAGGGTAACTGCTATGTTTAGTGTAAGTTTTTGGTTTAGGTGAAGTTTTAAAGTTAGGGCTATGGCTCGGTTTTGTTTTAGGGCTAGGGCTATGGTTAGAGCTAGTTTTAGGCTTAGCATTAGGTTTAAGGCTAGTGTTAGGTTTAGGTTTAGGCTTAGGGTTAAAGTTAGATTTTGATTTAGGATTAAATCTAGGGTTAGGTCTAGGGCTAAGTATAGAGCTACTGTTAGGTCTTGGTTTATGGCTGGAATTAGAATTATTGTAAGGGATAGTTTTATAACTAGGAATAGGGCTAGGGTGAGAGTCAGAGTTAGTCTTATGGCTAAGCTTTGAGTTTGGTTAGGTATAGGGCTTAATTAGGGATAGTAATAGGGCTAGGTTTATGGTTATGTTTAGGCCTAGGATTAGTTTTAGGGTTATTGTTAGGTTTGGTGTAAGCAATGGGGTTAGAGCTAGGGATAGGGCTAGGGTGAATGTTAGAATTAGGGTTAGGGCTAGGCTTTCTCTAGAGTTATGATTAAGGCTAGGTTTAGGGCTAGGATGAGGGATAGGCTTTTTCTTAGGGTTAGGGCTAGGATTAGTGTTAGGGTGATTGTCAGATCTAGGGTTATGGTAAGGGATAGTTTTAGGTTTAGGTTTATGGCTATGTTTAGTGTGTTAGGTTTAGGGTAAGGGTCAAGTTTAGAGCTAGGGTATTATTAGGGTCAGGGTCAGTTTAGGGTTTTGTTTTAGAGTTAGTTTTAGGGTAATGGATTCATTAGGTTTAGCGATTGGGTTAGGTTTAGCATTAGGGTTAAGCTATGTTTTATGTAATGGATAGATTTAGAGCTAGGGTTAGGCCTAGGTTATGGTTTGGATTACATCTAGGATTAGGGCTAGGTTTAGGGATAGGGCTAGGGTGTGATTTGGGGTAAGTTTTAGGGTTTTGGGTTATGGCTCAAAGTAGACTTAGGGTTTGGTTTAGGTAATGATATGGTTTGGTTGAGGGTTCTGGTTAGATTTAGCATAATGGATAGGGTTACAGTTAGGCATAGGGTTAGATTTAGGCCTAGGGTTAGCATTATAATTAGGGTTATGTTTAGGGTAATTGATGGGGTTAGAGCTAAATTTAGGGCTAGGGTTATGTATAGGATTAGGTGTAGGGTTAGTGTTAGGGTTATGGGTTTGGTTTGTGTTATGTTTAATGCTAGAATTATGTCTAAGGCAATTGTCAGGTACAGGGTTATAGTTAGCGATAGTTTTAGGGTTAGGTTTATGGCTAGGTCTAGTATAAGGGTTAGGTTTATGGTAGGGTCAGGGTTAAAGCTAGGTATATTATCACAGAAAGGGTCAGATTTAGGGTTTGGGTTAGGTTAAGGTTGAGGTATAGGGCTTGAATTAGCATTATGGTTAGGGTTAGGGTAATGATAGGGTTAAGTTTAGGGTTCAGGTTAGGTTTAGGTTAATGAAATAGGTTAGGGTAGGGATAAGTTTAGGGTTAGGCCTAGGGTTACCATTAGATTTATGGTTATGGTTAGGGTAATGAATAGGGTTAGAACTAGTGATACGGCTAGGGTAATGGTTAGATTTCTGGCAAGTTTTAAGGTAAGGTTTAGGGCTAGGTTCTGGTTTAGGGTTAGGTTTTATGTTAGTATTATACCTAGGGTTAAGGCTCAAATTAGGGCTTGGTTTGGGGTTTGGTTAGGGCTAGGTTTAGGGCTATGGCTAATGTATGAACTACTGTTGCAATTAGTACTAATTTTAGGGTTAGGGTTAGGGTTAGGTCTAGTGTTGTGTTTAGGTTTAGGATTAGGATGATGTTTAGAGCAAGGGTTATTGTTAGAATCAGTGTCAGAGTCAGGGATATTTTTAGGGTTAGAGTTAGAACTCGAATTAGGGCTAAAGTTAGTACTAGGTGTATGGTTAGGGTTTGGTTTAAGTTAATTTTTAGGGATATAGGTTGGTTTTGTTTTAGGACTAGGGCTACGGTTACAGCTAGATTATGGATTAGCATCAGGGTTAGGGCTAGTGTTAGGTTGAGGTATAGGCTTAGGGTTATGGATAGATTTAGAGTTAGGGTTAGATCTAGGGTTAGGGCTACAGCTAGGGCTAGGGTTAGGGTGAGGGTTAGGGTTATTGTAATGAATATGATTCAAACTAGGGATATGGCAGTGGTGAGAATTAGAGTTAGTCATAGTATTAATCTTATGGTTAGGGTAAAGGTTAGGGCTAGGTTTAGGTCTACATTAGGGCTAGGATTAGGGATAGGGTTACTGTTAGGTTTAGGGCTAAATTAGGGCTAGTATTAAAGCTAGGGTTAGTGTTAGGGTTAGACCAATGGGTTGGGATAGAATTAGGGTTAGCATTGTTGTTAAGGTTAAGTTTAGGTGAATGAGAGGTGTTATAGCTAGCTTTATGACTAGGGTGAGTGTTAGAATTAGGATTAGGCCTAAGGTTATGGTTCAGTTTCGGATTAAGGCTAGGATTAGGGCTAGGTTAAGGGCTAGCGTTTTTGTTAGGGTTATGGCTAGGACCAGGTCTAGTGCTAATATCAGGTCTAGGGTTAATGATAAGGATAGTTTTAGGGTTAGGTTATGGCTAGGTATAGTGTAAGAGTTAGGTTTAGATTAAAGGTCAGCTTTAGGGCTAGGGTTATTATTATGGTCATGGTCAGAATATGCATTAGCTTCTGGTTTAGCTAAAGGTTTAAGATTAGAGCTTGAATTAGCATTAGGTTTAGGTTTAGGGCTAGTGTAAATGATAGGGTTTAGTTTAGGCTTCAGTTAAGGTTTAGGGTAATGGATTTGTTAGGTTTAGTGATTGGGTTAGGTTTAGCATTAGGGTTAGGCTATGTTTAATGTAATGGATAGGTTTAGAGCTAGGGTTAGGGCTAGGTTATGGTTTAGATTAATTCTAGGATTAGGGCTAGGTTTAGTGATAGGGCTAGGGTGTGATTTGGGGTAAGATTTAGGGTTATGGTAAGTGTTAGGTTTCGGGCTAGGGTTATGGTTAAGTTAGGGTAAGGGTAAGTGTTTGAGCTAAGGTTAGGGCTAGAGTGAGAGTTAGGTTTAGGTTTATGTCTAGGTTTACCTTTATGGTTAGAGTTAGGTTTAGTGTTAGGGATAGGGTTTTAATTAGGGTTAGGGTTAGGGTTAGTTTAATGGATATGTTTAGAGCTAAACTTCAGCCTAGGTTTAATGTTAGGATTAGGGCTAGGGTTAGGGTTAGGGTTTAGGATAGAGGTAGGGTTATGTTTAGTGTAAAGGTTAGGCTTTGAGCTAGGGTTAGGTCTAATTTGAGGCTTATATTAGGGCTAGGTTTAGGGCTATGGTTAGGCTGAGTGTTATGCTTAGAGCTAAGTTTAGGCCTAGGATTAGGCTTAGGTTTGTGTTAGGTTTAGGGCTAGGGTCAGGACTATGGGTAATGTAAGAGCTAGGGTTATGTTTATTGCTAGTTTTAGGGTTAGTGTTATGGCTAGTTCTAATATTTGTTCTAAGTTTTGTGTTTGGGTTAGTGTCAGGTATAAAGATAGGTTAAGATTTAGAATCAGAGTCAGTTTTGGGGGTAGGGTTTGGGTTAGGGATAGATCCAGAATTAGGACTAGGTTT
The DNA here is from genome assembly GCF_021218885.2 of Marmota monax. Classification (NCBI taxonomy): domain Eukaryota; kingdom Metazoa; phylum Chordata; class Mammalia; order Rodentia; family Sciuridae; genus Marmota; species Marmota monax. The sequence continues at coordinate 220,029 of NW_026694887.1, read as the reverse complement.
AGGTATAGGCGTAGGGTAAGTGTTCAGTTTAGGTTAAGGGTTATGATTAGGGCTAGTGCTAGGTTTTTTGTTTAGGTATAGGTCCAGAGTTATATCAATATTTAGGATTAGCTTTGGGTCTAGGTCTAGTGTTAGGCTTAGGAATAGGTATAGGGTTACCAGTAAGGCTAGTGTTAGTGTTTGGTTTAGGGTTAGGGTTAGGTTTAGACCTAGGGTTACTGTTCGGGTCTGATGAGAATCAGGGTTATGTTTAGAGGTAGAATAAGGGCTAAGGTTAAGACTAGTATTATGGTTAGAGTTGAAGTTAGGCTAAGGATTAGGATTTGGACTAGGATTAGAATTTGGGTTAGGGTTTGGCTTAGTGTAAGGAATAGAGTTAGACTTAGGGTTAGGGCTATTGTTAGGGTTAGGGTTAGGCCTAGTATATGGGTAAAAGCGAGGGTTAGGGCTTGGATTAGGTGTAGAATTTGTGTTACAGTCAGGGCTACGGTTAGGACAATGACTAATGTATGTACCAGTGTTATGATTAAGGCTAGATTTATGATTAGGTCAAGGCTAGATATAGTCTTAGGGTTAATTTATGTTTAGGGTGATGTTTAGAACTAGGATTAGTTGTAGGGTCAGTCTCAGGGTCAGGGTTAGTTTTAGAGTTAGTTTTAGAGTTAGTTGTAGGGTTAGGTTTTGATTTAGGTTAAGGGTTAGGATTAGGGCTATGACTTGGTTTTGGTTTATGCCTAGGGCTATGGATAGGGCACATTTTAGAATTAGCGTTATGGTTAGGGGTAGTGTTAGGGTTTGGTTTAGGCTTATTGTTACAGTTAAATATAGAGTTAGGTTTAGATTTAGATTTAGGCTTAGATCTAGGATTAAGATTAAGGCTAAGGATAGAACCAGGGCTAGGGCTAGGGCTAGGGCAAGAGTTAGAGTTAGTCTTATGGCTAGGTTTAAGGTTAGGATAGGGTTAAATAAAGGGTAGGATAAGCACTAAGCTTTGTGTTAGGCCTAGGTTTACGGCGAGAGTTAAGGTTAGGTTTAGGATTTTGGTTAATTTTGGGGTACAGGATGAGGTTATAGGTAGGTTTAGGCCCAGGGTGAGGAATAGAATTAGGGTTAGGGCTCAGGTTATTGTTCAGGTTAGGATTAAGCCTAGGATTAGGCCTAGGATTACGGCTAGGTCTAATTTCAGGTCCAGTGTTATGGTTAAAAATATTTTTAGGGTTAGGTTTATGGCTATGTCAAGTGTAAGGGTTAGGTTTAGGGTTACAGTCAGGTTTAGAGCTAAGAGTACTCTTAGGGTCAGTGTCATGATTAGTGTTTTGGATATGTTAATGCTTAATGTGAGGGCTTGAATTAGCATTAGAGTTAGGAAGAGGGTAAAGAAAGTGTTGGGCTTAGGTTTCATGTTAGGTTTAGGGTAATGGATAGGGTTAGGATTAGGGATACGGTTTGTTTTAAACCCAGGTTTAGCATTAGGGTTAGGATTATGGATCGGGTAATAGATAGGGTTATAGATAGGGGTACGGCTAGGGTTATTGTTACAATTATTAATAGGTTTAGGCTTAGGGTTAGGGTTAGGGATAAATCTAGGGTTATGGCTAGGGTTATAGTTACAATTCGTGATAGGGTTAGGGTTAGGGTTAAATCTAGCAATAGTGCTCGGAATAAGACTAGGTTTTGCGTTAAGTTATGGCTAGGTTTAGGGTAACGACTAATGTAAGAACCAGGGTTGCAATTAGAGCTAATTTTAATGTTAGGGTTAGGGCTAGGTCTATTATTACATTTAGGCATATGGTTAGGGTGGTGTTTAGAGCTAGGGTTAGGGTTAAGGCCAGAGTCAGGTTCAGGTTACTTTTAGGGTTTGGCTTTAAATTCAAATTAGGGCTAGAGTTAAGGCTAAGTGTAGGGTTAGGGCTTAGTTTATATTTAGGATTAGGTCTATGGTTTGTTTTATTTTAGGGCTAGAGTTAGTGCTAGTTTTAGGATTAGCCTTATGGTTAGGGTTAGGGTTAGGTTTAGGTTTAGGCTATGATTTTGTGTTAGATTTAGAGTTAGGGTATGATCTAGGACTGCTGCTAGGGCTATGAATAGTGCTAGTATTAGATCTATGGTTTGGGCTAGGATTAGGATTCCAGTAAAGTATAGGGTTAGAACTAGTTTTAGGACTAATGTGAGAGTTAGAGCTAGTATTTGAGCTAGAGTTAAGGTTAAGGTTAGGTATAGGGCTAAGTTAGGTCTAAGATTAGGGCTAGGGTTATAGTGAAAACTAAAACCTAGCCTGAAACCTAAACTTAACAGTATCTTTAATCCTAATCCTAACTCTAAATTTAGGCCTAGGGTTATGGTTAGGTTTATAATTAAGGCTATATTTGAGGCTAGGATAAGGGCTAGGTTTTGTACTAGGGTTAGAGCTAGTATCATGGCTAGGGCTAATATCAGTTCTAGAGTTATGCTTAGGAATAGTTTTAGGGTTAGTTTTATGGCTAGGTCTAGCGTAAGGGTTAGGTATATGGTAAGAGTGAGGTTTAGAGCTAATGGAATTATTAGTGTCAGTTTCAGTTTGATTTAGGTTTCAGTTTAAGGTTAGGGCTCAAATTAGCAATAGTTTTATGGTAAGGGTAATGAATAGATTAGGTCTAGGGTTAAGGGTAGGTTTAGGGTAATTGATAAGTTTGGGGAGAGTGATATGTTTAGGGTTAGTTGTAGGGTTAGCATTAGGTTAAGGTTTATGTTTAGGGTAATGATAGAGTTAGACTTAAGTATAGGGTAGGGTTATGGTTAGGATTAGGTCTTGATTTAGGGTTAGAGTGAGAGTTAGAAGTAGGGTTCTGTTAAGGTTATGTTTAGCATAAGTTTTAGGTTCTGAGTTATGGTTAGGGCTAGACTGAGACTTAGGTTCAGGATTAGGTCTAGGGATAGGATTATGGTAGTTTTTTGGTTAGAGTTACAGGTACAATTAGACCTAGAATTAGTGGTAGGGTCAGTAAAAGGGTCATGGATAGTGTTATGGATTTGGATATTGTTAGATATAGAATGAGGACAAGGGTAAGGGCTATTAATATGGTCAGTGTTTTTATTAGCCTAAGGATTAGTGATAGGTCTAGGGTTACCCTTAGGTTAAGGGTTTTGCTTAGAGTAAGGGATTGGTTTAGAGCTAGGGTTAGGGCTATGGTTATGGTTAGAGATAGGTTAAAGCTAGGTTTAGGGCTCGGATTAGGCCTAGGTTTTGTGTTAGGATTAGGGCTAGGGTTAGGGCAATGGCTAATGTAAGAAATGGGGTTACCTTTAGGGTTAGATTTTTTGTTAGTGTATGGGTTAGGTTTAATGTTAGTGTTAGGTTTAAGTTTAGGGTGATATTTATACCTAGTGTTCGTGTTAGGATAGTAATCAGGGTCAGGCTTAGTTTTAGGGTTAGAGTTAGAACTTGAATTAGGCGTAGGGTTACTTTAGGGTTCAGTTTAAGATGAGTGTTTAGTGCTAGGGTGAGGGTTAGGATATGAGTCAGGGTCAGGGTTGTTATTAGGATTAGGTTTAGGACTCGAACTAGGGCTAGGGTTAAGTCTAGTAGTAGTGTTAGGGTTTGATTTAAGTTAAGGTTTAGGTTTAGGGCTAACGATTTTTTTTTTAGTCCTAGGGTTAGGGTTAGGGCTAGTGTTAGTGTTAGGCTTAGGCTTAGTGTTAGGGTTAAATTTGGAATTAGGGTTAGATTTAGGGTTAGGGATAGAACTAAGAATAGGGCAAGGTTTATAGCTAGGTTTAGGGTTATGGTAAGGGATAGGGTTAGAATTAGGGATAGGGCTAGGGAGAGAGTTAGTCTTAGGGCTAAGTTTAGGGTTAGGGTTAGGGATAGGGCTAAATTAGGGCTAGGATTAGGAATACGTTTAGTGGTTAGTTTAAGCCTAGGGTTAGGGTTAGGGTTAGGGTAAGTGGTTAGAATTAGAGTTTAGAGTTTAGGTTTCGAGTTAGGGCAAAGTTTGTGGTAAGGGATGGCTTTATAGCTAGGTTTAGAGTTAGGGTGAGTGTTATAATTAGGGTTAGGGCTGTGGTTAAGGTTATTGTTATGATTAAGGATAGGTTTCAGGCTCTGATGAGGGCTCATTTTTTTTTTTTTTTTTTTTTTTTTTTTTTTAGGGTTAGGGCTATGATTAGTGCCTGGACTAATTTCAGGTACAGAATTATAATTAAAGATACATTTAGGATTAGGATTATGGGTACGTCTAGTGTAATTGTTAGTTTTAGGTTTAGTGTCAGTTTTAGAGCTAGGAGTATTATTAGGGTCAAGCTCTGGGGTAGGGTTTGGGAAAGGTTACGGTTTAAATTTAGGGCTCGAATTAGCATTAGGGTTAGTGTTAGGGTTATGGTTATGGTAATGGATAGAGTTAGAAATCAGTTTAGGGCTAGGATTATTTATGGTTATGATTAGTGCTAGGTTTGGGCTTAAGTTAGTGGTTTGGTTAGGGTTACGGCTAATGTAAGTACTAAGATTGTGATTATGGCTAATTTTACTGTTTTTGCACTGGGTTTACTGTTAGGTTTAGGTTTAGTGTTAGGGTTATGTTTAGACCTCGTGTTAGTGTTATGGTCAGAGTAAGGATCAGGGTTAGTTTTAGGGTTTGACTTATAACTGAAATTACGGGTGGGGTTAAGGCTAGGTGTAGGGTTAGGTCGTGGTTTAGGTTAAGGGTTAGGGTAAGAGCTGTGAATTAGTTTGGTTTTGGGGCTAGGCTTAGGGTTAGTTAAATTTTTAGGATTAGTGTTAGGGTTAGGGCTAGTCTTAGTCTCAGGCTTCGGTTTAGGGTTAAATTGAGAGTTAGATTTAGTGTTAGGGTTAGGGCTAGTCTTAGTCTCATGCTTCAGTTTAGGGTTAAATTGAGAGTTAGATTTTTATCTAAGGTTTGTGCTAGGGCTAAGGATAGGGCAAGGGTTAGGTCTAGGATGTGGGATAGGGTTAGTTTTATGGTAATGGATAGGATTAGAATGAGTGATAGGGCCATTGTGAGAGTTAGAGTTATTCTTAGGGCTAGGGTTATGGTTAGGGTTAGGGATAGGGCTAAATTATAGCTACGGTTAGTGTTAGGGGTAGGGTTAGAGATAATTTTAGAATTAGCATCAGGTTTAGGGCTAGTTTTAGGCTTACACATCGAGTTAGAGTTAGATTTTAAAGTCAGGTTTTGATCTAGTGTTAAGGCTAGGGCTAAGGATAGGGCAATAGTGAGAAAAAGGGTTAGGGTTAGAGTTAGGATATGGTAAGCATAAGGGATGTGGTTTTGCCTAGGTTTAGGGCTAGGGTAAGTGTTAGTATTAGGGTTAGGACTTAGTTAGGGTTAGGGTTATGATTAAGGTTTGGTTTATGGATAGGATGAGGTTTAGGGTGTCTGTTAGGGATAGGGATAGTATTAGTGCTATGGCTAATATCAGGTCTAGGGTTATAGTTAGGGCTAGATTTAGTGTGAGGTGTATGGCTTGGTCCAGTGTAAGGATTAGGTTTACGGTAAGATTCAGGTTTATATGTAGGGTTATTTTTAGGTTCAGGTTCAGGTTTAGGGTTTGGGTTAGTTTAGAGTTTATGTTTAGGGTAAGACAGAGTTAGTTTTAGGTTTTAGGTTTGGTTTAGTGTAATGGATAGGTAGGGTTAGGCCTAGGGTTAGCTTAAGGGTTATGGTTATTGTTAGGGTAATGGATAGGCTTAGACCTAATGTTAGGGCTAGGGTAATATACGGGATTTTGGCTAGTTTTGTGTTAGGGTTAGGTTTAAATTTAGGGTTAAAGCTAAGTTTAGGACTCCTTTTAAGGTAGTGCTAGTTGTAGCGTTAGGGTTAGGTATACATCTAGTGTTAGGTTGAGGTTTACGGTGAATATGATGTTTAAATCCAGGGTTAGTGGTAGGGTAAAAGTCAGGGTCAGGTTTAGTTATTGGGTTAGGGTTAGGACTAGAATTAGGGATATGGTTAGGGCTAGGTGTAGGGTTAGAATTTGGTTTAGGTTAAGGGTTAGGGTTATGGCTATGGCTTGGTTTTGTTTTAGGGCTAGGGATAGTGTTAGGGCTAGTTTTAGGATTAGCATTAGCATTAGAGCTAGTGTTAGGTTTAGGTTCAGGATTAGATTTAGGGGTAGATTTAGAGTTAGGGTTAGATCTAGGGTTATGGCCAGGGCTATGAATAGGGCTAAGATTAGACCAAGAGTTAGGGCTAGGATTAGGGTTCTAGTAAGGGAAAGTGTTAGAACTAAAGTTAGAGTTAAGGTGAGATTTAGAGTTTGTCTTTGGGCTAGGGTTAGTGTTAGGGTTAGGGATAGGGCTAAATTAGGGCTAAGATTAGGGCTAGGATTAGTGTTAGGGTCAGGCCTAGGATTTGGGTTAGGGATAAAATTAAGGCTATGTTTAGGGTCAGGATAAGGTAAAGGGTTTGTATTAGGGTTAGGGCTAGGACTATGGCTAGGGTTAATATCAGGTCTACGGTTAAGGTTAGGAAGAGTTTTAGGGTTAGGTTTATGGTTAGGTCTAGTGTAAGGGTCAGGTTTATTTCTAGGGAAATTATTAAGGTCATGGTCAATATTAGGGTTTGGTTTAGGTTTGAGGTTAGGATTAGGGCTCAAATTAACATTAGGGTTAGGGTTAGCATAATGATATAATTAGGTTTATGGTAATTGATAAGTTTGGGGAAAACAATAGGGTTATGGTTAAGCCTAGGGTTAGCATTATGGTAAGGGTTATGTTTAGGGTAATGGATACAGTTAGAGTTAAGGTTAGGGCTATGGTTATTGTTAGGATTAGGTCTTGTGTTAGGAATAAGGTGAGGTTAGAACTAGTGCTAGGTTAAGGGTTATGTTTAGCATAAGGGTTAGGTTCTGAGGTATGGCTAGGGCTTGGCTGAGAGTTAGGTTCAGAGTTAGGTCTAGGGATAGGATTATGGTAAACTTTGGGTTAGGGTTGGGATTAGGGTTAGACCTAGGTTTAGTGTTAGGATCAGAATAAGAGTCAGCATTAGGGTTAGGTTTTGGGATAGTGTTAGAGCTAAAATGAAGGCGAAGTTTAGGATTATTATTATTAGGGTTAGGATTTTAGTTAGTCTAAGGACTAGGGATAGGTCTAGGTTTACTCTTACGTTTAGGGTTTTGGGAGGGTAAGGGGTTGATTTGTATCTAGGGTTAGGGCTATGGTTAGAGTTAGAATTAGAGTTAAAACTTGGTTTAGGGCTCTTTTTAGGACTAGTTTTTGAGTTAGGTATAGGGCTAGGATTACGGTAACAGCTATTTTAAGAACTAGGGTTACGATTAGGGTTAGTTTTAGGGTTAGGGTTAGGGGTAGTTTGAGTGCAAGTGTTAGGTTTAATGTTAGGATAACATTTATAGCTATGGTTCTTGTTAGGATAGGAGTCATGGTCAGGGCTAGTTTTAGGGTTAGCATTGATACTCAAATTAGGGCTATTTTTAATGTTAGTGTTTGGTTTGAGTTTAGGGTGGTGTTTAGAGCTAGGGTGAGTGTTAGGATATGAGACAGTGCCAGGATTAGTATTAAGGTGAGGCTTAGGAGTCAAATTAGTGCTAGGTTTAGGTCTAGGTGTAGTGTTAGTGTTTGGTTTAAGTTAAGGTGTAGGGTTAGGGCTATTGCTCAGTTTTGGTATACTGCTAGGATTAGCGTTAGGGCTACTTTTACAATTATCCTTAGGGTTAGGGCTAATGTTAGTTTTAGGCTTAGGCTAAGGATTAAGGTTTGATTTAGAGACAGGGTTAGGCCTGGGACTAACTTTTAGGCAAGTATTAGGGCTAATGTTAGGTTTACAGTAGCAGATAGGATAGAACTAGGGATATGGCTAGGGCTAGAGCAAGAGTTAATTTAGTCTTAGGACTAGGGTTAGGATAGGATTAGACATAGAGCTAAATTATGGCTAGGATTAGGGCTAGGTTTTGTGTTTAGCTTAAGCCTAGGGTTAGGATTAGGTTTAAATTTAGGTTAAGGGATGACATTATAGCTAAATTTAGAGGTAGGATGAGGGTTAGAATTAAGGTTTGGTGTAGGGCTAGAGTTAGGTTTATGATTAAGGCTAGGTTTTGGGCTAGGATGAGGGCTAGGTGTGTTTTTAGGGTTAGAACTAGGATTAGGGCTAGAAAAAATCTCAGATCCAGAATTATATTTAAAGATAGTTTTAGGGTTAGATTTATGGCTACGTCTAGGCTAAGGGTTAGGTGTTGGGTTATGGTCAAGTTTAGATGTAGGGGTATTATTAGGGTCAAGGTCTGGGTTAGGGTTTGGGATAGGATAAGATTTCAAGTTTGGACTTGAATTAGTTTTATAATTAGGGTTAGGGTACCGGTAGGGTTAGGTTTAGAATTCATGTTAGGTTTAGGGTAATGGAAAGGTTAGGATTCATGATAGTGTTAGATTTATGCCTAAGGTTATCATTATCCTTAGTGTTATGGTTATGTTAATGGGTAGATTTAGAGATCAGTTTAAGGGTAAAGTTATGGTTACAATTAGGGCTGGTGTTATGATTAGGTTAGGTTTAAAGCTAGGGTTAGGGCTCAGATTAGGGTTAGGGTTTTGGTTGTTAGGGTCAGTGTTAGGGTTACATCTAATACAATTACTAGGTTTACAATTAGGGCTAGTTTAGGGTTTTAGTGCTAGGTTTAGTGTTAGGGTTAGGTTTACTTTTAGGGTGATGTTTAGAGCTAGAACTGTTAGGGTCAGTGTCAGGTTCAGGGTTAGTTTTAGGCTTTAGCTTCCAACTTGAATTAGGGCTAGAATTAAGTCTAAGTGTAAGGCTAGGGTTTGTGTTAGGTTAATGGTTAGGGTTAGAGCTATGGCTTGGTTTTGTTTTAGGGAAAGGGCTAGCATTAGGGCTTGTTTTAGGATTAGTGTTATGGTTTTGGCTAGTGTTAGGTTTAGGCTTAGGCTTTGGGTTAGGGATAGATTTAGAGTTACGTTTTGCCTAAGGTTAGTGCTAGGGATAATGATAGGGAAAGGTTTGGCACTAGGGTTAGGGCTAGGTTTAGGTTTATGGTAAAGAATAGTGTTAGAATGAGTGATAGGTCTACTGTGAGAGTTCGAGTTAGTCTTAGGGCTAGGGTTCATGTTAGGTTTAGGGATAGGGCTAAATTATGGCTAGGGGTATGTTAGGGCTAGCATTAGGGCTAATTTTAGGATTAGGCTTAGGCATCAATTTAGGGTTAGATTTAGAGTTAGGTTTTGATCTAGGGTTAGTGCTAGCGCTAAGGATAAGTCAAGGGTTACCACTATGTTTAGTATTAGAGTTAGGGTTTATTTTAGGGTAGGACATATTGTTATATCTAGGTTTAGGGCAAGGGAGAGGTTTAGTATTAGGGTTAGAACAAGGATTATGGTTAGGGTTATGATTAAGGCAATGTTTAGGGCTACAATAAGAACTAGGTTTTGTTTTAGGGTTAGGGATAGTATTAGGGCTATGGCTAATTTCAAGACTAGGGTTACAGTTAAGGATAGGGTCCAGTTTAGATCTAGGGTGGAATCAGGGTCAGGATTAGGGTTTGGGTTAAGTTAGCATTTAGGTGGAGGGCTCAAATTAGTGTTAGATTTATGGTTAGGGTAAAGGCAGGGTTAGATTTAGGGTTTAGGTTTGGTTTAGTGTAATTTATAGGGTTAGGGTTAGGCCTAGGGTTATCAGAAGGGTTAGGGTTATCATTAGGGTAATGGATAGGTTTAGCCCTAAGGTTAGGGCTAGGGTTATGTATAGGATTAGGGCTAGTGTTTGGGTTAGGGTTAGGTTTAAGTTTAGGGTTAAAGCTAGGTTTAGGACTTGGATTAAGGCTAGGTTTTGGGTTAGGTTAGGGCTAGGTTTAAGGCTACTGCTACTGTATGAAGTAGGTTTATGATTACAGCTAGTTATATGGTTAGACTTAGATCTAGGTCTAGTGTTAAGGTTAGGTTTATGGTGATGATGATGTATAGAGCCAGGGTAAGTGTTAGGGTCAGAGTCAGGGTCAGGGTTAGATTTCAGGTTAGGGTTAGAGTATAATTAGGGATAGATTAGGGGTTAGGTTATGATTAGGGTTTGATTAAGGTTAAGAATTAAGGTTAGGGCTATGATTTGGTTTTGTTTTATGGCTAGGGGTATGGTTAGGGCTAGTTTTAAGATTAGTCTTAGAGTTAGGGCTACTGTAAGTGTGAGTTTAGGCTTAGGTTAAGGGTTAGGGATAAGAGTAGATTTATGGTTAGATTTAGTCTTAGGGTTAGGGTTAAATTTAGAGATAGGTTGAGATCTAGGTTTTGAGATAGGGCTAAGTATAGGGCTAGGGTAGGGCTACGTTTTGGGCTAGGTGTATGATTATGGTAAGGCATAGTGTTAGAACTAGGTATAGAGCTAGTGTTAGAGTTCGTCTCAGGGCTAGGTTTAGCGTTAAGGATAGGGCTAAATTAGGGCTTGGATTAGGGCTAGGGTTAGTGTTAGGTTTAGGGTAAGGGATGGGAATATAGCTAGTTTTAGGACTAGGGTGAGGTTTAGGCTAAGGTTAGAATTAACATTAAGGTTAGGCTTATGATCAAGGTGAGGTTTATGGCTAGGATGTTGGCTAACTTTTGTATTAGGGTTAGGGCTAGGATTAGAGCTAGGGCTAATGTCAGGTCTAGGGTAGGTTTAGGGATAGTTTTAGGGTTAGGTTTATGGCTAGGTCTATTATAAAAGTTAGGTTACTTGCTAGGGTCCGGTTTAGAGCTATGGATATTATTAGAGTCAGGGTCAAGTTTAGGGTTAGGGTTAGGTTAAGTTTTTAGGTTTAGAGCTCAAATTAGTCTTATAGTTATCCTAGGGTAATGAATAAGGTTAGAGCTTGGTTTAGGGCTAGGGTTATGTTTAGGATTAGGTCTAGGGTTAGGCTTAGGGTTATAGTTAGGGCTAAGGTTATTGTTAGGGTTAGCTTTAGGGTTAAAGCTAACGTAGGGCTTGGATTAAGGGTAGGTTTTGTGATAGGTTAGGGCTATGGCTAATGTAAGAACTAGTGTAATGATTAAGACTAGCTTTATGGTTAATGTTAGGGCTAGGTGTAGTTTTAGGCTTAGTTTTGAGTTTAGGGTGAAGTTTAGAGCTAGCTTTAGTGTTAGTGTCAGGGACAAAGTTTGGGTAGGGTAATGGTTAGGGTTAAAGCCAGAATTAGGACTAGGTTTAGGTCTAGAGGTAGGGTTAGATTTTGAGTTAGGTTAAGGGTAATTGTTAAGGATAGGTATGCTTTGTTTTTAGGTCTAGAGCTATAGTTATGGCTAGATTTAGGATTAGGTTTAGGTCTATGGCTAGTGTTAGGGATCGGTTTGGGGTTAGGTTTAGATTTAGACCTAAGATTAGTGTTAGGGTCAGAATAATGATCAGGGATAGGGTTTAGGTTTGGGTTACGGTTAGATCTAGAATGAAGGCTAGTGTTAGGACTAGTAATAGAGTTATGTTTTGGTTAGGCTAAGGATTAGTGCTAAAAATACAGTTAGCATTAAGGTGAGTGTTTGTTTTAGGGCAAGGTATAGGGTTAGAGCTAGGGTTAGAGTCAGCTTTAGGGTTAAAGCTCATGTTAGGGCTTGGATTAGGGCTAGATTTGTATTGGGGATAGGGCTAGTGTTATGGTTATGGCTATTTTAAGAAATAGGGTTATGATTAGGGTTAGTTTTAGGGTTAAGTTTAGGGCTAGGTCTAGTGTTAGGGTTAGGTTTATAGTTAAGGTGATTTTTAGAGCTAGGTTTAGTGCTTGCATATGAGTCAGGCTGAAGGTTCGGTTTAGGGTTAGGGTTAGGTTTCAAATTAGGGCTAGGTTTAAGGCTCGTGTAGGGTTAGGGCTTGGTCTAAGATAAGAGTTAGTATTAGGGGTATAGCTCGGTTTTGTTTTAGGGCTAGGGCTAGGGTTAGAGCTAATTTTAGGTTTAGCTTTAGGGTTAGAGCTAGTATCAGGATTAGGCTGAGTCATCAGGTTAGGTTTAGTTTTAGAGGTAGGTTTCGATCTAGAGTTAGTACTAGGGCTAAGGATAGTGCAAGTGTAATGACTAGTGTTAGGGCTTGGGTTAGGGTTATGGTATGGGATAGGGTTAGAAGTAGGGATAGGTCTTGTGTGAGAATTATAGTTAGTCTTAATTCTAGGGTTCAGGTTAGGGTTATGAATAGGGATATATTAGGGCTAGGATTTGGACTAGGTTTAATATTAGGGTTAGGGCTAGAGTTAGGGTTATTATTAGGGCTAGAGCTAAGGTTACTATTAAGGTAAGGGTTAGGGTTAAGCTATGGTTAGGGCTAGGAGGAGTGTTAGGTTTAGTATTAGATCTAGGTTATGGTTATGGTTATGGTTAGGGTTAGGGTTGGGGTTAGGGCTAGGGTTTTAATTAGGGATAGGTTTAGTTTTAGAGTAATGTATTGGATTAGATGTAAGATTAGGTATACGGTTAAGTTTAGGTTATGGATAAATTTAGGTTTAGGGATAGATTTAGTTTTGATTCATGGGAAGGTTTAGGGTTAAGTTTATGGCAAAGTTTAGGTTAAGGGTTAGGTCGTGGGTTGGTTTTATCATTAGGTTTAGAAATAGGTTAGGTTTATGGCTAGGGTTATTATTAGGATTAGGGTTAGGGTTAGGGTAATGTTAGCTTTGAGCTAGGGTTAGTACTATGCTTAAGGTTAGGATTAGGGCTAGGGTTAGGTTTATGTTTACAAATAGGACTAGGGTTATGTATAGGCTAAGGGTTAGGCTTTGAGCTAGGGTTATGTCTAAGGCGAGGTTTAGGGTTAGGGCTACATTTAGGATTATGGTTTTGCTTAGGGTAGGTTTAGGCCTCGGATTAGGGCTAAGTTTTGTGTTAGGTTTAGGCCTAGCGTTAAGGCTATGTGTAATGTAAGATCTAGGGTTCTGATTAGAGCTAGTTTTAGGGTTAGGGTTATGGCTGTGTCTAGTGTTATGTTTAGGTTTTGGGTTAGGTTCAGGTTTAGAGCTAGGTTTAGTGTTAGTGTTAGGGTCAGTGTTAAGGTTAGAGTTAGGTTTAGGGTGAAAGCCAGAATTTGGAATAGGGTTAGGTCTAGGGATTGTGTTAGTGTTTTCTTTTGGTTAAGGATTATGTTAGGGCTAGGGCTCAGGGATTTTTTAGGTCTAGGTCTAGAGTTAATACTATATTTAGGATTAGGCTTAGGTCTCGGGCTTCTGTTAGGGTTAGCTTTAGGTATTAGTCTACTGGTAGGGCTAGTTTTACGGTTTTGTTTAGGGTTAGGGTCAGATTTAGACTGAGGGTTTGTGTTAGTGTAAGGATTTGAGTTAGGCTTAGAGCTAGAATGAGGGCTAGGGTTAGGACTAGTAATAGGGTTAGGGTTTGGATTAGGCTATGTATTAGAATTATGACTAAGGTTAGCATTATGGATAGGGTTTGGCTTAGGGTAAGTGATAGAGTTAGAGCTAGGTTTAGGGATATGTTTAGTGTTAGGGTTAGGGCTAGGTCTAGGTTTAGGTTTAGGTTTACTTCTAGGTTTAGGGCTCAGATTAGGGCTAGTTTTTCTGTTAGGTTTAGGGCTATGGTTAGAGCTATGGGTAATATAAAATCTGAGGTTATGATTAGAGTTAGTATTTTGTCTAGATCTAGTATTAGTGTTATCTTTAGGGTTAGTGTGATATTTAGAATTAAGATTAGTGTTAGAATATAAGTCAGGGTCAAGGTTATTTTTAGGACTAGGAGATGAATTAGAGGTAGAAGGGTTTGGCTAGGTTTAAGGTTAGGTTTTGGTTTAGTTTAACATTTAGGGTTAGGACAATCACTCGGTTTTGCTTAAGGGATAAGGCTAGGGTTACGGATAGTTTTAGGATTAGTAATAGTGTTAGGTCTAGTGGTAGGTTGAAGATTAGTCTTAGGTTTAGGGTCAAATGTAGAATTATGGTTAGATCTAGGGTAGGGTCTAGGGGTAGGTTCAGTGTTAAGGTTAGAGCTTGTGTTAGGTTTATTGTAATGGATAGGTATAGAACTAGAAATAGGGCTAGGGGGAGAGTTAGAGTTAGTCTTAGGAAAAGGTTATGGATAGAGTTAGGGTTAGGGCTAAATTAGAGCTGGGATTAGTGCTAGGGTTAGTGTTAGGGTTAGGCATATGGTTAGGGCTAGAGATTTGGTTAGTGTTAGGGTTAGGGTAGGTGATAGGGTTAGGGGAAAGGATGGGGTTATACCTAAGTTCAGATCTAGGGCGAGGGTTAAAATTAGAGATAGGGCTAGAGTTAAGGTTTGGGTTAGGATTAAGGCTAGGTATAAGCATAAGATGAGGATTAGTGTTTGTGTTAGGGTTAGGGCTAGTATTATGGCTGGGGCAAATATCAGGTCTGTGTTATGGTTATGGTTAGTTTTAGAGTTAGGTTATGGCTAGGTCTAGTGTAAGGGGTAGGTTTAGGTTAAGGGTCACGTTTAAAGCTAGGTGTATTATTAGGGTCAGGGTTCGAGTAGGGTTTGGTATAGATTAAGATTTTGGGTTAAGGCTTGAATTAGCATTAGGGATAGTGTTAGGGTTCGGGTAGGGTAATTGATAGGGTTAGGTTCAGGGTTTATGTTAGGTTTAGAGTACTGAATAGGGTTAGTGTTAGCAATAATTTTAGTGTTAGGCCTAGGTTTAGCATTTGGGTTAGGCTTGTCTTTAGGGTAATGGATAGGGTAAGGGCTAAGGTTTGGGCTAGGGTTAAGGTTAAAATTAGCACTAGGGTTATGGTTAGGCCTAGGGTTAGTGTCAGGGTTAGGTTTGGGTTAAGTGTTAGCTTTTGAGCTAGGATAATGTCTGGCGTGAGGGTTAGCGTTAGAGTCAGGGCTACTGTTAGGTTTAGGGTTAGGGTTATGTTTAGATTAAGGTTAGAGTTTGTGCTAGAATTAGGGTTAGGGAGAGGGTTAGGGTTAGGGTTAGGTCTAGTCTTCTTTTTAGGGTTAAAATAAGGGTTAGATTTAGGGCTAGGATAAGGGCTAAGTTTTTTTTGAGGTTTATGGCTAGCATTAGGGCTAGGTTAATGTAAGTGCTAGGGATATGTTTATGGTTAGATTTAGGGTTAGGGTTTTGCATAAGTCTAGTGTTCTTGTTAGGTTTTGGGTTAGGATAAGATTTAGAGGTAGGAATTGTTTTATGGTAATGGTCATTGTTCGGGTTAGGGTTAGGTTTAGGGAGAGGGCCAGATTTAGGACAAGCATTGGCTCTAGGGATAGAGTTAGTCTTTACATTACTTTAATGGTTATTGTTATGGCTAGTGCTAGGTTTTTGCTTAGGGCTAAGGCTAGATTTATGACTCTATTCAGTACTAGGTTTGATCTAGTGCTAGTGTTACTGTTAGATTTATGTATAGGTATACCAGTAGGGGGAAGGTTTAGGGTTTGCTTTAGGGTTAGTGTCAGGTTCAGACTTAGGGTTAGTGTTAGGGTCAGAATAAAGGTCAGGGTTAGAGTTAGGGTTAGAGCTAGAATGAGGGCTAGGGTTAGGACTAGTAATAGAGATAGGGTTTGAGGTAGGCTAAGGATTTTGGTTAGGACTAGGGTAGCATTAGGGTGAGAGTTTGGCTTAGGGTAAGGAATAGAGTTAGAGGTAGAGTTAGGGTTGGCTTAGGGTTATTGTTAGATTCAGGATTATACCTAGGTTTAGGCCATGGAATAAGGCAAGGATTTGTGTTAGCATTGGGGCTACAGTTAATGAAAGAACTAGGATTGCTATTAGGGCTAGTTCTAGGGTTAGTTTTAGGGAAATGTTTGGAGCTAGGGTTACTGTTAGGGTCTGTGTAAGTGTCAGGGTTACTTCTAATGTTAGGGTTAGGACTCAAATTAGGGCTAGGTTTAGGGCTGGGTATAGGGTTAGCGTTTGGTTTAGTTTAAGGGTTAGGTTTAGGGTTATGGCACGATTTTGTTTTAGGGCTAGGGTACTGTTAGGGCTAATTTTCCAATTAGCATTAGGGTTAGGGCTAGTGTTAGAGTGAGCTTTAGGCTTAATGTTAGGGTTAGATCCAGGTTTAGGTCCAGGGTGAAGGTTAGGACTAGGGTTGGGGCTAGGGATAGGTATGGGGTTTGGGTTATGTTAACGGATCTGTTTAGAGTTAGGGATAAGTCTACGGCAAGAGTTAGAGTTAGTCTTAGGGCTAGGTATAGTGTTATGTTTAGGGTTAGGGCTGAATTAGGCTAGATTAGAGCTATGGTTAGTTGTAGGTTTAGGCCTAGTTTTAGGGCTAGGTTTAAGGTTACCATTAGGGTTAGGGTAAGGTATGATGTTACAGCTACATTTAGGGCTATGGAAAAGCATAAAATTAGGGTTAGAGCTAGGGTTAATGTTATGGTTAGGATTAAGTCTGGGCTTAGGGATAGTATTAGGGCTAGGATTTGTGTTAGGATTAGGGCTAGGATTAGGGCTAGGGCTAATGTCATGTCTAGGGTTATGGTTACGGATAGTTTTAGACTGAGGTTTATGGCCAGGTCTATTGTAAGTATTAGGTTGAAGTTTAGGTCAGGTTTACAGCTAGGGGTTTTATTAAGGTCAGAGTTAGGGTTAGGGTATGTGTTAGGTTAAGGATTAGGCTTAGGGCTCAAATTAGCATTAGGGTTAGTGTTAGGGTTAGGGTAATGGATATGGTTAAGTTTAGGGTTAAGGTAATATTTACAATAATGAACAGGTTTAGGTTTAGGCCTAGGGATAGAATTCGGTTAGGGTTATAGTTAGGGAAATAGATTGAATTACAGCCACAGAAAGGACTAGGGTTATGGTTTGGTTAGTGCTATGGTTAGGGTCAGTTCTAGGGTTAGAATTTCGTTATGGTTATGGTTACAGTAATGGATAAGATTGGAGCTAGGAATAGGGCTAGATTTTGGTTTAGGATAAGGTTTAGGTTTATGGTTAGGTTTAAGTTAAGTATTAGGGCTAGGATTAGGGTTAGGGTTAGGGTTAAACCTAGCATTAGGGCTCTGATTAGGTCTAGGTTTTGAGTTAGGTTAGGGCTATATAGGACTAGGGATAATATTAAAACTAGGGTTATGATTAGGGCTAGTGTAAGTTTAGCATTATGTTTAAATCTTGTGTGTAAATTAGATTTAGGTTTAGGGTGATGATTAGAGATAGGATTCATGTTACTGTCAGAGTCAGGCTCAGTGTTACTAATCAGAGTTAGTGATACACTTGAATTATTGCTAGGGTTAATGCTAGGTATAGGGTTAGGCTTTGTCTATGGTTTAAAATAAGAATTAGGGATAAGTCTAATATCAAGTCTAGGATTATGCTTTGGTTATGGTTAGTGTTAAGGCTTTGTCACAGTTTTGTTTTACAGCTAGGGCTACTTTCGGATTAGTGATATTGTTAGCAGTAGTGGTATGGTGATTTTTAGGCTTAGATTTATTGTTATGGATAGATCTATGTTTAGGGCTATACCTATGTTTGGGGCTAAGATTAGGGCTAGTGTTAGAGTTATTAACTGATGGAGTTAGAACTAGAAATAGGGCTAGGGCGAGAGTTAGAGTTAGTCTTAAGGCTAGGGTTATGGTTAGGTTTAGGTTTAGGGCTACATTAGGGCTAGATTTGGAGCTAGGATTTGTGTTAGGGTTAGGCCTAGGGTTAGGGTTAGGTTTAGGGGAAGGGATCGGGTTATAGCTAGGTTTAGGGCTAGGGAGAGGGTTAGAATTAGGGTTAAAGCTAGGGTTAGGATTAAGGCTATGTTTAGTGCTAGAATGAGGGTTTGTATTAGGGCTAGGGCTAGGATTAGGGAAAGGGCTAATGTCAGGTCTAGATTTAGGGTTAGTGTTAGTTTTAGGGTTAGATTACGGCTAGGTCTAGTATAAGGGTTAGGTTTAGGTAAGGGTCAGGTTTAAAGCTAGGTGCGTTATTAGCATCAGAGTCTGGGTAGGGTTTGGTTTAGGTTAAGTTTTAGTGTTAAGTATCGAATTAGTTTTAGGGTTTTGGTTACGGATAGGTTAACTGGTAGGATTAGGTTTAGGGTTAGGTTAGATTTAGAGAAATGGATAGCATTAGTTTTGGCCATAGGGTTAGCATTACACCAAGGTTAGCATATTAGTTAGGCTCATCTTTAGGGTAATGGATAGTGTTAGAGCTAAGGTTAGGGCGAAAGGATATGTTACAAATATGGCTAGGGTTAGGGTTAGGCCTAGGGTTAGTGTCAGGCATAGTTTTAAGGTAAGTATTAGCATTTGAGCTAGGGTTAAGTCTTGGGCAAAGGTTAGGGTTAGAGTCAGGGCTAGGGTTAAAGTTAGGGTTATATTTAGGGTAAGGGTTAGATTTTGAGCTAGGCTTAGGTCTAGGGCAAGTGTAGGATTAGGTTTAGATCTAGGATTATGGTTAGGGTTAGGATTAGTGCTAGGTTTAGGGCTAGGATAAGGACCAGGTTTTGTGTGAAGTTTTGGGATAACATTAGGGCTATGGGAAATATAACAGCTAGGAATATGTGTATGGCTAGTTTTAGGGTCAGGGTTAAAGATATGTCTAGGGTTTGGGTTAGATTTTGGGTTAGGATAAGATTTAGAGCCAGTGTTTGTTTAGGGTTAAGTGTCATTGTTCAGGATAGGGTTAGGTTTAGGGTGAGTGCCAGAATTACGATTGCCGTTGGGTCTAGGGATAGGGTTAGTCTTTAAGTTAGGTTAATTTTTATTGTTAGGGCTAGTGCTAGGTTTTTGTTTAGGGCTAGAGCTAGATTTATGACTATATTTAGGATTAGGTTTCATCTAGTGTTAGTGTTACTGTCAGGTTTAAGTATAGGTTTAGCAGTATGGGAAGTGTAACATTTTAGTTTAGTATTAGGGTCAGGTTTAGACTTAGGGTTAATGTTAGGGTCAGAATAAGGGTCAGTGTTAGGGTTAGGTTTAGAGCTAGAATGAGAGCTAGGATAAGACTAGTAATAGAGTTAGGATTTGGGGTAGGTGAAGGATCAATTTTAGGACTATGGTAGCATTAGTGTTAGGGTTTGACTTAGGGAAAGTGATCGTGTTTAAGGTAGGGTTAGGGTTAGGGTTACAGTTAAAAAATAGGATTAGATCTCAGATTTAGGATAGGATTTGTATTATCATTAGGGCTACAGCTAACGAAAGAGCTAGGTTTCTGTTTAGGGTTAGTTCTAGAGTTAGTGTTAGGGCAATGTTTAGATCTAGGGTTAGTGTTAGGGGCCGAGTTAGTGTCAGGGTTATTTCTAGAGTTAGGGTAAGGACTCAAATTAGGGCTAGGATTAGGACTAGGTGTAGTTTTAGGGTTTGGTTTAGGTTAAGGGTTAGGGTTATGGCTCAGTTTTGTTTTAGGGTTAGGGTAGATTTAGGGCTGGTTTTCCAATTAGCATTAGGGTTAGGGCTAATGTTAGGGTGAGGTTTATGCTTAATTTTAGTTTTAGATCCAGGTTTAAGCCTTGGGCGAAGGTTAGGGCTAAGTTTGGGGCTAGGGATAGGCCTAGCTTTTAGGTTATCGTAAGGGATAGGTTTAGAACTAGGGATAGGTCTAGGGCGAGAGTTAGAGTTAGTCTTAGTTATAGGTATAGGGTTAGGTTTACTGTTAGGGCTAAATTAGAGCTAGGAATAGTGCTAATAGTTTTAGATTTAGGCCTAGGTTTAGGACTAGGGATAGGGTTAGCATTAGGTTTAGGATAAGGTATGATGTTACAGCTATGTTTAGTGCTATACAAGGGATAAAATTAGGGTTAGGGCTAGGGTTAAAATTAGGGATAGAATTAAGGCTAGGCTTAGAACTAGGATTAGGTCTAGGGATAAGGCTAATATCAGGTCTACAATTATGGTTAGGCTAGGGTTAGGGATAGGGCTAGGGCTCAGTTTTGTTTTAGAACTATGCCTAGGGTTAGGGCTAGTTTATGATTAGCGATAGTGTTAATGTTAGTGGTAGGGTAAAGTGTAGGCTTAGATTTATTTTTATGGTTAGATCTAGGTTTAGGGCTACTGCCTGTATTAGAATTAAGTTAGGGCTAGTATTAGGGTTACAGTAACATATAGGGTATGGTTTAGTGCTAGGATTAGTGTTTTGGTTAGGCCTAGGTTTAGTGTTAGGGTTAGGGTAAGTATGATGTTACAGCTACGTTTTGGGCTAGGTCAAGGGATAAAATTAGGGATAGGGCTAGGGTTAAGGTTATTGTTAGGATTAAGGCTAGGCTTAGTGCTAGGATTAGGGCTAGGAAGTGTTTTAGGGTTAGGGCTAGGATTATGACTAGGACTAATGTCAGGTCTATGGTTATGTTTAGGGATTGTTTTAGGGTTAGGTTTATAGCCAGATCTATTGTAAGGGTTAGGTTGAGTGATAGGGTCAGCTTGCAGGTAGGGTATTATTAGGGTCAGAATCAGTGTTAGGGTATGTGTTAGGTTAAGGTTTAGGGTTAGGGCTCAAATTAGCATTGGGGTTAGTTTTACAGTTAGGGTAATTGATATGGTTAGGTTTAGGGTTCAGTTTAGGTTTAGGGGAATGGACAGACTTAGGGTTAGGGATAGTGTTAAGGTTAGGCCTAAGGATAGAATTCATTAGGGTTATGCTTAGGGTAATGGATAAGATTAGAGCTACAGTTATGGCTAGGTCTATTGATAGGTTAGACCTATAGTTAGTTTTAGGCCTAGGGTTAGTATTCATTTAGGGATATATTTAGGGTAATAAATAAGATTAGAGCTAGGGTTAGGGCTAGGGTTATTGTTAGTATTAAGGCCATGGTTAGTTTTAGTTCAAGGTTTAATTTTTAGGTTAGGTTTTGGTTAATTGATAGGGCTACATTTAGGGTTAGGGATCAGATTAGGGCTAGGTTTTGTTTTAGGTTAGGGATAAGGTAGGACTATGACTATTGTAAGAACTTGAGTTAAGATTAAGGTTAATTTTAGAGATAGCAATAGGTCTAGGTCAAGGTGCAGTGTTTAGATTAGGTTTAGGTTTAGGGAGATGATCAGAGATAGGGTTAGTGTTAGGGTAGAGTCAGGATCAGTATTACTGATCAGCATTAGGGATA
The DNA here is from genome assembly GCF_021218885.2 of Marmota monax. Classification (NCBI taxonomy): domain Eukaryota; kingdom Metazoa; phylum Chordata; class Mammalia; order Rodentia; family Sciuridae; genus Marmota; species Marmota monax. Next base: position 199,128 of record NW_026694887.1, on the reverse strand, counting down.
AGACTAGAATTCGGGCTAGGATTAAGGCTCGATGTAGGGATAGGTTTTGTGTTAGGGTTAACGTAAGAATTAGGGATAGGGCTAATGTCACGTCTAGCATTACCATTAGGCTAGGGTTAGGGTTAGGCCTATGGCTCAGTTTTGTTTTAGAGCTAGGGCTAGGGTTAGAGCTAGTTTTAGGATTAGTGATAATGTTAAGGCTATTGGTAGAAGGAGATATAGGCTTAGATTTATTGATATGGTTTGATCTCGGTTTAGGGCTAGGGCCTGCATTAGGATTAAGGTTATTTCTAGTGTTAGGGTTACAGTAACAGATAGGGATAAAACTAGAAATAGGACTGGGGTGCAATTAGATTTATTCTTTGGGCTAGGGTTAGGGGTAGGTTTAGGGTTAGGGCAAAATTAGGGCTAGGATTAGCACTAGCATTACAGTTAAGGTTAGGCCTATGGTTAAGGCTAGGGTTATGGCAGTGTTAGTGTTAGGGATAGGGTTAGATTTAGGGGAATGGATGGGGTTGTAGCTAAGTTTAGAGCTAGTGTTCAGGTTAGAATTTGATTTAGGGCTAGTATTATGTTTCGGGATAGGATTAAGTCTAGGTTGAGTTCCAGGATTATTGTATGTTTTAGGGCTAATGTCAGGTCTAGGTTCAAAGTAAGTGGTAGTTTTATGGTTAGGTTATGGCTAGGTCTAGTGTAAGGTTAGGTTTAGGGTAAGAGTCAGGTTTAGAGCTAGGTATTTTATTAGGTTTAGGGTCCGGGTATGGTTTGGTTTAGGTTAAAGTTTTGGGTTAAGGCTTGTATTAGCATTAGGGTTCAGTTTAGGATTAGGGTAAAGGATAGGGTTACTTTCAGGGCTAATGTAAGAGTAATGGATAGGGTTCTGTTAGCAATAGGGTTAGCATAAGGCCTATGGTTAGCATTTGGATTAGGCTTATCTTTAGGGTAATGGATAGGGTTAGAGCTAAGGTTAGGGAGAGTGTTAAGGTTAAGATTGAGTCTCAGGTTAAGGTTAGGCCTAGGGTTAGTGTCATGGTTAGGTATAGGTTAAGTATTAGGGTTTGAACTAGTGTTAGGTCTAAGGGAGTGCTGCGTTAGAGTCTGGGCTTGGATTAGGGTTAAGGTTAGTGTTATGATTAGGGAAAGTGTTAGAGTTTAAGCTAGGTTTTGGACTAGGGCGAGGGTTAGGGTTAGGTTTAGATCTAGGGTTATAGTTAGGGTTACAATTAGGTCTAGGTTTATGGCTAGATAAGGGCTAGGTTTGTGTTAAGTTTATGGCTAGCATTAGTGCTATGGGTAATGTAAGAGCTCTGGTTATGATTATGGCTAGTGTTAGAGTCAGGGTTATAGATAAGTCTAGTGTTATGGTTAGATTTTGGGTTAGGATAAGGTTTAGAGCTAGGGTTTATGTTAGGATAAGCATCAGTGTTTGGTTTAGAGTTAGGGCCAGAATTAGGAATAGCATTTGGTCTAGGGATATGGTTAGTGTTTTTGTTAGGTTAAAGGTTAGGGTTAGGGTTAGTTCAAGGTTTGTGTTTAGGGCTAGGGCTAGATTTATGACTCTGTTTAGTATTAGGTTTGGTCTAGTGCTAGTGTTACTGTTAGGTTTAAGTATAGGTTTACCAGTAGGGGTAGAGTTAGGGTCCGGTTTGGGGATAGCTTCAAGTTTAAATCTAGGGTTAGTGTTAGGGTCAGAATAAGGGTCAGGGTTTGAGTTAGGGCTAGAGCTAGAATGAGTCCTAGGGTTAGGACTAGTAATAGAGTTAGGGTTTGTGATAGGCTAAGGATTAGTGTTAGGACTAGGGTAGCATTGGGGTGAGGGTTTGGCTTAGGGAAAGTGATAGGATTAGAGGTAGTGTTAGGATTAGGGATAGGGTTAGGAATAGGGTGAGGGTTAGGGTTAGTCTTAGAGTTAAACCTAGGGTTAGGGCTCAGATAAGCACTAGGATATGTGTTAGCATTAGGGCTATGGCTAACAAAAGAACTTAATTTCTGATTAGGGCTATTTCTTGGTTTATCATTAAGGCAAAGTTTATAGCTAGGGTTAGTATTAGGATCCGAGTCAGGGTGAGGGTTACTCCTAGGATTAGGTTTAGCACTCAAATTATGCCAAGGTAGGGCTAGGGTTAGGGTAATGGTTAGGCTTAGTGTTAGATTTAAGGTTAGGATTAGCATTAGTGTTTGGGTTTGGGTTATAGTTTAGGGTTAGGTTTGTGGTTTGGGTTAATATTAGTGTTAGGTTTAAGGTTAGGTTTAGCATTAGTGTTTGGGTTAGGGTTATAGTTATGATTAGGGTTAGTGTTAGCTTTAGGGTTAGGGTTACTCTTAGGTCTAGGGTTAGGATTATGTGAGTGTTAGGGTTAGAGTAAGGGTTAAGTTTACAATTAGGGTTGAGTTAGGGTTACGGTAAGGATTAGGGTTAGGTTTAGGGTTAGGTAATGGTTAACTATAACCATATAGTTAGGTTAAGGGTTAGTGTTCGGGTTAGGGATAGGGTTTGTGTTAGGTTTAGGGGTAGGATTAGGTGAGTGTTAGGGTTAGGGTTAGGGTCAAGTTTAGGGTTACTCTTAGGGTTAGGGTTAGGGTTTGGACAGGTTTAGGTTTAGGGTTAGGTTAGGGTTTGTGTTAGGATTAGTGGTTTGTGTTAGGATTAGGGTTACGTTTAGGATTAGGGATAGGGTTAAAGTTAGGGATATGGTTAGTGTTAGGTTTAGTGTTAGTTTTCATGTTAGGGTTAGGGTTAGTGTAAGTTTTAGGGTTAGGGTTAGTGTTAGGGTTAGGGTTAAAGTTAGGTTTATTGTTAGGGTTAAGGTTAGGGTTAGGATTAGTGTTATTAAGATTAGTTTAGGGTTATGGTTAATGTTAGGGTTAGTTTTATGGTTTTGGTTAGGGTTAGGGTTTAGTTTAGGGTTAGGGTTACAGTTAAGGTAAGGGTTACATTTAGGGTTATGGTTATGGTTACAGTTCAGATTAGTGTTACAATTAGGGTTAGGGTTAGCTTTAGGGTTATGATTAGGGTTAAGATTTGTGTTAGGTTTAGAGTTAGTGTTTGCGATTGGGTTAGAATTAGGGTTACAGTTCAGGTTAGGGTTAAGGTTAGTTTTCAATTTAGGGTTAGAGATGGGTTTAGGTTTAGTGAAAGGGTTAGTGTTAGGATTAGAGTTAGTGTTTGTGTTAGGGTTAGTGATTGGGTTAGTGTTAGGGTTAGATTTAGTGTTAGGATTAGGGTTAGGGTTAGTGTTATGGTTAGGTTTATGACTAGAATCAATTTTAGTTTTACAGTTAGAGTTAGGGTTAGGTTTTGGGTTAGTGTTAGGTTAAAGCTTGGGTTAGGGTTAATGTTAGTTATAGAGTTATGGTTGGGGTTAGGATTTGTGTTAGTTTTAGGGTTAAAGTTAGTGTAAGAGTTAGTGTTAGGTTTAGGGTTAGGCAAGGGTAAGATTTAGGGTTAAGTTAGGATTAGGGTTAGGGTTATGTGTTTTTAGGGTTAGGGTTGAAGTTAGGGTTTGTATTAGTGTTATTGTTAGCATGTGGGTTAGTGTTAGGGTTTGTATTAAGAGAGTTAGGTTAGGGTAAGGAATATGTTAGCATTAGATTTAGGGTTAGGTTTAGTGTTAGTTTTAGGGTTAGAGTTAGGCCTAAGTTTAATTTTAGGGTTAGGTTTGGGTTAGGTTTAGGGTTAGGAAGAGGTTAGGATTAGGATTAGGGTTAGGTTAGGGTTCAGATTATGGTTAGGCTTAGGGTTTGTGTTAGGGTAAGTGTTAGTGTTTTGGTTGGGGTTCAAGTTAGGGTTAGGGTTCGCATTAGAGTTACAGTTATGATTACATTTAGGGTTTGTGTTAGAGTTAAGGTTAGGTTTAAGGTTTGTTTTAGGTTTAGTGGTAGGGTTAGGATTAGGGTTAGAGAAACGAAAAGGATTTGATTTAGGGTCAGGTTTAGAGTTAGTGTTAGGGTTAGGGTTACTTTAGTGTTAGGATTAGGGATTGTGTAAGTGTTAGTGTTATATTTAGGGTTAGAGTTAGATTTAGGGTTAATGCTAGGGTTAGATTTACATTTAGGGTTAGGGTTAGGCTTAGTTTTCAGGTTAGGGTTAGGGATAAGTTAAAGTTTAAAGTTAGGGTTTAGGTTTTGGTTAGGTTTTATGTTAGGTTTAGGGTTAAGGTTAGGGTTAGGGTAAGTGTTAGATTTTGTGTTAGCATTAGGGTTATTGTTATGGTTAGGGTTACAGTTAGGATTAGGGTTAGGGTTAGGGTTATGGTTAGAATTAGGTTTAGTGTTAGGGTTAGTGTTAAGATTAGTGTTAGTGTTAGGTTAAAGTTTGTGTTAGGGTTAGGGTTAGGATTAATGTTTGGGATATGGTTATGGTTAGGATTAGGTTTAGGGTTGGGTTAGTGTTATTGTCAGTGTTTGGGTTTGCATTAGGGTTAGTGTTAGGGATAGGTTTAGCTTTAGTGTTATGGTTAGTGTTAGGATTAGGGTTACGGTTAGGATTCATGTTAGGGTTACTTTTAGGGTTAGGGTTAGGATTAGGATTAAGTTCAGGGTTAAGTTTACAGTTAAGGTTAGAGTTATGTTTAGGGTTAGTGTTAGGGTTAGGGATAGGGTTAGGTTTAGGGTAAAGGTTAGGTTTAGTTTTAGAGTTATTTTAAGGGTAAAGGTTAGGGTTAAGATAGGGTGAGTTCAAGAGTTAGGGTTAAGTTTAGAATTAGCATTAGTGTTAAGTTTAGCGTTTGGGTTAGGGTTAGGTTTTTCGTTAGGATTAGGGTTAGTTTTATGGTTCGGGTTATGTTTTGTGTTAGGGTAAGAGTTAGGGTTATTCTTAGGTTAGGATTATGGGTAGAATTAGGGTTTTGGTTAGAATAACTGTTAGTGATAGGGTTTGGATATAATTAGTATTATGGTTATGGTTAGGTTTAGGATTAGTGTTAGTGTTAGAGTTCGGGTTATGTTTAAAGTTAGGTTTTGAGATAAGTTTATTTTTAGGGGTAGTTTTAGGGTTAGGTTTAGGTTTATTGTTAGGGTTAGTGTTGAGGTAAGTGTTAGGGTTAGGGTTAGGGTAATTGTTAGGGTTATGGTTAGTGTTGCTATGAGTGTTAGGTTTAGGTTTAGAGTAAGGTTAGGTTTTGTGTTAGGGTTAGGATTAGGGTTAGGGTTAAGATTACATTTTGGGTTAGATTAGGGTGTATTTTACTATTAGGATCAGGGTTAGGGTTATTGTTAATGTTAGGGTTTGGGTTCAGGTTAGGTTTATGGTTAGTGTTACAGTTATTTTTATGGTTAAGGTAGTGTTAATGTAGGGTTAGTTTTAGTATTATGGTTTGGTTTAGGGTTAGTTTAAGGGTTAGTTTTAGGGTTCGGTTAGGCTTAGGGTTCGTGTTAGGATTAGGTTTAGTAATAGGGTCAGGTTTAGGGTTAGTATGAGGTTTAGGGTTAGGATTAGTGTTAGGATTCATATAGGGTTAGGGTTAGGGTAAGTGTTAGGTTTAGGATTAGGATAATGGTTAGAGTTAGTTTTAGGGTTAGATTTAGAATTAGGGTTAGTTAGGGAAATGGTTATGGTTAGGGTTAGTGTTAGGGTTAGGATAAGTGTTTGTGTTAGGTTTAAATTTAGGTTTAGGGTTAGGTTTACGGTTACAATTATGATTTGGGTAGAATAATGTTTATGGCTAGGGTTAGGTTAGTTTAGGTTTAGTGTTAGGTTTAGGGTTTTCTTTAGGGTTAGATTTAAATTAGCGTTAAGGTTAGTGTTAAGGTTAGTTTTAGTGTTAGGTTTAGGGTTAGATTAGGGTAAGGATTTCTGTTGGGGTTAGATTTAGGGTTAGGTTTAGTGTTAGGTTTATTGTTAGAGTTAGGGTTAAGTTTAATTACACGGTTAAGATTGGGTTAGGTTTAGAGTTAGGGATTAGTTAGGATTAGGATTAGGGTTAGGTTAAGGTTTGGATTATGGTTTGGTTTAGGGTTTGTGTTAGGGTGAGGATTAGTGTTAGGATTGGGGTTCAGGTTAGGGTTAGTTTTCAGGTTATATTTAAGGTTGGGATTAGGTTTAGGGTTTGTGTTAGGGTTAGAGTTAGTGTTAGAGTTAGGTTTACAGATAGGAAAAGGGTTGGAATTTGGGTTACGGTTAGAGTTAGTGTTAGTGTTAGGTTTACGCTTACCATTAGGCTTAGTGTTAGAATTCAGGTTAGTATAAGTGTTAGTGTTAGGTTTAGGATTAGAGTTAGGTTTAGGGTTACTGCTAAGGTTAGATTTACTTTTAGTGTTAGGGTTAGGCTTAGTTTTCAGGTTAGGATTAGGTTAGATTAAGGTTTAGGGTTAGGTTTTAGGTTAGGGTTAGATTTTGTGTTAGGGTTAGAGTGAGTGCTAGTGTTAGGGTAAGTGTTAGGATTTGTTTTAGCATTAGGGTTAGTATTAGGCTTAGGGTTACAGTAAGGATTTGGGTTAGGGTTAGGGTGAGAATTAGGATTAGTGTTAGGATTAGAGTTAGGGTTAGGGTTAAAGTTTGTGTTAGGGTTAGGGTTAGGGTTATGATTAATGTCAGGGATACAGTTACGGTTAGGATTAGGGTTAGGGTTACTGTTAATGCTAGTTTTTGGATTTGCATTAGGGTTAGTGTTAGGGTTAGTGTTAGGGATAGAGTTAGGGTTAGTGTTAGGATTAGGGTTAGGGTTAGGATTCATGATAGAATTACTTTTAGAGTCAGGGTTAGTATTAGGGATAGGGTAAATGTTAGGGTTAGGGTTAGGGTTTCGTTTAGGGTTAGGTTTAGGGTTAGGGTTAGGGTTTCGGTTAGGGTTAGGTTTAGGGTTAGGGTTAGGGTTTCGGTTAGGGTTAGGTTTATGGTTAGGGTTAGGGTTAGTGTTAGGGATTTTTTTAGGGTTAGGGTTAGGGTTAAGGTTAGAATTGGCATTAGGTTTAGTTTAAGAGTAAACAGTAGGTTTAAGTTTAGGGTTAATTCAAGAGTTAGGGTTAGCATTAGGATTAGAAGGTTAGTGTTAGGTTTAAGGTTTGTGTTTGTGTTACGTTTAGTGTTAGGTTATGGGGTTGTGTTAGGGTTAGTTTTAGAGTTAGGGTTATGGATATATACAGGATTAGGTTTAAATTTTGGGTTATGGTTAGGGTTAGGGTTTGTGTTAGCTTTATTGTTAGATTTCAGAGTTGTATTAGAATTAGGTTTAGGGTTAGTGTTAGGGTTAGGGTTAGTGATAGGTTTAGGGATTGGGTTAGGTTTAGGGTTAGGGTTAAGTTTAAGTTTAGTTTTAGTGTTAAGGTTAGTATAAATGTAAAGGTTAGGGTTTAGGTTAGGTTTAGTTTAAGAGTTAGTGTTAGGGTTAGAATTAGAGTTCAGATTAGTGTTAGGGTTAGGGTTAGGGTTTGAGTTATGCTTAGAGTTAGGTTAGGGGTTGTGTTAGGGTTAGGTTTAGGGTTAGTGTTAGGGTTATGTACAGGATTAGGTTTAGATGAAGGGTTACGGTTAGGTTTAGGGTTAGTGTAAATGTTAGTGTTAGTGTTATGGTTAATGTTAGCTTTAGGGTTAGGTTTTGTGGTTGTGTTATGATTAGGTTTAGATTTAGGGTTAGGGTTAGTGTTAGGTTTAGGTTTAGGTTTAGTTATAGTGTTAGTGTTGGGGTTAGGTTTTGTGTTAGGATTCGGGTTAGGGTTAGTGTTAGTGATACGGTTAGGTTTAGTGTTAGGTTTAGGTAAGAGTTAGGGTTAGACTTAGGTTACATTTAGAGTTATGGTTTGGGTTAGGGTTTGTTTTAGGTTTAGGCTTAGGGTTAGGGTTACTGTTAGGTTTAGGGTTAGGGTTAGGGTTAGTGTAAGGGTTAGTGTTATGGTTAGTGTTAGGGTTAGGGTTACGGTTAGGATTAGTCATAGGTTTAGTGTTAGATTTAGTGTTAGTGTTAGATTTAGTGTTAGAGTTAAGGTTAGAATTACTGCTAGGGTTAGATTTAGGGTTAAGTTTAGGTTTAGGTTTTCCATAATGTTTAGAGTTAGTGTTAGGCTCAAGGTTAGAATTTATGTTAGGGTAAAGGTTAGTGTTAGGGTTAGGATTAGGCTTAGAGTTAAGTTTAGGTCAGGGTTAGTGTTAGGGTAAGGATTTGTGTTAGGGTTTGATTTAGGGTTAGGTTTAGGGTTAGTGTTAGACTTTGTGTTAGGTTTAGGGTTAAAGTAAGTTTTAGGATTAGTGTTAAAATTAGGGTTAGCATTAGGGTTAGGGTTAAATTAGGGTTGCAGTTAGGGTTAGTTTACATTTAGGGTTATGGTTAGGTTTAAGGTTTGTGTTAGGTTTAGGGTTTATTTTATGGTTATGGTTATGGTTAGGATTAGTGTTAGGGTCAGGATTAGGTTTTGTGTTATCGTTAGGGTACTTGTTAAGTTTAAGTTTATGGATAGGATTAGGATTAGAGTTAGTGTTAGGGTTATGATTAGTATTATTGTTAGGGTTATGGTTAGTGTTAGTGTTCGGTTTTGGTTTAGAGTTTGGTTGAGTTTTAGTGTGAGTGTTAGGGTTAATGTTATTCTTAGGATTAGATGTCGGGTTTTGTTTAAATTTAGGGTTGGATTTAGGGTGATTTTTATGGTTAAGTTTTGGGTTAGTTTTTGGGTTAGTGTAAGTGTTAGGGTTTAGTTTAGGGTTAATATTAGGGTTAGTAGTAGGGTAGGGGTAGGGTTAGGGTTCGTGTTAGAGTTAGGGTTAGTGATATTGTTAGTGTTAGAGTTATTTTTAGAATTAGTGTTTCGGTTTGGTTAGGGTTAGTGTTAGGGTGACAGAGTTATTTTTACGGTTAGGGTTAGAATTAGATTTAGGTTTAGTATTAGTGTTATGGTTAGTGTTAGAGTAAGGTTTAGGGTTTGTGTTTGTTTTAGGGTTGAGTTTCCAATAAGGTTTACATTATTGTTAAGTTTCAGGTTAGGGTTAGTGTTAGATTTAGGGTAAGGTTAGGGTAAGTGTTAGGGTTAGGGTTTGTGTGAAGTTTAAATGTGGGTTTATGATGAGGGTTAGGGTTAGGATAAAGGTTAGTTTTAGGGTTAAGGCCAGGGTAGATAGGGTAGGATAAGGGTTGTGTTATAGTTATATTTATCATTATGGTTAGGGTTAGTGTTAGTGTTAGGGTTAGACTTAGGTATAAGTTTAATTTTAGTGTTAGGGTAGGGTTCGGTTTAGGGTTAGGGTTTGTATTATGGTTAGTGTTAGGGTTAGGTTTAGGCTTACGATTAGGATTAGGCTTAGAGTTAAATTTAGGGTTAGGGTTTGGGTTAGTGTTAGGGTTTGGGTAAGGGTAGGTGTCAGGTTAAGGATTAGAGTTAGGGTGAGTGTTAGGGTTAGGGGTAGTTTTATTTTTATGGTTAGGGTTCGAGTTTGGGTTAGGGTTAGGGTTACTGTTTTTGTTAGGTTTAGGCTTAGGGTTAGGGTTTGTGTTAGGTTTAAGAGTTAGGGTTAGGTTCAGTATTAAGGATACAGTTAGGGTTAGGGTTAGGATTAGGGTTAATGTAAATTTTATGGTTAGGGTTATATCTAGGGTAAGTGTTGGGGTTAGGATTAGATTTACAGTTGGAATTACTGTTAGGGTTAGTGTTAGGGATAGGATTAGTGTAAGAGATAAAATTAGGGTTAGGATTAGTGTTAGAGTTAGGGATAGGTTAAAGGCATTTGTTAGGGTTAGGGTTAGGGTTAGGTTTTAGTTTTACTATTAGTGTTAGGTTTAGTGTTAGGGTAAGGTTTAGGGTTAGGTTTAGCGTTGGTGTTAGTGATTGGGTTAGGTTTAGTGTTTGGGTTAAGGTATTTGTTAGGGTTAACTTTGGGGATAGGATTTGTGTTAGGGTTATTGTTGGATTATGATTTGAGTTAGGTTTAGGGTTAGCGGTAGGGTTAAGTGTAAGTTTATGGTTAGAGTTAGGTTTAGGGTTAGGATTAGGGTTAGTGTAGTAGTTAGGTATAGGATTAGGGTTAGTGTCAGTGGTAAAGTAAGGTTTAATGTTAGGTTGGCTGGTAGGTTTACAGTTAGGTTTAGTGATAGGGTTAGGGTTAGGGTTAGGTTTAGTATTACATAATGGTTAGGGTTATTGTTAGTGTACTGGTTAGGGTTAGGTTCAGGGTTAATTTTAGTATTAGGGTGAGGATCAGGGTTAGGGATTGTGTTACGGTTAAGATTAGTTTAAGAGTTAGGATTAGGGTTATGATCAGGGTTAGTTTTAGGTTTAGTGCTAGGGTTAGGGTTATGGTTTATGTTAGGTTGAGATTTAGGGTAAGGTTTTGGGTTAGGGATGGGTTACGGTTAAGTTTGGATTAGGGTTAGAATTATGGTTGGGGTTAGCGTTAGTGTTAGGGTTAAGGGTAGGGTTAGGATTACTGTTATGATTAGGGTTAGGATTCGGGTTAGTGTTAGTGTTAGGGTAAGGATTAGGGTTAGGTTTAGTGTTAACATTAGGGTTAGTGTTAGGTTTAGGGTTAGGGTTATGATTAGGATTAATGAATGGTTTAGGGTTAGTATTAGGTAAGGGTTAGGTTTATTTTAGTGTAATAGTTAGGGTTAGGTTTAGGGTTAGTTTTAGAATTAGGGTGAGGTTCAGGAATATGGATCAGTTTAGGGTTAGGCTTAGTTTAAGAGGTAGGAGTAGTGTTTGTTCTGGTGTTACTGATATGGTTAGTGTTAGTGTTAGTGATAGGGTTATGGTTTTCGTTAGGTTGAGGTTTATGGTTAGGGATTGCTTTAGGGTTAGAATTAGGGTTACAGCTGTATTAGGTTTAGAGTTAGGTTAAGGTTAGTGTTAGGGTTAATGTTAGGGTTAAGAATAGGTTTAGGCTAAGGGTTAGGGTTAGGTTTAGGATTAGTGTTAGGGTAAGGGTTAGGGTTAGGGTGGGGTTAGGATTAGTGTTAGTGATAGGGTTAGAATTAGGGTTAGGGTTAGGTTTAGTTTTAGTGTTAGGTTTAGGGTTAAAGTTAGGTTTTGCATTAGTTATACATTTAGGGTTTGTGTAAGTTTTATAGTTCGTTGTAGGTTTTTGGTTAGGGTTTCTGTTAGGGTTAGGGTTAGATTTAGAGTTAGGGTTTGTGTTAGATTTAGGGTTAGGGTTGAGGTTAGTGTTAGTGTTACAGCTAGGTTTAGTTTTAGTATTAGGGTGAGATTTAGGTTTAGGATTAGGGTTAGTGTTAGGGTTAGGATTCATGTTAGGGTTAGTTTTAGGGTTAGTGTTAGTGTTAGATTTAGGGTTAGTGTTAGTGTTAGGTTTAGGGTGAATGTTAGGGTTAGGGTTAAGTGTAGGGTTAGTGTTATGGTTTGGGTTAGTGTTAAGATTAAGTTTAGTGTTAGGTTTAGGGTTAGGGTTAGGTTTAGTGTTAGGGTAATGGTTAAGGTTAGGGTTAGGTAAGGGTTAGGGTTAAGATTAGATTGGTTTAGGGTTATGGTTTGGGTTATGATTTTTGTTAAGATTAGGGTTAGTGTTATGGTTTGGGTTAGGTTTAGTGTTAGGTTGTCGGTTTGTGTTAGGGTTTCTGTTAGGGTTACGGTTAGGGTTCGTGTTATGGTTAGGGCTAGGTTTAGTGTTAGGTTTAGGTGTAAATTTTTGGTTAGTGTTAGGGTTAGAATTAGGATTAGTGTTTCACTTAGGGTTAGAGTTGTTTTTATGTTTTGTGATAGGGTTAGCATTAGAGACAGTGTAAGGGATAGGGTTAGGTTTAGGGTGAGGTTTAGAGAAAGGGTTAGGGTTACAGTTATGGTTAGGATTAGATTTATGTTTAGGGTTATGTTTACGGTTAGTGTTAGGTTTAGAATAAGTGTGTTAGGTTGAGGATTAGGTATAGGTTTGGGGTTAGTGTTAGTGTTAGAGTTATGGTTATGTTTAATATTAGGATTAGAGTTAGGGTTAAGAATATGTTTAGTGTTAGTGTAATGGTTAGTTTTAGGGTTAGTGTTAGGGTTATGGTTAGGTTTAGGCTTAGTGTAAGGGTTAACTTTAGTGTTAGGGATAGGGTTAGTTTTAGGTTTAGGGTTCATGTTAGGGTTATGGTTACTGTTATTGTTATGTTTAGGGTTAGGTTTATGGTCAGTTTTAATGGTAAGTTTAGGGTTATGGTTAGGGTTAGGATTAGTGTTTGGGTTAATATTAGTGTTAGGTTTAGGGATAGTGTTAGAATTAGGGTTAGGGTTAGTGTTAGGTTTAGGGATAGGTTTAAAGTGATGCTTAGATTTAGTGTTAGGATAGGGTTACGGTTAGGATTAGAGTTAGTGTTAGGGTTATGGTTAGAGTTAGTGTTAGGATTAGGTTTAGGGTTTGTTTTGGGTTGGGTTTAGGTTTAGGGTTAGGGTTATTGTTAGTGTTTGGGTTAAGATTAGGGTTAGGTTTAGTATTAGGATTAGGGAAGATTTTAAGTTTAGTGTTATCATTAGGTTAAGGATTAAGGTATTTCTTACCATTAAGGTTAGGTTTAGGGTATGGTTAGTGTTAGAGATAAGTTCAAGGTTAGTGTTAGTGTTAGGATTAGTGTTAGTGTTAGGGATAGGGTAAGGTTTGGGGTTATTGTAAGGTTTTGGTTAGGGTTAAGTTCCAGTTATAGTTAGGGTTAAGGTTAGGGTTTGTGTCACGGTTAGGGTTAGGGTTAGTGTTGATGATAGAATTTCTGTTAAGTTTAGGCTTAGTGTTAGTTTTAGAATTAGGGTTAGGTTTAATGTTAGGGTTAGGGTTAGAATTCGGTGTAGCATAAGTTTTAGGGTTAGGTTTAGGGTTATGGTTACAATTAGTGTTAGTTTTAGTGTTAGGGTTAGTGTTAGGGTTAGTGTTAGGGTTAGTGTTAGGGTTACTGTTAGGTTTAGTATTAGGGTTTGAATTGGGGTTATGAATAGTTTTATAGTTTGGGTTTCGATAAGGGTTAGGATTAGGGTTAGAGTTAGGTTAGTGTTAGGGTTAGGGTTAGGGTTAAGTTTAAGTTTAGTGTTTGGGTTAGTGTTACAGTTAGGTTTATGGAAAATTTTAGAATTAGGGTTAGGTTTAGTGTTATGTTAGGTTTAAGGTTTAGGTTTAGGTTTGTGTTTGGTTAGGTTTACGGTTAAGGTTAGGGTTTTTGTTAGTGTTTGGGTTAAGTTTAGGCTTAGGTTTAGTATTAAGGTTAAGGATAATTTGAAGGTTAGTGTTATCGTTAGGTTTAGGGTTAAGGTTTTTCTTACATTTAGGATTAGGATTAGAGTATGGTTATGTTAGGGATAGGGTGAGGATTAGTGTTGTGGTTATGGTTAGTGTGATAGTTCGGATTACGATAAAGGTTAGGATTAGGGTTGGAGTTAGGTTAGGGTTAGGGTTAAGGTTATGTTTAGGGTTAGATTTAGGGGTAGGTTTAGGGTTAGGGTTAGGTTTCGGATTAGTGTTTGTGTTAGGGTTAGTGGTAGGGTTAAATTAGGGTTAGGGTTAGGGTTAGGGTTCGTGTTAGGGTTAGCATTCATGTTAGGTTTAGGTTTAGGGTTAGGGTTAAAGTTAGGGTTAATGTTAGGTTTATTGTTAGGTTTAGGGTTAGCGTTAGTGTTTGGCATAGGTTTATTGTTAGGTTTAGGTTTACTGTTAGTGTTAGATTTAGGGTTAGTTATAGGTTTAGTGTTAGTTCTAGAGTGAGGTTTCGGGTTAGGGTTAGGGTGAGGGTTAAGGTTAGGTTTAGGGTTACAGTTAGAGATAGGTGTAGGGTTTCGATTAAGGTTCGGTTTAGCATTAGGGTTAGTGTTAAAGTTAGGGTTAGGTTTTGGATTAGTGTTAGATTTAGTGTTATGATAGGGTTAGGTTTAGGTTTTGGGTTAGGGTTAGGGTTAGTGTTAGGGATAGGGTTAGCGTAAGTTTTAGTGTTAGGGTCAAGTTTAAGGTTAGAGTTCATATTAGGGTTAGTGTGAGTTTAGATTTAGGTTTAGGGTTAGAATTAGGGTTAAGGTTAGTGTTACATTAGGGTTAGGTTTAGTGTTGGGTAAAGGTTTAGGGTGAGGGTGAGGTTTAGGATTAATGTTAGGGTTAGGGTTAGCTTTAAGGTTAGGGTTAGTGTTGGGGTTAGGGTTATGGGTAGTTTTAGGTTAAGGTATAGGATTAGCTTTAGGCTTAAGTATGGGTTTAGGGTTAACATTATCGTCAGGTTTAGAGTTAGGTTTACGCTTAGGGTTAGTGATAGGGTTAGGATAAGGTTAGTGTGTGGTTTAGGTTTTGTGTTAGTGTTAGGGTTAGGCTTAGGGTTACATAGAAGTTTAGTGTTAGGGTTAGGTTTGGGTTAGGGCTAGGGTTTGTGTTCGGGTTATGGTTAGAATTAGTGTTAATGTTAGTTTTAGGTTTAGGGTGAGGTTTAGAGTTTGGGTTAGGGTTATTGTTAGTGTTAGGTTAGTTTTATGCTTGGGTTTAGAGTTAGTGTTAAGGTTAGGGTTAGGTTGTGGATTAGGTTTGGTGTTAGGGTTCAAGTTAGGGTTAGGTATAGGTTAATTTAGGTTACGGTTAGAAATAGGTGAGGGTTCGTGTTAGTGTAATGGTTAGGGTTAGTTTTATTATTAGGTATCAGTTTAGGATTAGGGTTAGTGTTAGGGTTTGAGTTAGGGTTAGGGTTAGTATTTGAGTTTGGGTTAGGATTATAGTTAGGATTAGGTTTTATGTTAGGGTTTGGGTTAGTGTTAGTGTTAGGTTTAGGAATATGGTTAGTGTGAGGGTTAGGGTTAGGGTTTGGGTTAGGTTTGGGGTTAGGGTTATTGTAACGGTTACAGTTAGAAATAGGGTTAAGTTTAGATAAGGTTTCAGATTAGGGTTAGTGTAACAGTTAGGATTAGGTTTGCCTTAGGGTTAGCGTAAGAGTTACTCGTTGGTTTAGGTTTAACGTTAGGTTTAGTGTTATTGTTAGGTTTAGGGTTACGGTTAAAATTAGGGTTAGAGTGAGGCTTAGGGTTAGTTTTAGGGTTAGTTTTAAGGTTAGGGTTAGGGTTAGGGTTAGGGTAATGGTTAGGGTTAACATTTGTATTAGGTTTAGAGTTAGGTTTAGAGTTAGGGTTAGTGATAGTGTTAGCGTTGGGGTAAGAGTTAGTGTTAACATTTGGGTTAAGGTTAGTGTTAGGTTTAGTGTTAGGTTTAAGTTAAGGGTTTGTTAAGGTTTAGGGTTAGGTAAAGGTTAGGGTTTGTGTAAGGGTTAGAGTTAGCTTTAGGATTCATGTTAGGGTTACTGTTATGGTTATGGTTATGGTTATGGTTATGGTTAGGGTTAGGGTGAGGCTTAGGTTTAGTGTTAGGGTTAGTGTTAGGGTTATGTTTAGTGTTACGGTTAGTGTTAGGGTTAGGATTAGGTTTAAATTAGGGTTTGGATTAAGGTTATGGTTACAATTTGTGTTATTTTTAGTGTTAGTGTTAGGGTTAGGGTTAGTTTCAGGTTTATGTTTAGTGTTAAGTTTAAGTTTATGTTTTTTATTAGGGTTACTGTTAGGGTTATGGTTATGTTTTCGGTTTTGATAAAATATAGGATTAGGTTTATGGTTAGGGATAGGGTTATTTTTATATTAGAGTTAGGGTTAGTATTAATTTTAGGTTAAGTTTAGTGTTATGTTTATATTTATGTTGAGGTTTTGAATTAGGGTTAGGATAAGGGATAGGTTTAGGTTTAGTATTAGGGTTAGTGTTAGGGTTAGGGTGAAGTTTAGCGTTTTGGTTAATGTTTTGATTACCTCTAGGGTTAGAGTTATTGTAAGGTTTTGGTAAGGTTAAATTTAGTGTTAGAGTTAGGTCAGGGTTAGTGTTAGGAGTAGGGTTAGGGTTAGGTTTAGGATTAGTGTTAGTGTTAGGGTTAGGGTTAGGTTTCGTATTTGGGTTATGGTTAGGGTTAGTGTTAAGTGTAGGGTTAGGGTTAGGTTTAGTGTTAGTGTTACAGTTAGGATAAGGGTTATGTTTAGGGTTTGTGGTAGGTTTAGGTTTAGGGTTAGTGTTAGGGTTAGGATAAAGGTTAGAGTTAGTGATAGGGTGATGGTTTGTTTTAGGGTTAGTGTTAGGTTAGAGTTAGTGTTAGGGTAGGTTATGGTTACGGTTATGGTTAGAGTTGGAATTTGTGATAAAGTTAGGGTTAGTGTTGGGGTTAGTATTAGGGTTAAAGTTAATGTTAGTATTAGGTTTAGGGTTCATGTTAGGTTGTAGTTTAGGTTTAGGTTTAGTGTTAGGTTTAGAATCCGTGTTAGGGTAAAATTAGGGTTAGGGTTTGTGTTAGGAGTAGGGTTAAGATTAGTTGTAGGCTTAGGGTTAGGGTTTTGTTATGGTTACCATTAGAGTTATGTTTAGATTTATGGTTACGGTTTGGATTAGGTTTAGGTTTAGGATTAGTATTAGGGTAGGTTTGGGTTTGTTTTAAGGTTAGTGTTAAGGTTAGGGTTAGGGTTAGTTTTAGGTTCAGAGTTAGGGATAGGTTTAGGGTTTGGTTAAGATTATGGTTAGGATTTGGGTTCGTGTTAGGTTTAGGCTTAGGGTTATTGTTAAGTTTAGGTTTAGGATTTGGGTTAGGGTTAGAATTACTGTTAGGGTTAGGGTTAGTGTTTGTGTTAGCATTAGTTTTGGGGTTAGGTTTATACATAGGTTTAGAGGAAGAGTTAGTGTTAGAATTTGGGATAGTGTTAGGTTTAAGGTTAGGGTTAATGTGAGGGTTAGGTTTAGGGTTAGGGTTAGGGTTTTTGTTAGGTTTAGGATTAGGGTTATGGTTATGGTTAGGTTTAAAGTTAGGGTTAAAGTTTGTGTTAGTGTTAGGGTTAGGGTTTCAGTTATGATTAGGTTTAGGGTAAGGTGTATGGTTACTGATAGTGTTACCATTAGGGTTAAGGTGAGGGTTAGTCTTAGTGGTATGGTTAGGATTAGGTTTACTGTTAAAATTATTTGTAGAGTTAATGTTAGGTTTGGTGTTAGGGTCAGGATTATGATTAGGGTTAGGTTAGCATTAGCAGTAGATTTAGGTTAAGGTTTGAGTTATGGTTTGGGTTAGGGTTTGTGTTAGGGTTAAGGTTAGGTTTTAAGTTAGTGTTAGGTTAAGGGTTAGGTTTAGTTTTATGGTTAGGGTTAGGTTTGTATTGGGGTTAATGTTAAATTTATGGTTAGCATTACATTTATGGTTAGTGTTAAGTTTCAAGTTAGGATGAGGTATAGGTTTAGGTTAGGATAAAAGTGAGGGTTATGTTAGGATTAGGTTTAGGGTTAGGGTTCAATTTAGGGTTAAGGTTAGGGTTATTATTCGGTTTACATTTAGGGATAGGGTTAGGTTAGTGTTACAGTTGGTGTTAGGGTTAGTTTTAGCATTACTCTTTGGGTTAGGATTATAGATAGGTTTTGAGTTAGTTTTAGGATTAGGATTAAGGTTAGTGTTTGGCTTAGGGTTAGGTTTTGGGTGAGGGTTTGGTTTAGAGTTATTGTTTGTGTTAGGGTTAGGGTTAGACTTAGGGTTAGGGTTAGGGTTAGTGTTAGTGTTATAATTAGGTTTAGGTTTAGGATTAGTATTTGTGTTAGACGTAGAGTTAGGGTTAGGGTTAGTGTTAGGTTTTGTGTTAATGTTAGGGTTAATGATATGTTTTGTGTTGGGGTTAGGGTTAGGTTTTGATTTAGGGTTAATTTTAGGGTTAGGTTTAAGGTTCATATTATGGTTAAGTTTAGAGTTATTGTTAGGTTTAGGATAAGGGTTAGTGTTCATGATAGGGTTAGGGTTTGTGATAGGGTTAGGGTTAGTGTTAGGGTTACAGTTAGGGTACGGTTAGTGTTAGTGTTAGGGTTAGGGTTAGGATTTGTGATAAGTTTAGTTTTAAGGTTAGGGTAAGTGTTAGGATAGGGTTATGGTTATGGTTAGTTTAAGGTTTGGGTTATGGTTAGGGTTGGGCCTTGTGTTACAGTTAGGATTAGGGTCGGGGTTAGTTTTCGAGTTTGGGTTAAAGTTAGTGTTAGAGTTAAAATTAGGATTAGTTTAAGGTTTAGTGTTACGTTTAGGTTTATAGTTAGAATTAGTGTTAGAGTAAAATTAGGATTATGGTTAGTGTTAAGATTAAGGTTTGGGTTAGTGCTAGGGTTAGGGTTTGTGTTAGAGTTACTAATAGGGTTACATATAGGTTTACAGTTACGGTTAGGATTAGGATTAGGGTTAGGGATAGGTTTAGGGTAGGTTAGGGTTAGGTTTAGGGATAGGATTATGGTGAGGGCTAAGTTTAGGGTTAGGGTTAGTTTTATTTTTAGGGTTAGGATTAGGGTTAGAGTTAGGGTTAGAGTTTCTATTAGGGTTAGGGATAGCATTAGTGTTAGGGTTAGTGTTAGGGTTGGGGTTATAGTTTGGGTGAGGGTTAAGCTTAGTTGTATGTTTAGGTTTAGGGTTTGTGTTAAGGTTATGGTTAGGGTTTGTATCATGTTTACCAATACATTTACATATAGGTTTATGATTATGGTTAGGATTAGGTTTAAGGTTACGGATAGGTTTAGTGTAGGTTAGGGTTAGGGTTAGTGTTAAAGTTATTCTTATTGTGAGGGTTAGAGTTAGGGTTAGGTTTAGTCTTACAGTTAAGGTTACAGTTAGGGCGCCTGCAAGGTAGGCGGAACTGTGACCACCGACAGAACAGGCCCAGTGGCCTGCGGAAGGGTAGAGCCACCCCCATGTGCCTGCAAGGTAGTCGGACCTGCGACCCACTGGCAGAACAGGCCCAGTGGCCTGCTGAGGGGCAGACCGGCCCCTCCTGCCATGCCTGCAAGTTAGGCAGAACTGTGACCACCGACAGAAGAGGCCCAGCGGACTGTGGAGGGGCAAAGCCGCCAACCACGCCTGCAAGGTAGGTGGACCTGCGACCCACTGGCAGAACAGGTCCAGCAACCCGCAGAGGGGCAGAGCTGCCCCACACGCCTGCAAAGTAGGCAGACCTGTGAGCCACCAGCAGAACAGGCCCAGCTGCCTGCGGAGGGGCAGAGCCGCCCCCCCATGCCTGAAAGTTAGGTGGAACTGCGACCAACAACAGATCAGGCCCAGCGGCCCTCGGATGGGCAGAGCTGCCAACCACGCCTGCAAGGTAGGCAAACCTCTGACCCACCGGCAGAACAGGCCCAGCGGGCCGCCAGTGGTAGACACATCGCCCCGGTTGGTGGAGGGGCAGAGCCGCCACCAGCACCTGCAAGGTAGACAGACCTGCAACCGACAGACACAACAGGCCCAGTGGCCCGAGGAGGGGCAGAGCCACTGCCCGCGCCTGCAAGGTAGGCAGACCTGCTACCGACCAGCAAAACAGGCCCAGCAGACTGCCGGCATGGTAGGCACATTGCCCCAATTGGAGGAGGGGCAGAGCCACCGCCCGCCCTGTGAGGGAGACTTTGCAACCATACAAGAGCAATATAAATATATAGGGGGAAAATGCAATAACACAACACTTTCACCAAGCAGAAAGAAACATGAACAGTATGAAGAGACAAGGAAAGAAAGGACCACAAGCAATGCAGGTCAACTCAATTTTAGAAGAAGTAATATCTGCAGCAGATGGAATGTCAGATAAAGAATTCAGGATATACATGCTTCAGATGATCTCGAGTCTCAAGGAAAATATTAGACAGCAAAATCAGACAATGAAAGATCACTTCAACCATGAATTACATAAACAAATCCAAGAAGCAAAAGATCAAATATACAGGGAGATAGAGGTTATAAAAAACAAACAAACAGAAATCCTAGAAATGCAGGAAGCAGTAAACCACCTTAAAAACTCAATTGAGAATACTACCAGCAGAGTAGAACACTTAGAAGATAGAACGTCAGACAATGAAGACAAAGTATTTCAACTTGAAAAGAACATAGACAGCTCAGCAAGACTGTTAAGAAACTATGAGCAGAACATCCAAGAAATATGGGATAACATAAAGATACCAAACTTAAGAGTCATTGGGATACAGGAAGGTGTAGAGATCCAAACCAAAGGAATGAACAATCTATTCAATGAAGTAATATGAGAAAACTTTCCAGACTTGAAGAATGAAACAGAATCCCAAATCCTAGAAGCTTACAGGACACTGAATGTGCAAAATCATAAGAGA
Source organism: Marmota monax (assembly GCF_021218885.2). Classification (NCBI taxonomy): domain Eukaryota; kingdom Metazoa; phylum Chordata; class Mammalia; order Rodentia; family Sciuridae; genus Marmota; species Marmota monax. The sequence goes on along the minus strand of NW_026694887.1, from coordinate 179,111 downwards.
TCCACACCTAGACACATTATAATGAAGATACCCAACATACAGAATAAGGAGAGAATTTTAAAAGCTACAAGAGAAAGGAAGCAGATTACATTTAGGGGTAAACCAATCAGGATAACAGCTGATCTATCAACACAGACTCTGAAAGCTAGAAGATCCTGGAATAACATATTTCAAACACTGAGAGAAAATGGGTTCAAACCAAGAATTGTGTATCCAGCGAAATTATGCTTCAGGATGGAAGATGAAATTAAAACCTTCAACCATAAACAAAAGATAAAAGAATTTGCAGCTAGAAGACCATCTCTCCAAAAAATCCTTGGCAAAACATTACAGGAAGAGGAAATGGAAAATAACAATGAATACCCACAGTGGGAGGTAGTAGAGTAAAGGGGGGAAAATAATCAAAGAAGAAAACATACCATGTTTAGTAACATAAATAAACAAATATGGCTGGAAGAACAACCCATATCTCAATAATAACCCTACATGTTAATGGCTTAAACTCACCAATTAAAAGACACAGGCTAGTAGAATGGATCACAAAACAAGACCCAACAATATGCTGCCTACAGGAGATGCATTTGATAGGAAAATACATACATAGGCTGAAGGTGAAAGGTTGGGAAAAATCATGTCACTCATATGGACTTTGGAAACAAGCAGGAGTGTCCATACTCATATCAAATAAAATAGATTTCAAGCCAAAGTTAATCAAAAGGGATAAAGAGGGACACTACATTCTGCTCAAGGGAACCATACACCAACAAGACATAACAATCATAAATATATATGCCCCAAACAATGGTGCAGCTGTGTTCATCAAACAAACTCTTCTCAAGTTCAAGAGTCTAATAGACCACATACAATAATCATGGGAGACTTCAACACACCTCTCTCACCACTGGACAGATCTTCCAAACAAAAGTTGAATAAGGAAACTATAGAACTCAATAACACAATTAATAACCTAGACTTAATCGACATATATAGATTATACCACCCAACATCAAGCACTTACACTTTTTTCTCAGCAGCACATGGATCCTTCTCAAAAATAGATCATATATTATGTCACAGGGCAACTCTTAGACAATATAAAGGAGTAGAGATAATACCATGCATCTTATCTTATCATAATGGAATGAAACTGAAAATCAACGATAAAAGAAGGAAGGAAAAATCATGCATTACTTGGAGAATGAACAATAGGTTACTGAATGATCAATGGGTTATAGAAGACATCAAGGAGGAAATTTAAAAATTCTTAGAGATAAATGAAAACACAGACACAACATATTGGAATCATGGGACACATTAAAACCAGTTTTAAGAGGGAAATTCATTGCCTGGAGGTCATTCCTCAAAAAAAGGAAAAACCAACAAATAAATGAGCTCACACTTCATCTCAAAGCCCTAGAAAAGGACGAACAAAACAACAGCAAATATAGCAGAAGGCAAGAAATAATTAAAATCAGAGCATAAATCAATGAAATTGAAACAAAAGAAACTATTGAAAAAATTGACAAAACTAAAAGTTGGTTCTTTGAAAAAAATAAATAAGATTCACATACCCTTAGCCATGCTAACGAATAGAAGAAGAGAGAGAACACAAATTACTAACATACGGGATGAAAAAGGAAATATCACAACAGATGCTACAGAAATACAGAAGATAATCAGAAATTATTTTGAATCCTTATACTCCAATAAAATAGAAGATAGTGAAGGCATCGATAAATTTCTTAAGTCATATGATCTTCCCAGATTGAGTCAGGAGGATATAGACAACCTAAACAGACCAATATCAATTGAGGAAATAGAAGAAACCATCAAAAGACTACCAACTAAGAAAAGCCCAGGACCAGATGGGTATACAGCAGAGTTTTACAAAACCTTTAAAGAGGAACTAATACCAATACTTTTCAAGCTATTTCAGGAAATAGAAAAAGAGGGAGAACTTCCAAGTTCATTCTATGAGGCCAACATCACCCTGATTCCTAAACCAGACAAAGACACTTCAAAGAAAGAAAACTACAGACCAATATCTCTAATGCACCTAGATGCAAAAATCCTCAATAAAATTCTGGCAAATCGGATACAAAAACATATCAAAAAAATTGTGCACCATGACCAAGTAGGATTCATCCCTGGGATGCAAGGCTGGTTCAATATACGGAAATCAATAAATGTTATTCACCACATCAATAGACTTAAATATAAGAAGCAAATGATCATCTCGATAGATGCAGAAAAAGCATTTGACAAAGTACAGCACCCCTTTATGTTCAAAACTCTAGAAAAACTAGGGATAATCGGAACATACCTCAATATTGTAAAAGCAATCTATGCTAAGCCTCAGGCTAGCATCATTCTGAATGGAGAAAAAATGAAGGCATTCCCTCTAAAATCTGGAACAAGACAGGGATGCCCTCTCTCACCACTTCTGTTCAACATAGTTCTCGAAACACTGGACAGAGCAAGTAGACAGATGAAAGAAATTAAAGGCATAAAAATAGGAAAAGAAGAACCTAAATTATCAATATTTTCAGGTGACATGATTCTATACCTAGCAGACCCAAAGGGTCTACAAAGAAACTATTAGAGCTAATAAATGAAATCAGCAAAGTGGCAGGATATAAAATCAACATGCATAAATCAAATCCTGTATATCAGCAACAAATCCTCTGAAATGGAAATGAGGACAACCACTCCATTCACAATATCCTCAAAAAATAAAATAAAATACTTGGGAATCAACCTAACAAAAGAGGTGTTAGGCTTAAGGTGAGGTTTAGGGTTAGTGTTAGTGTTAGGGATAGTTTTATGGTTAGTGTTAGGTTTAGGGTTAGGTTTAGGGTTAGGTTTAAACTTAGGGTTAGTGATAGGGTTAGCATTAGGTGTTAGTGTTAGTTTTAGGGTTAGGATTAGTGTTAGTGTTAGGTTAGTGTTAGGGTTAGGGTTAGGTAAGTGTTAGGGTTAGGTTTAGGTTAGGATTAGGGTTAGAATTAGGGTTATGGTTAGGGTTGCGTTTAGTGTTAGTGTTAGAGTTAGTTTAGGGGTAGTGTTATTGTTTGGGTTAAATTTAGAGTTAGTGTTAGTGTTAGGGTTAGGGTTAATATTAGAGTTAGTTTTAGAATTTGTGTTAGGTTTAGGCTTAGGCTTTGTGTTAGGGTTACTTTTAGGGTTAGTGTTAGGCTTAGTGTTAGTGTTAAAGTTAGGGTCAGGGTTAAGTTCAGGATTACTGTTTGGGTAAGGTTTAGAGTTATATTTAGGGTTAGTGTTAAGGTTATTTTTAGGTTTACTGTTACGTTTAATTTAGGTTTAGTGTTAGGGATAGGGTGAGTTTTAAGTTTAGGGTTATGTTTAGGGTTACAGTTAGTGTTACAGTTATGGTAAGGCTTAGTGTTTTGGTTAGGGTTAGGGTTAGGATTAGTGTTAGGTTAGTGTTAGTGTTACGTTTAGGGTTAGTGTTAGGGTAGGATTAATATTAAGGTTAGGTTTAATGTTAGAAATAGGGTTAGGTTTAGGGTAACATTAGAGTTAGGGTTTAGGTTCATGTTAGGGTTAAGGTTAGGGATATTATTAGGTTTAAGTTAGGGTTAGGGTTAATGTTAGATTTAGATTTAGGGTTCGGATTAAGGTAAGGGTTATTGTTAGCTTTAGGGTTAATATATGTTTATGTAAGGGATTAGGTTAGGGTTAGGGTTGTGTTTCGGATTAGGGTTAGTTTTAGTGTTAGAGTTAGGGATAATCTTAGGTTTAGGTTTAGAGTTAGTGATAGGGTTAGTTCAGGTTTAGGGTTATGGTCAGTGTTAGGATTAGGGTTTGGGTTGGGGTTGGGGTTAGTGTTAGGATTAGGTTTAGGTTTATGGTTCGTGTTAGGGTTAGGGTTATGTTTAGGGTGGTTATGGTTTGGTTAATGTTAGGTTTAGGTTTAAGTTTCGTGTAAGTGTTAGGGTTATGGTTAGAGTTAGATTTAGGGTTAAAGTTAGTGTTAGGTTTAGGTTTAGGTTTAGGTTTAGTGTTAGGGTTAGGGTTAGGATTAGGGTTAGTGTAGGGGTTAATGTTAGGGTTAGTATTATGGTTAGGTTTAGGGTTCGTGTTATCACTAGGGTTAGTGTTAGGTTTAGGTTTATGTCTAGGTTAGTTTTTTTTTGTTAGGATTAGGGTTAGGGATAGTGTTAGGTTTAGGGATAGATTTAGGTTTAGTGTTAGGGTTAGTCCTCATGATAGTGTTAGAGTTAGTGTTAGGGTTATGTTTAGGTTTTATTGTAGAATTAGGGTTAGTGTTATGGTGAGCTTTAGGGTTAGTGTAAGGGTTAGGGTTAGTTTTACGTTAGGTAGAGGTTTTGTGATAGCATGAGAAATAGGGTTAGTGTTAGGGATAGGATTAAGTTTTGGGGTAGCTTTAGTGTTAGTGTTAGGGTTAGTGTTAGGAATAGTGTTACGTTACAGATAGGTTTAGGGTTAGGGCTAGGGTTAGGGTTACAGTTAGGGTTAGGGTTAGTGTTATGGTTACTTTTAGTGATAGGGTTATGGTTATGGTTAGGGTTAGTTTTAGAGTCAGGGTTTGGGTTAGGTTTAGGGTTAGTTTTAGAGTTAGATTTAGGGTTATGGTTAGTGTTAATATTAGTGTTAGGTTCAGGGATATGTTGTTTTTTAGGGTAAGCATTAGGTTTAGGGTTTATGTTAGGGTTAATGTTATGGTTAGGATTAGAGTTAAAATGAGGCTTAGGATTAGGTTTATGTTTAGTTTTAGGGTTACCCTAACCTGAACCCTAACAATCACCATAACCCTAACCCTAACATGAACACTAATTCTAACCCTAATCCTAATCCTAACCCTTAAATTAACTATAAAATGAACCTTAAACTTAACCTTAACCCTAAACCTATAACTAACCCGAACCCTAACCCTAACACTAACCCTAAACCTAAATCCAACCCTAAACCTAAACCTAACCCTAAGCTTAACCCTAACAGTAACCACAATCCAAACCGTAACCCTAAGTCGAACCCTAACCCTAACACTAACCCTAACATTAACCCTAACCCTAACACTAACATTAACCATAACACTAACCCAAACCCTAACCATAACAATAAACCTAAATCCAAACTTAAAACTATCACTAATTCTAACCCTAAACATAACCCAAAAAATAACACTAAACCTAAACCTAACACTAACCCTAACCCTAACACTAACACTTACCCTAACTCTACTCCTAACCCATACACTAACATTAACTCTAACTCTAAACCTAATCATAATCCTAACACCAAACCTAACCCTAATTCTAACCCTAAATATAACCCTAATCGTATCTGTAACCCTAAAACTAACCGAAACCCTAATCCTAATCCTAATTGTAAACCTAACACTAATGCTAACCTAAAACAAACACTAACACTAATGCTACAACTAAACCTTACCCTAACACTAACACTAACTCTAACCAAAACCCTAGCCCTAACACTAACACTAACAGTAAAACTAACCCTAACCCTAACCTGAAACCTTACCCTAAACCTAACTCTAACCCGATCACTAACCCTAACCTTAATCCTAACAATAAGCCTAACATTATCCCTAAACTTAACCATAACCTGAACCATAACATTAACCCTAACACTAATCCTATCAGTAACCCTGACATTCAACCTAATACTACCCCTAAACCCAACCCTAAACCTACCCTAAAACTAATCCAAACCCTAATTCTAAACTTATCACTAACTCTAACAGTAACCCTACCTGCAATTCTAACCCTATCACTACCCCTAAACCTAAACATAACCCTAACAAGAACTCTAACCCTAAAAATAACACTAACCCTAAACTTAACACTAAAACTAACCCTAAACCTAATCCTATCTCTAATCCTAACCCTAACACTAAATCTAACACTCATCATACCCCTAAACTTAAACCTAATACCCTCACCCTAACTCTAAGTCTAATAATAACCCAAACTCCAACTGTAACCCTATTCATAACTGTAATCATAACTCTAAACATAAACTGAACACTAATCCTAACCAAAACCCAGACACTAACCCTAACTCTAACCAAAACTTTCACCCTAACACAAATCCTACCACTACCCCAAACCTAACACTAACCCTAACACTAACCTTAAACCTAAAACTAACCCTAAACCTCACCCAACCTAACCCTAACCCTTACAATAATCCTAACACTAACCCTAAACCTAACCCTAACCATAACACTAAAACTAACCCTATATCTAACACTAATGCTAACCCTAACCCAAACACTAACCCTACCCTAACCCTCACCCTAACCATAAACCTAAACCTAACCCTAAGCGAAATGATAACCATAACCCTAACCTAACCATAAAACTAACCTTACCTAACCATAACACTAACCCTAACACTGAAACTAAACCTAACACTAACCCTACCTTAACCTTAACATGAACCCAAACAATAACCATTCGATTAACCCTAACCCTAAACCAAATACTAAACCTAAACCTAACAATAACCCTAAACCTAACATAAATACTAACACTAAGTCATCCCTAACATTAACACTGACACTAACTCTAACCCTAAACCTAACACAAACACTAACCTAAACCATAACCCTGACCCTAACCTAACCCTAACTCTAACACTTACCTAACCCTAATCCTAACCCTAACCCTAACACTAACCCTCACCCTAAACCTAACCCTAATCCTAAACCCAACCTTAACCCTATCTCTAACATGAAAGCTAACCCTATCCCTAACACTAAAACTAACCCTAAGCCTAACACCAACCATAACACTAAAACCTACACCTAATTCTAAAACTAACCCTAACCCTAACACTAATTCTAAACCTACCCATAAAACTAACACTAACCCTAAACCTATCCCTAAATCTTATTCTAACACTAACAATAATCTTAAACCTAACCTAGCCCTAATACTTACACTAACCCTAACCCTAATTCTAACACAAACCCTAACTCTAAAACTAACCATAACCATAACCCTAAACCTAATCCTAAAACTAACACTTATCCTAAAACTTATGGTAACACTAACACTTACAGTAACACTAACCCTAACCCAAACACTAACCCTAACACTGAGCCTAACCCTATTCTAGCCCTAACCATAACACTAACACTAATTCTAACCATAACACTAACCCTAAACGTATCCATAATATAACACTATACTTAACCCTAACGCTAACCCTAACACTAAGACTCACCATAACCCTAACACTAACCCAAAACCTTAGATGAACCCTAACCCTAAAACTAATAATAACCCTACAATTATCTCTAGCCCTAATACTAACACTAACCCTAACCCTAACACTAACACAAACGCTAAACCTAAACCTAACCCTAACCCTAAACCAAACATGAAACCAAACCCTATCCCTAACACCAATCTTAAACCTAACCCTAACACTCATCCTAACCCTAACCCTAAACCTATCAGTAACCCTAAGCCTAATGCTAAAGCTAACACTAACACTAACCCTAAATCTAACCATAATCCTAACCATTACTCTAACATTAACTCTAACAGTAACCCTAACCCTAACTCTAACCCTAACTTTAACACTAAACTAAACCTATCCAAAAACCTAACACTAACCCTAACTCTAGACATAATCCAAACACTAACCTAACCCTAAGCCTAACCCTAACACTAACCCTAAACCTAAGCCTAACCCTAAACCTAACACTAACCCTTACACTAACCTTCACCATAACACTAACCCTCACACTAACCCCAATCCTAATCCTAACATTTATCTTAAACCTAACCCTAAACCTCAACCTAAATGTAACCCTCAACCGAAACCTAAACCTAACACTAACCCTCACCTAAAACTAACACTAACCCTAACCCTAATCCTACCCCTACCCCTACCCTTAACCCTAACTCTAATCATAATTTTAACCATAACCATAACCGTAACCATAACCTTAAATGTAACTCTAACACAAACCCTAAATTTAACCCTTACACTACAAATAACCCTAACCCTAACACGAACAATATCACTAACATAACACAAATTGTAACTGTAACTCTAACCAGAAGCCTAAACCTTAACCTAACCCAAACCCTAACCTTAACCCTAAAACTAACACTAACCCTAACTTTAAGAGTAACCCTAACCCTAACCCTAAATATAACCCTTACACTAATCCTAATCGTTACACAAAACCTAAACCTAAACCTAACCCTAAGCGTAACACTAACACTAACCCTAACCCTATCCCTAACACTAAAACTAACACTAAGCCTAACCAAAACACTAACTTTAAATCTAACTAAAAACCTTACACTAAACTTACCCTAAACCTAACACTAACCCTAACCCTAACCCTTACTATAACACTAACCCTAACGTAACCATAACCCTAACCCATACCATAACCCAAACCATAACCCAAACCATAACCCTTACCTAACCCTAACCCTAAACCTAACACTAAACCTAACACTAACCCTAACCCAAATGTTAACACTAACACTTACGCCAACGCTAAGCTTATCACTAATCCTAAACCTAGCCCAAACTCTAACCCTAACAGTAATGTTTACCCTAACCATAACCCTAACCCTACCATAACCCTAAAACTAACCCTAACCCTAACCGTAAGTTTCACTATAACCCTAATCCTAACCATAACCCTAACCCTAACACTAACACTAACCCTAATGGTAAACCTAAACTCACGACTAACCCTAAACCTAAACCTTACCTAAAGATAACCCTATTTCTAATTGTAAATGTAACAATAACCCTAACACTAAACCTAAAACAAATCCTAACCCTAAACTTAAAACTAACACTAACACAACCCCTCACACTAAACCTAAAACTAAATATAACCCTAACCCAAACTGTAATGCTAAACCTCACCCTAACCTTAACCCTAAACCTAATCCTAACAATAACCTTAACCCTTACATTAACATAAACACTCTCCCTAATCCTAACCTTAATCTAACCCTAACCAAACCCTAACCCTAACTCTATCCCTAACACTAAACCTAATGATAACCCTAACTCTAACCATAACACTAACACTAACCATAACCATAAAACTAACCTAACAAAAACAATAACCCTAACTCTAACTCTAACCCTCACCAAAACCTAAACCTAACACTTACCCTAATTTTATCCGTAACATGAACCTAAACCTAAACCCTAACAGGAACCTATCCCTAACATTAACTTTCACCGTAACTGTAACACTAACCTTAACACTAACACAAAACTTGAACCAAACCCTAACCTTAACATAACCCTAAACATAACCCTAACCCAAGCCTAACCCTAACCCTAAAACGAACCCTAAACCTCACCCTAACACTAACCATTCACCTTACACTAACCCTAATGCTAACGTAACACTAACCCAAACACTAATACTAACCCTAACCCTAACCCTAACACTAACCCTAACCCTAACCCTAAGACAAAAGTAACCCTAACCCTAAACCTAACCATAACCCTAAAACAAACCCTAACCCAAAACATAGCGCTAACCCTAACATAACACTAACCCTAACTGTTTCCTAACTTAAATCCAAACCATAAAACTAAACATGACACTAACCCTAACCCTAATACTAACACTAACATTAAACACAACCCTAACCCTATTACTAAACCTAACCCTAACCCTATTACTAAACCTAACCCTAACCCTAATTCTAAACCTAACACTAACCTAATCCCTAACCTTAACCTTGACCCTAACCCTAACTGTAACCCTAACCCTAACCTACCCATAACCCTAAAATTAACCCAAACCCTAAACCTACACCTCACTTTAACCCTCTTACTAACTATAACCAAAACCCTAAATCTAAATTTTAACCTAACAGAAACACTTTCCATAACACTTACCCTGACACAAATCATAACTGTAACCCTAACACTAATCCTAAACCTAATCCTAACCCTAACACTAAAACTGTCCCTAAACATAACCCGAACCCTAACTCTTACTCTAATTCTAACCCAAAAACTAATACTAACCATAACCCTATTTGTAATCCTAAAACTAACCCTAATGTTAACCATAACCCTAACCGTAACACTAAACCTAACCATAATCCTAACCCAAAAAGTAACTCTAACCTATATCGAACCTTAAACCTAACCCTAACTTGAACCCTAACCCTAACCCAAACCCTAACTCTAACACTAACACCAAACCTAAACCTAACCTTAAAAATAACACTTATCCTAACCGTAACACAAACCTAAACCTAACCATAACCCTAACATTAAACATAAACCTAACCCTACAACTAACCCTAACCCCAAACCTAACCCTAAACATAATCCTACTGTATCTTTAATCCTAACACTAACCATAACCCTAACAAATACTCTAACACAAACCATAACCGTACCCCTAAGATAACCCTAACCCTAACCCTTATATAACCCTAACCCTAACCGTAAATCTAACCCTAACACAAATTCAGACCTAAATCTAAATTCTATTTCTTACCCCAACCCTAACGCTATACTAATCATAACCCTAAACCTAAACCTAACACTAACCTGAACCCTAACTATACCCTAACCCTAACACTAATCCTAATCCTAACATTAACACTAACCCTTACCTTACCTTAAAACTAAACCTAATCCTCACTCTAACCCTAATAGAAAACATAAAACTATCCCTAACCCTAACAATAACACAAATCCTAAACCTAATCCTAACCCTATCACAAACAATATCCTAACACTAACACTAACACTAACCCTAGTGCTAAAACTAAATCTAAGACTAACCCTAACCCTAGCCTTAAACCTAAACCTCATCTTAACCGTAACCATAACCCTAAACCTAACCCTTACCTAAACATAACCCTAACCCTAACCCTAACACTAACAATAACCCTAAAACTAAGCTTTGCCTGAATCTTAACCCTAACCCTCACCATAACCCTAACCCTTATGTAACATTAACCCTAACCCAAATCCTAATTCTAACACAAACACTTACCCCAATCATAATCGTAAGACTAACCTAAGCCTATCCCTTGGCTAACCCTAACCCTAACCCTAAACTAACTCTAACCATAACCCTAAGAGTAAATTTGATCCTAAACCTTACCCTAAACATAACTCTAACCCTAACCCTAACCCTAACACTAATCTAACATGAACACTAACCCTAAGCCTAACCCTAAATCTAAACTTTACCTTAAACCTAAACCTAACACTCACGCTAACCATAACCCTAACACGACCCCTAACCCTATTCCTAACATGAACTTAACCCTAACACTAACCCTCGCTGTAACACTAACCCTAACCATAACCTTAATACTAACCCTAAATTAAACACTCACCTTAACCTAACCCTAACCCTAACCACAACCACAACCCTATCGCAAACCTTAAAGCTAACCCTCACCCTGACACTAACCCTAAGCCTCACCCTAACCCTAACCCAAAACCTAACACTAACGCTAAACCAAACAATAAACCTAATCCTAACACTAAACCTAACCCTAACACTAAATATAACCCTAATCCTAAACCTAACCCTAGCCCTAACCCTAAACCTAATGCAAACCCTAACCTTAAACCTAACACGAACCATAAACCTAACCCTAACCCTAATTTAATTGAAAACCTATCCTTAACCATAACCCTTACCCCAACCCTAACACTAACCATAAACATAACCCTAACCCTAACCTAACCCTCACCCTAAAGCTAATTCTAACCCTAATCGTAAACTTTATCATAATCCTAACCATAACACAAACCGTAACCCCAACACACATCCTAACCCTAAAGCTAACATTAACCTATACACTAAACCTAACCCTAACTCGAACCCTAACCATAACCCTAACCCAAACCCTAACTCTAACACTAACCCCAACCCTAAACCTAACCCTAAAAATAACACTTACCCTAACTGTAACACTAACCTTAATCCTAACCATAACCCTAACATTAAACATAACCCTAACCCTAACACTAACCATAACACTAACCCTAACCCCAAATCCCCTAACCCTAATGTAACTTTAATCCTAACCCTAATCATAACCCTAACAAAAACTGTAACCCAAACCCTAATCCTAACCCTAATGTAACCCTAACGCTTACCCTTACATAACTCTAATCCTAACCCTAACTCTAACCCTAACACTAATTCAAACCTAAATCTAAACTCTCTTACCCCAACCCTAATGCTATTGTAACGCTAACCCTACCCCTAAACCTAAACCTAACATTAAACTGAACCCTAACTATAACCTAACCATAACCCTAACCCAAATCCTCACCCAAACATTAACCCTAACCCACACCTTATCATAAAAATAACCCTAAGCCTCACTCTAACCCTAATACTAAGCATAAAACTATCCCTAACCTTAAACATAACACAAATCCTAAACCTAATACTAACCCTATCACAAACGATAACCTAACACTAACGCTAATACTAACACTAACCCTAATGCTAAAACTAAACATAAGACTAACCCTAACCCTAAACTTAAACCTAAACCTGATCCTAACTGTAACCCTAACCCTAAACCTAACCCTTACCTAAACATAACCATAACCCTAATGCTAACACTAACCATAACCCTAAACCTAAGCTTTGCCCAAAACCTAACCCTAACCCTCACCATAACCCTAACCCTTATTTAACATTAAACCTACCCCAAACCCTAATTCTAACACAAACACTTACCGAAATCATAACCTTAAGCCTAACCTAGTCTATCCCTCACCAACCCCTAACCCTAATCCTCACCCAAACCCTAACTCTAACCCTCACAGTAACCCTAATTCAAACCCCAAAACTAACTGTAACCCTAACCCTAACCCAAACCCAAACATGAACGCTAACGCTAACTCTAAACCTAACCTTAACACTAACACTAACATTCACCCTAAAACTATCATAAACCCTAATACTAACCCTAACCCTAACCCTAACCTAACCCTAACCATAAACCTAACAGTAAACTTAAACCTAAACCTAACCTTAAACCTAACACTAACCCTTGCACTAACCTACCACTAACACTAACCCTAAGCCTAACCCTAACTCTAACTCTCAAACTAAACCTTAAACTAACAATAACCCTAACCATAACCATAAAAAGAAGCCTAACCCTAATCCTAACTTGAACATAACCATAACACTAACCCTCTCTTTAAGACTAACCCTGTAAGACTAACCCTAACCATAACCCTAACCATAACCCTAACACTAACCCTAAATTAAACACTAACCTTAAACTAACCCTAACCATAACCCTAACCATAACCCTAAACCTAATCCAAAAGCCTAACCCTAACCCTGACACTAAACCTAAGCCTCACCCTAAACCTAACCAGAAATCTAACAATAAAACTAACCCTAACCCTAATCCTAACCCTAACACTAAACCTAACCAAAAACCTAACCCTAAACCTAACAAAAACCCTAACCTTAATAATAACACAAACCATAAATCTAACCCTAACCCTAATTTAACTTAAACCCTATCTTTAACCCTAACCCTTAACCTAACCCTAACACTAACCCTAAGCATAACCCTAAACCTAACCTAACACTAACCCAAACCTAACTCTAACCCTAATCCTAACCTTTATCGTAACGCTAACCATAACTCTAACAGTAACCCCAACACAAATCCTAACCCTACAGCTAACGCTAACCTAAAACCTAAACATAAAACTAACCCTAACCCTAATTCTAACACTAAAACTAACTCTAAACTTCACCCTAACCCTAACCCTAACCATAACCTTAAATTTTACCCTAACCCTTTTCCTAAACATATCCCTAACACTAACCATAACCCTAATCCTAACTAAATCATAACATTAACCCTTACAATAAACCTAACAAAAACCATAACTCTAACCCTAACCCTAACACTAACCCTAACTTTAACCCTAACTATAACCCTAAGCATAACACTTACCCTAACCCTAACCCTATCTCTAACCAAAACATTAACCCTAAATCTAACCTTAAAGCTTAACCAAAACTTAATACTAATCCTAACACTAATCCTACGCATAACTATAAGCCTAACACTAACCCTAACACTTCCCTATCCCTAACCCTAAATTTAAACCTAAAGCTAACACTAACCCTAATTTAACCTAACACGAACCCTTAACCTAACCCTAACCCTAACCTAACCCTAACCCTAATCCTAACCCTAACCTTATCCTGAACCCTAACACTAACCTAAACCTAACCCTAACCCTAACCCTAAAACTAACCCTAATCCTAACTGTAACTGGAACCTTAAACATAATCCTAATCATAACCCAAGGACATAACCTAACCCTAACCCTAAGAGTAACCCTAACCCTATCCCTAACACTAACTGTAACCCTAATCCTACATTAACACTAATTCTAACTGTAACCCGAAAACTTACCATGACAATTATCCGCTTACACTAAGCGTAAACCTAACTGTAACCATAAACCTAATCCTAATACTAACACTAAATCTAAACCTAAATCTAAACCTAACCCTAACCCTATCTCTAACCCTAATGCTAACCCTATTTCTAATCCTATCACTAACACTAACCCTATCTCTATCCCTAAACCTAAACCTAACCCTAACCCTTACCTTAACCCTAATTCAAACCCCAAAACTAACTGTAACCCTAACCCTAACCCAAACCCAAACACTAATGCTAACCCTAACCTGACAATAATTCTAACCCTAACCCCAACCCTAACCCTAACACTAACCCTAATACTAACCACAACACAAACCCTAAACCTAACCCTAACACAAACCCTAACACTAAAGCTAACCATAACCCTAAGCCTAACAATAACTCTAACCCTTACATAAACCTAAACCTAACCCTAACCCTAACACTAACACTAACTCTAACCCTAACACTAACCCTAACCCTAACACTAACCCTATTATGAACTGTAAGCCTAAACCTAACCCTAAACCTAACACTAACCCTAACACTAATCCTAACACTAACCATAAACCTAAACCTAATACTAAACCTAATACTAACCCCAACCCTAACCTTAATCCTAACACTAACCCTAAACCTATCACTAATGGTAACGAAAATACTAACCATAAATCTAAACCTAACTCTAAACCTAACCCTATCACAAAACCTAACCCTAAACCTGACCCTAACATAAACCATAACCCGAACCCTTACTCTAACCCTAACACTAACCCAAAACCTAACACTAAACGTAACACTAAATCTTACATTAAAACTAACCTAACCCTAACCATAACACTAACACTAACAGTAAGCCTAACCATAAATGTAACCCTAAATTAACACTAACACTAACCCTAATCCTAACACAAACCCTAATGCTAAACCTAAATCTAATGAAAACCCTAACCCAAACATTAACCTAACCCTAACCCTAAACCTAAACCTAACCCACCCTAACTCTAACCATACACTAATCTTAAACCTAACACTATAATTAACCCTAACCCTAATTCTAAACCTAACACTCACCCTAAACCAAACCCTAACAGTAATACCAACTGTAATCAAAACCCTAACCCTAACCCTATCTCTAACCCAAACCCTAAACCTAAACCTAACCCTAACCCTTACATTAAAACTAAACTTAACTCTGAACCTGAAACTAATCCTAATCCTAACCCTAACACTAACTCTTACCATAACCCTAAGCCTAAATCTAGCCCAAACAATAATTTTAACCCAAACCCTAACCCTAACCCTAAAACTTTCACTAAAGCTAACCCTAAACCTAACATGAACTCTAACACTAAACCTAACAGTAACCCTAAACCGTACCCTACACCTAACCCCAACTCTAAACCTAACCCTAACAGTAACCCTAATCATAACCCTAACCCAAAACCTATCACTAACCGTAATTGTAACACAAAATCTAACACTAATCCTAATCTTAATACTAACCCTAACCTTAAGCCAACCCTTACCAAAACCTAACAGTAACACTAACCCTAACAATAACAATAACCTTAACCATATACCTAACCCGAAACTTAAACCGAACCCTAACCGTAACCCAAACACTAACACAAACGCTAACCCTAACTCTAAACCGAACTCTAAACCTAACCCTAACACTAAACCAAACCCTATCCCTAACCCTAACCCAAACCCTAAACCTTACATTAAAACTAAACCTAACTCTAAACCTGACACTAACGCTAATCCTAAACCTAACAGAATCCCTAAACCTAATTATAATGCTAAACCAAACACTAAGGCTAACCCTAACCATAACCCTAAGACTAACCCTAACACTAACCCTAAACCTAAACTTAACACTAACCCTAATCCTAACTCTAACACAAACCTTAAGCCAAACACTAACCCTATCCTAAAACTAACCCTAACCCTATCCTTAACACGGACTCTAAACCCAAACCTAAACCTAACCCTAACACTAACCTTAACCCTAACCCTTACCCGAAGCCTATCCTAACCCTAACCCTAACACTAACACTCACCCTAACCCTAACCCTAACACTCACCCTAACCCTAACCCTAACACTCACCCTAACCCTAACCCTATAACTAACACTAACTCTAATTATAACCCTAAATCTAAACCTTAACCTTACCCTAACGCTGACCCTAACCCTAACAGTAACCCTGTCCCTAACCCTAAGAATATCCCTAACCTAAAACTAATCCTAATCCTAACCGCAACCCTAATTCTAATACTAACTCTAACACTAACCATGACATAAACCCTAACTTTAACCATAACCCAACCCTAACCTAACCCTAATCCTAACCCTAACTCTAACCCTAGACTTAACTCAAACACTAACACTAACCCTAACCCTAATCCTAACATGAACTCTAACACTAAACCTAAAACTAACCCTAAACCTAACCATAAACCTAATCCAAACCCTAAACCTAACCCTTAACCTAACCCTAAAACTAAACCTAACCCTAAACCGAACCCTATACCTAACACTAACCCTAAACCTAACCCAATCCCTAACCCTAACCCTAACTGTAAACCTAACCCTAACTCTAAACTTAACCCTAAACTTAAACCTAAAAGTAACTAACCCTACTCTAATACGAACACAAACCTAACCCCAACCCTAACCTAACCCTAACCCTAACACAAACACAAACCCTAACTGTAACCCAAAACCTAAACCTAACCGTAGCCCTAACCCTAACCTAACCCTAAAACTAACCATAACATTAACCCTAAACATAACACTAACACTAACACTAATCCTTGCCACAGTCTGGCTGGGCACAATTCAGGAGCCACTTGTCAAAGGAAACAAACTTTTTTTTTTTTTAGAACACACCCACCACACCACACAGCTCTTCAGGAAAACCCTCAGAGCCCAACTGCCACCACAGGCTTCCCACAAGCCTCTAAACCTCCCCCACTCCTCCTGCTCTTGAGGCCGATTGGCTGGGTCACGTGGGTGGAGCCAAAAAAAGTTCCACAATGAGCAGCTCTGTGTTCTGAAATGGTGGGGAAACAGCCCAATGAGCATGAATGCAGAGGAGCCAATCAGTTGGCAGCTAGAAGTTTGCTGGGGCTGCTGTGAGCCAATCATCAGCTGGCAGCTGGAAGTTTGCTGGCAGCTGGAAGTTTGCTGGGCCCCTTCAGCTGTGGCTCTCAACATCTCCCCCTCTTTGTTTAAACAACAAGCATGTGGCTTAGGGTCCCTGCCTGCCTTAGGTTGTCCAATACTACATATGGTCCTTACTCGTCATTGGATGAGCTGACCTCAAGGCTTCAGCCTCTTGTCTTAGGTTGGTACCATTGCAATTGGATCTTACCCTTCATTGACTATCGTTCCAGCATACAGCCACACCTGTAGATAGGTCTTTGTACCAGTGGGGGGGGGTAAGGTTCTTTGCCTCACCTCTCTTGGCCCCCAAATTTTAGCTGAATGACCATCACAAGCAGAAGGGAGGAAGATACACCAAGTCAATTGATGGCTCCTATTGGAAAAATTGTACCACTGATGACACCATCAGCAAAAATACCCCAACACTACCACAAGTCACTGCACCAACAGATAGTTCACAATGCATACAAGTGAGTTCACAATACATACAAGTGATAAGTAGTCCAGGCAAGTTCTGCAAGCAGTTCAGTGATAGCTATGGCAGAAGCTGTAGATTGGTTTTATCTTTGTCTTCACTGGAACTGGCTAAAGAAAAAATTATGTAACATTCCAGAAGACACTAAAACAAAACAATTTTCTGAACATTTTACATTATCTTGAAGAGAATTATTAAATATAATGAAAAGGAAAGGTGAAAGTAAACAAACAGATCTGTTAACCTCCTTTTTTGTTCACATATTAAAAAAATCCTCAAAAGCTGTTTACCCATTTAAATTAAATTGGATCACGTGAATTAAATTAAATCACGTGAATAAAAAAAAAATTTGGATCCATTTTTTCATGAGTGCTCATCATATATGATATATGAACATACGTACATACAAACATACAACACAAAACACAAGTGTGCACACATAATATAATACATACAACACATAACATAATAGTAAAGGCCTTGTAACTTTTTTACAGGTGAAATCTCCATTGCAACGTTTAAAAACTCTATAGTCAAAAATAGAACTGATCAGCAAAACATTAACCTAGGTCTGTATGAGCTCAAAAAAAAAGAAAAAAAATAGAACTTCATGATGTGAGAAAGGGCAATAATAAAATAGATACTGAAAAAAGCATTTTGGTTCTGTCACAGATGTAAGGGTAGCCAAACTGGAGTTCTGGATATCAGCTGCTATGGATTTGAGCCAAATCATCTTCTTTTTGGTCTGTAGAAATTGCTTTAGTTAATCTCTCTGGAATCCAAATTGGCTGCTGTTCTCCCTGTGGAAACACACAAACAGACCTCTGACTCCAGACAATTACTGGGTCAGGACCTTTCCATTGTCCTGTTAGAATATCCTTCCAAAGTACCTTGGGCCTATGTACATTTTTTGGACACATATGCCTTTCCACAGCACTAAGTCCTGATGAATCCAAATTTAAAAATTTAGAGAAAAAAGGGTTATTTTATGTTTATCTTTGGGGAATATATACCCCTTCCCAATTCCTTCTTTTTGCTTTAATAAGTACATTTTAATAGTTTGATGAGCTCTTTCAACTATGCCTTGTCCCTGTGGATTGTATGGGATTCCAGTTATATGAGTAATGCCAAATGATGAGCAAAATTGTTTAAAAGAGGTAAAAATATAACCAGCGGCATTATCTGTTTTTAACTGTTTTGGAACGCCAACAGGGGCAAAATTTGTAAGCAATGAGCTATAATATCTTTAGTTTTTTTCTCCAGCATGAAGGGAGCCCATCAAAAATCCAGAAGAAGTATCAACTGTAACATGCAAATATTATAATTTTTCAAATTCTGGCAAGTGTGTGACGTCCATCTGCCAAATATGGTTAGGTATCAATCCTCTAGGATTGAATCCAAGATTAACTTGTGGTAAAAAGTCACACAATTTTGATATTGTTTTATTATTTGTCTAGCTTGTTACTTAGTTATTTTAAAATGCTTTTGTAAAGTATTAGCATTGACATGGAACTTTTTATGAAAATTTGTAGCTTCTTCTAGTGTAGAGAAAATATATATGTCATGTGTAGTTTTATCTGCTAAATGATTCCCCAAACTAAGGGCTCCAGGCAATCCTGTATGTGTCCTGATATATCCTATAAAGAATGGATCTTTTCTGTCCCAGATTAGACTTTGTATAGTGGAAAGCAAAGAGAAAAGAGTAGAGGAAGGGGAAGTACTACCAGCATCTTCAAGGGATACTATAGCATTAACTATATACTGACAATCGGAAAATAAATTAAATACAAAATCTTTAAACATCACAAAAGCTTGTAATACTGCATTAAGCTCTACCTTTTGAGCTGATTGTTTGGGTACTAAAAATGTAAAAGTTTGATCAGGTGTAACTATTTCTGCTGTAACCTTATTAGACCCATTAGAGAACATATTTGGAGCATTCATGATAGGTGTTTTTCTTGTCATTTTTGGAAAAATTGCAGCATGCAATGACCAAAAAGACAATAAAGGATTAGATGGTAAGTGATTATCAAATGAAACATTAGATTTGCACATGATTAATACTCAAGTATTTAACTCATTAGCTAACTCATCAATTTGATCCATAGTACATAGAATAATAATTTTATTGGGAGAAATTTCAAACATTCCTTTGCTGCTTTTATTCCTTTGAGTATTAATTGTCATACAGCCTCAGGATACCTAGTAAGAATAGTGTTAGGAGAACAAGATAAATGTATCCATAATAATGGACATTCTTGCCAAAATACTCCTGATAGAATATTTTTTGGTAGTACTATAAATAATAAAGGCAAACTTATATCAATTCTATCCAAATGCATATTTTCCATATATGTTTCAATGATTTTTTAATGCCATTCTTGCTTCAAGCGTTAACATTCAGGGTGAATTTGGATCTGATGGACCTTTTAGGATATCAAACCTAGATAAGGCCTTATCCAATTTATGTCTCCTAATAACTATTGAAAGTCGTTAAGTGATTTGAGTTGATCTACTCGTATTTGAATTTTTGGTGGATGGACCATGGTTGAGGATAATAGAACTCCTAAATAATTAATTGGAAAATTTAATTGTACTTTTTTGCTATCTCTAGATTATAATTTTTTAATAAGTTTGTAAGTGTGGCATAACATTCTAGCAATGTGCTTTTATCTTTGTGTGCTAATAATACATCATCCATATAGTGAAATATTTGTAGTTCAGGATTTTGATTTCTAAGTGGCTGGATTACTTCGTTAACATAAATTTGACACATAGTTGGGCTGTTAGCCATCCCTTGAGGGAGTACTTTCCATTCATATCTCTGATCCGTACCTTCATGATTCAGTGCAGGGATAGTAAATGCAAAACATGGACTATCCTCAGGATGAATTGGAATTGAATAAAAAACAATCTTTAATATCTATAACTAAAACATACCAGGTTTTTGGCAAAGCAGACAATTGAGGAATCCCCGATTGAGCAGGTCCCATAATATCCATCTCATTATTAATGGCTCTTAAATCTTGCAATTATCTCCATTTACCAGATTTCTTTTTGATGACAAAAATGGGAGTATTATGTGGAAATACAGAAGGTTGTATATGTCCTTCTGCTAATTGTTGTTTGACCAGGTCATGGGCTGCTTGTATCTTTTCTTTAGTCAGGGGCCACTGAGGAATCCATACTGATCTTTCTGATTTCCAAGTAATTTTTATTGTCTCAGTGACCCCTTCTGAAAACCCAATCCATGTCTATTTATTCCTTGATCTATTTGAATTGGTGCTGCTATACCTTGTTCTTGTTCTCCTAATCTTTTTCCTTTCCTAAAACCTTGTCTAGCCATAATACTGGGCACATTTGGATTGTTATTTGTTAATGTTAGTCCTAATTGATCTAGGACATCTCATCCCCATAAATTTATGGGAAGATGATCCAGTACATATGGCTGTATAGTTCCTTCACATCCTTCAGGATCCTTCCAATCTAATACCATTGCACTTCTATGGGGATTAGTCACCACTCCTAGGCCTCAAAACGTTTGAGTGGCTTGTTGTAATGGCCAATGTTTTGCCCATTCTTGATGAGAGATGATGCTAAGGTCTGCATCTGTATCCAGTAGCCCATTAAATTCATGTTATTGAATATTTAGTTTTAGCATGGGGCAAGAATCTAAATTTAAAGACAGCATAGCCCAATCTACACCTATGGAGCCTAATCCCCTGGAACCTCTTTCTACAGTATGACTGGAAAATTTATCATGTAGGCTGGGTATTCTTAGTAACTCTTCTATTCTATCTCTTGGTGAAATTACTGATATACACTTTGGAGAACTGACTATATTTTTATTTCACCTTCATAATTGGGATCAATTACCTAGGACTTATCATAAGTCCTTTTAGAGTAGAAGAACTGTGTCCCAATAATAAGCCTACTGTTCCTTTGGGAAGAGGTCCTTTACCCCTGTGGGAATGATTTGAGCTCCCATCTCTGGAGTTAGTACTGTTCTGGTGAAGGTGCAGATGTCCAATCCTGCACTTCCTCTGGTTAGTCTAGTGAGGGATTTAATGGACAATATGTCCTGGGAACTACCCTGATGGGGTTGCCAGGTTCCTCCAGTGCTCCATATATTTGTGGTCTTGGGCCCCAGAGCATTTGGCCCCCTTGTCCATTTTTTGGCAATGGAGCCCAATGCCTTTCTCCACGTTATCATGGATAGATACCTGGTCCTTGTTCGTTTTTTGATAATGGAGTAACCTCTATGGTGGTTTGAGAACGGCATTCATTAGCCCAATGTCTCCCTCTACGGCATCGTGGGCAAATACCCGGTATTCTACTCCTTTGATACCTAGTTTTTTTAAACCCTCCTCCTATCTGGCAATTCCTTTTAAATTGTCCTGTTTGTTCACTATTGTTGCATGTTTTTGGCCTAGCATCTAAAACCTGTTGTACTGAAGCTGCTACGACTTGCCCTTGTTCATTAATGTCTCTACATAATTTAATATATGTGTTTAAATCTTCATGTTTCCATGGTCTAATGACTTCTCTGCACCAACGATTCTCTTTCCCATAAGCCAGTTGTTTTATTAATGGCATTGATTTTTCTGTATTCCCAAAATCTCTGGTAGCTGTTTGAATAAGCCTATCTACAAATTCAGTGTAAGGTTCATTAGCTCCTTGCATTACCTTAGATAATTGACCTTATAAACCTCCATGTCCTTATAAAGTCTACCATGCCCTAACCACATCTGCAGCAATTTGTGAGTATACACCAGGATCATATGCAATTTGTTGCTGCTTATCCTCATAAGGTCCCTTTCCTAACAACATATCTAGATTTCTCTGAGGATAACCAGCTGCTCCATTTTGCCTAGCCATCTCCTTGCAAAATTCCTCATTGGCAACCTTCCATAACAGGTATTTTCCTCCATTTAGCACAGCTTTACACATATTAGCCCAATCTGCTGGCGTCATGTTCAAGTTGGTAATGGATTTGACCATGCTTACAGTGAAGGGTGCTTGAGGACCATAGGTTGTTACAGCCTCTTTTAGCTGCTTCACTGTTTTGAAATTTGAAGCATGGTGAATTTGCTGCCCTCCTGCCTGCTCAAATACAGGGCATGTTAATATTTGAGATTCTGTCTCAGGATCCCATCTATCAACTGCGGGGGTTGGGGGCCTCCCAGCATATGGAGGTGGCATTGTTGGTTGGACACTTACGTCCTCTGGTGATAGAAACGTGTTAGTAGCAGTCTCCTGTTGTAACTATTCCCCTGATGGCTTTTTCTGCTCTAAACTTTCTTCCTCTATCTGACTATCTCGAGAAACCTTTTTTAATTGAATTTTTTCCTCTGTCTGACTAGTTCTAGAGACCTTCTTTTTTACTTGAATTTTTCCTCTGTCTGACGAGTTCGATTGACCTTATTTTTTACTTGAATGATTTTCTCTGTCTGACTAGCTCGAGAGACCTTCTCTTTTACTTGAATTTTTCTACTATAACTATAATGCAACCCAACAAGATAATGCCAAACAAAACTGAAACAGAGTAAAACAAAATTGGAACAACAAAAAATCATTATATCAGCCTTTCTATTCTCCTGAAATGTCCATCTGTCATTTCTCCCTATCTGTTCCTCAGATGTGAGCGTTTTTTCTTCCATCTTACACATCTCCATGGACAGGCAACTTAAAACAAAAGTGAAGCAAAACAAAAGAAGAATCTTAAAATGTCTACCCATCCTCTCGCCCTGCCCTCAGGGGCGAGCAGTTTACCTTATCACCTACCCTCAGTCGTTCCCCTTGTCGGCCACCAAATGCCACAGTCAGGATGGGCACAATTCAGGAGCCACTTGTCAAAGGAAACAAACTTTATTTTTAGAACACACACACTGCACCACACAGCTCTTCAGGAAAACACTCAGAGCCCAACTGCCACCACCGGCTTCCCACAAGCCTCAAAACTTCCCCCAATCCTCCTGCTCTTGAGGCCAATTGGCTGGGTTGCATGGGCGGAGCCGAAAAAAGTCCCCAAATGAGCAGCTCTGTGGTCTGAAAGGGCAGGGAAACAGCCCAAAGAGCATCACCGAAGAAGAGCTAATCAGTTGGCAGCTAGAAGTTTGCTGGGGCCGCTGTGAGCCAATCATCAGCTGGCAGCTGGAAGTTTGCTGGCAGCTGGAAGTTTGCTGGGGCCCCTTCGGCTGTGGCTCTCAACAAATCCTAAATCTAACCCTAAACCAAAAACTAAACCTAAACCTAACCCTCAACCTAACCTTAACACTAACACTAAATCTTACACTAACACTAACTCTAAACCTAAAAGAAACCTAACACTAACCCTAACTGTAACCCTAACTCTAACGATATCCCTAACCCTAGTCCTAACAGTAACCCTAACACAAACCCTAACCCAAACCATAAACCTAAACTTAACCTAACCCTAACCCTAACAGTTACATAATCCTAACCCTAACTGTAACACTAACCCTAACACTAAACTTAAACCTAACCCTAATGGTAAACCTACCCTTCATCCTAACCCTATCAGTAACACTAACTCTAACAATAACCATAAACCTAACACTAACCCTAACTTTAACAGTAACCCTAATCCTAAACTTACACTAAAACTGACCCTAAGTTTAACACTATCAATGACCCTTATACTACCCTTAACCCTAACACTAACCCTAAACCCAACCCTAACCCTAAGTTTAACCATAATCGAACCGTAACCCTATACCAAACCCTAACACAAATCTTAACCCTAACCTAACCCTAACACAAAATATAATTTAACACTAATGATAATCCTAACATTACCCCTAAATCTAAACCTAATCCTAAACCTAATTCTGACACTACCCCTACCCTAAATTAAACCCTAATACTAACCCAAATCCTAACACTAATCATACCCCTAAACCTAACCCTTACTCTAACTCTAACACTAACCCTAAACCTAACACTAACACTAATTTTAATTTTAACCATAACACGAACTCTAACCCTAACACTAACCCTAACCCTAAACCTAAGCCAAACACAAAAACTAAAACTGAACCTAAACCTAACCCTAAACATAACACTAACCCTATCCCTAAACATAAGCCTAACAATGACACTAACCTTAAACCTTACCCTAAAATGAACCTTAATCCTAACAAGAACCCTAACCCTAAAATTAACCCTAACCCTAACCCTGAACCTAACAACAAAACTAAACATAACCCTTACCATAACACTAGCCATTACTTTAAAACTAACACTAACCCTAACCCTAACACTAACACTAACCCTAAACCTAAGCCTAACCCTATCAGTAACAATAATTTTAACTCTAAACCTAACACTTACCATCGAATTAACCCTAAATCTAACCCTAATCCTAACCCTAACCCTAACCCTAACTTGAACTCTAACACTAACCCTAAAACTAATGTTAACCCTATCCCTAACACTATCATTAACCATAACCCTAACTCTAACCCTAAGTGAAACACTAATCCTAACCCTCACCATTACCATAACACTAACCCTAACCCTAACTAAAAAGTTACACTTAACCCTAACACTAAACCTAGCCCTAACTGTAACATGAACCCTAACCCTAACAGTAACCCTAACACAAACCCAGAACCTAACCCTAAATGTAACACAAAACCTAACCCTAACCCTAAACTTAACAAAAACCCTAACCAAAATCACAACCCTAACCCTAAACAAACCATAACCCTAACCCTTAACAAACCCTAACACTAACCCTTACCTAAAAACTAACCCTAAACCTAAACATAACCCTAATTCTACCACTAACCCTAATCCTAACTGTAATCCTAACTGTAACATTAACCCTAAACCTAACCCTAACCCTAACACTCAACCTAAACCTATACCTAACCCTAAAACTAACACTAAACCTAACCCTAACACTAACACTAATACTATCCCTAACCATAACAGGAACCCTAAACCTAACACTAACCCTAACCCTAAACCTAAACCTAACTCTAATTCTAACCCTAACACTAAAACTAACCCTAAACCTAACTGCAACACTAACACCTAAGTTAACCCTAAACCTAAATCTAAACCTAACCATAACCCTAACCCTAACACAGACCTAACCCTAACCCTACAACGTATCCTAAATCTAACACAAACCCTAATCCTATAACTAACCCTAAACCTAACCCTAAACCTAACACTAACACTAAAACAAAACCTAACCCTAATACTAACCCTAACCCTAAACTTAACCCTATCACTAACCCTAATCCTAAACCTACTCCTAACCCTAACCTGAACCCTTACTTTAACATTAATCCTAACAATAACCCTAAGACTAACCCTAATCCAAGCTTAATCCTAACCCTAACCCTAACACAAAACCTATCCCTAACCCTAAACCTAACACAAACCCTAACCCTAACCCTAACTCTAACCCTAACACTAACCCTAACCCTAACCCTAATCCTAACTTTTAAACTAATCCTAACCCGATCCCTAACCATAATCCTAACCCTATTTCTAAAACTAGCCATAACCCTACACCTAACCGTAACCCTTACCCTAACCCTAACCCTAATCCTTGCCTAATCATACACCTAAACCTAATCCTACACTATCACTAACCCTAACCATAATCCAAACCCTGAACCTAACACTAACCCTAACTTTAACACTAACCATAACCCTAACACTAATACTAACCTAAACCCCAACACTAAACCTAACCCTACATTTAACCCTAACACTTACCCTAACGCTAACCCTAACCCTAACTCTAACCATAATCCAACCATTACACTAAACATAACCCTAAAACAAATCCTAACCCTAACCCCAACCCAAAAACACAAATCATAAACCTAACCATAACAGTAACCCTAAACCTAAGCTAAACCTAAACCTAACCAAAACGCTAACACTAATCCTAACTCTAACCCTAAATGTAAAACTAACCCAACTCTAAACATAACCCTAACACTAACAGTAACCCTAACCCTTACCCTAAAATGAACCTTAACCCTAACACGAAATCTAACCCTAAAAATAACCCTAACCCTATAAACAAAAATAAACCTAATCCTTACCCTAACAAACCATAACTTTAAACCTATCCCTAACCCTAACACTAAACCTATCCCTAACCCTATAACTAATGCTAATCCTAACACTAATCCTAACACTAACCCTAACCATACCCTAAACCTAACCCTAATCCTAACTGTAACCCTAACCCTAACACAAACCATAACACTAACCTACACATTAAACCTAACCCTAGCGCTAACCTTATCACTAAACCAAACTGCCACCCTGACCCTAACCCTAACACTAACATTAACCCTAATCCTAACCCTAACTTTAACTCTAACACTAACCTTCACAGGAACCCTAACCTAACACTAAACCTAACCCTAAACCTCAACGTAACCCTATACCTAACCCTATCACTAACACTACCTCTAACCCTAACTCTAACACATAACTTAAACCTAACTCTAACCCTAAGCGTAACACTAATCCTAAACCTAAACCTAACCCTTAACTTAACACTAACCCTAACACTAACCGAAAACTTACACCAAATCGAACCTAGCCCTAACCCTAACACGAAACCTAACCCTAACCCTAACAGTAGCCCTAACGAAAACCCACACCCCAACACTAAATTGAACACAAACCCTAACACTAATTCTAAATGTAACAGAAACACTAACCCAAACGACAACCCTAACCATATCCTAACCCTAATCCTAACCCTTACCTAACCCTAAACCTACCCCTTACCCTAACACTAGCACTTACCCTAACCCTAAACCTAACACTTGCCTAACACTAACCCTAACCATAACCATAACACTAACCATAACTCTAACCCTAATTCTAAACCTAACTCTAACCCTAACTGTAACACTGACACTAATCTTAACCCTAACCCTAAATCTAACAATAACCTTAACCCTAACCATAAACCTAACCCTAACATTAACCCTAACTTTAATCCTACAAAGAACCCTGAAACTAACACGAACCCTAACCATAAAACTCACAATAACCCAACACTAACACTAAAACTAAACCTAACCCTATCCCTAACACTTACCTAAACCATAACCCTATCACTATACCTAATCATAAACCTATTCCTATATCTAAGCCTCAGCCTAAACCTTTCCCTAACACTAACCCTTTCCCTAATCCTAACACTAACCCTAACTCTACAAATTAACCCTAACACTAACCCTAACCCTAACTCTAACACAAACCATAACCCTATTTCTAACACTAAGCCTAAGCCTAACCCTAACCCAAAACCTAAACCTAAATCTTAAACTAACACTAACCCTAACTTTATCCCTAACCATAAACTTCACCCTAATTCTAAAACTAAACCTAATTCTAACGCTAACCCTTGCCCTAACACTAACCCTAACCCTAAATCTAACACTAACCAAACCCTAAGCCTAACCCTAAACTTAACACTAACACTAACCCTAACTCTCACCATAACACTAACCCTAAACTTATCCCAAATGCTAACATTATTTCTAACCCTATCCCTAACCCTAAACTTAACACTAACACTAACCCTAACACTATACCTAACACTAAACCTAACCCTAACTGTAACATGAACCCTAAATCTAAACCTAACACAAACCTTAACCCTAACTCTAACATCAAACCTAACATTAACCCTGAGCCTAACCATAACCAAAACACTAAAACTAACCCTAACCCTAAACCTAACACTTTCCCTAAACCTAACCCTAACCATTAACATAACACTAACCTTAATCCTAATCCTAACACTAATTCTAAACCTAACACTGACCCTAAACCTAATCCTAACCATAACATTAACAATAACCTTAACCCTAACCCAAATTATAACAGTAACCCTAAACTTAACCATAAACCTAACCCTAACATTAACCCTAAATTTAACCCTACGATGAACCCTAAAACTAACATGAACTCTAACCCTAAAACTCACCCTAAACCTAACACTAACCCTAATATTAACACTAAACTAAACCTAACCCTATACCTAACCCTATCACAAAACCTATTCCTAATCCTACTCCTAACCCTCAGCCTAAAAGTAAACCTTACCCTAACACTGACACTACCCTCATTCTAACAAAAATCCTAACCCTACATTTAATGCTAACACTAACCCTAACGCTCACTCTAACCCTAATCTAACCGTAACCCTTAACCTAACACTAACACATACCCCAAACCTAACCCTAACAATATTTCTAATCATATCCCTAACCCTAAACCTAAAACTAATACTAACCCTATCCCTAACACTGAACCTAACCCTAACATTAACACGAACCCTAAACCTTACCCTAACACTAACCCTAACCCTAACTCTAACCCCAAACCTAACATTAAACCTATACATAAACCTAACCAAAACACTAACCCTAACACTAACCTGAAACCTAACACTTGCTCTAACCCTAACCATAAGTATAACCATAACACTAAACCTAACCCTAAACCTAACCCCAATTCTAAGCTTAACATTAACCCTAACTGTAACACTAACACTAACCTTAACCCTAACTCTATATCTAACCATAAACCTAACCCTAACCATAAACCTAAACCTAACATTAACCCTAACGTTGACCTTACAACAAACCCTAAACCTAACACGAAACTTAACCCTAAAATTCACCCTAAAACTAACCATAACCATAACACAAAAACTAAAAGTAAACGTAACCCTATCCATAACCCAAACCCAAACCTTATCCCTATCAAAAAACCTATTCCTAACCCCAAGCCTAACCCTAACCCTTACCCTAACACTGACCATATACCTAACCATAACACTAATCATAACTTTACATTTAACCCTAACACTAACCCTAAACTTACCTCTAACCATAATCCAACCATAACCCTAAACCTAACCCTAAAACAAATCCTAACCCTCACCCTAAACTTAACAAAATCTATATCCCTATCACTAACACTAACCCTAACACTAACACTAACCCTAACCCTAACCCTAAACCTAAACCTAAATCTTAAACTAACCCTAACACTAAACCAATCCCTAGCCATAAACATCACCAATATTCTAAAATTAACCCTAATTCTAACCCTAACCCTTACCCTAACCCTACCTCTAACCCTAAACCTAACACTAACCCAAACCCTAAGCCTAACCCTAACAATAACACTAACACTAACCCTAACCCTAACCGTAAGAGTAACCCTAAACTTATCCTAAACCCTAACACTATTTCTAAACTTATGCCTAACCCTAAACCTAACACTAACATTAACTCTAAACCTAACCCTAACACTAAACCTAACCATAAACCTAACACGAACCCTAAACCTAACTCTAACACAAATCCTAACCCTAACTCTAACCCTAAGCCTAATATTAACCCTATACCTAACCCTAACTAAAACACTGACACTAACACTAACCATAACAATAAAGGTAATACTAACCATAACCCTAAACATAACCCTAAACCTAACACTAACCCTAACTCTAACCTTAACACTATCACAAACCCTAATTCTAACCTAAAACTAACATTGATCCTAATCACAACCCAAAATCTAACCCTAATCCTAAACGTAACCATAAACCTAACCATAAAACAAACCCTAACCAAAACCATAGCACTAACCATAACCCTAACCCTAACATTAACACTAAAGCAAACTGCAACCCTAACCCTAACTGTAACCCTAACCCTAACACTAATCCTAAACCTAACTATAACTTAAACTCTAACACTAACCCTAACCCTAACAATAACCCTAACCCAACTCTAAAACTAATCCTAACCCAAATGCTAACCCTAACACTAACCCTAAACCTCACCCTAAACCTAACCCTAATCCTAACACTAACTCTAACCGTAAGCCTAAAACAAACCCTAAACTTCACTCTAACCCTAAGTAAAACACTAATCCTAACCCTAACCCTAAACCAAAGCCTAACTCTAACCCTAACCCTAACACCATCCCTAACCCTAAGCCTAACCCTAACCCTGTCCCTAACCCTAACCGTAACCCTAACACTAACTATAATCCTAATCCCTACCCTAACCCTAACACTCACCTAATACAAACGCTAAACCTAACACTAACCATAACCCTATACCTAACACTAATCCTAAACCTAACTATAACCCTAAAACAAACACTAACGCTAACCCAAACATTAACCCTAACCCTAACACTAACCCAAACTGCAACCCTAATACTAAAATTAATCCTAACAGCAAACCTAAACCTAACTCTAACCCTAAACCTAACCCTAACCATTACGCTAACCCTAACAGAAACTGTAACCCTAAACCTAACTTTAACACTAACACTAATCCTAACTCTAACCCTAACCCTTATCCTAACACTAAAACCAAACCTAAAGTTAACAGTAACACTAACACTAAACCTCACCGTAATCCTAACCCTAAACCTAACACTAACTCTAACCCTATCCCTAACACTTACCCTAAAACTAACTCTATCCCTAACCCAAACACTAATCCTA
Source organism: Marmota monax (assembly GCF_021218885.2). Lineage (NCBI taxonomy): Eukaryota > Metazoa > Chordata > Mammalia > Rodentia > Sciuridae > Marmota > Marmota monax. Next base: position 147,446 of record NW_026694887.1, on the reverse strand, counting down.
ACCCTAAACTTAACCCTAACCAGAACTCTAAACCTAACAATAACCGTAAACCAACACCAAACCCTAACACTAACCCTAACCCTAATACAAACATGAACCTTAACCCTAACCCTAATACTACCCCACTCCCTAGCCCTAACCATAACACAAACCCTAACTTTAACCCTAAACCTAACACAAACGCTATACCAAACCATAACCCTAACTCTTACATAACCCTAACCCAAACTCTTACCTAATCGTAACAGTAACCCTAAGACTAAACTTAACACTAACTTTAACCCTAAACCTACCATTAACCCTAACCCCAACCATAACTATAAATAACACTAACCCTAACTCCATCCCTTACCCTAACACTAAACCTAATCCTAAACCTATTTCTAACCCTAACACTAACCCTAAACCTAACTTTAAGCCTATCAATAACACTAACCATAACCCTAAAACTAACACTAAACCTCACTATATATGTAATCCTAACCCTAACAGTTACTCTAACCCTATCCCTAACACTAAACACTAACCCAAACATTTATCATAACCCTTACCCTAACTCTAAGAGTAACAGTAACCCTAATCTTAAACCTACACCTAACCCTAATCGTAAACCGACACCTAACCCAAACACTAACCCTAACCCTAACCCTAACCCTACCCTAACACTAACCCTAACCCAAGCCCTAAACTTATAACTAACCCTAAACCAAACAATAACCCTAAACCTAACACTAACACTAAGCCTAATCCTAATTCTAACTCTAAACTTAACCGTAACCCTAATGATAACCTGAACACTAACCCTAACACAAATCCTAGACCTAACCCTAACACTAACCCTAGCACTAACCCTAAAGCCAACCCTGACCCTAACCCTAACCTCAAACCTAACCCCAAACCTAATCCTATCACAAAGACTAACCCTTACACTCACACTAACCCTAACCCTAATACTAACTATAACACTATCCGTAACCCTGATCTTAACTGTAACCCAACCCTAACCAAAAATCTAACCCTAACAGAAACCATAAACCTAAACCTAACACTAACCCTAACAATAAACCTAACCCTAACCCTAAGCATAACCCTATCATTATCACTAACCCTGACCCTATTCTAACCCTAACTCTAACACTAAACCTAACCTTAATCCTAACCCTAACAATAACGCTAACCAAAACCTTACCCTAAACCTAACCCTAACTCAAGAACTAACACTAACCCTAACCCTAAACCTAACCCGAACACTAACACTAACCATAACCCTAATCCTAATCCTAACACTACCCCTAACATTAAACCTAACCCTAATCATAACCCAAACCCTAAATCTAACCCTAACCCTAACTGTAACGCTAACACTAACCCTAATTATAACACTAATCCAAATGCTAACCATAACACTAAACTTAAACCTAACCATAATGCTAATCATAACACTAATGCTAACGCTAACCCTAGCCCTAAAAATAAACCTAACTATAATCTTAACACTAACACCAACCATAACCCTAAACCTAATCCTAATTTTAATACTAGTTTTATCCCTAAACTTAACCCTAAACTAACCCTAACCCTAATTGTAACCATAACCATAACCCTAACCATAACCCTAACCATAACCCTAACACAAAACCTAACCTAACCCTAACTCTTGCCATGTTTCTAACCCTAAACCTAACACTAACAGTTACCCTAACCCTAACCCTTACGTAACCGTAACACTCACCTAATCCTAACCCTAAACCTAACACTAATCCTAAACCTAACTATAACACTTACCCAAACACCAATGATAACCCTAAACTTAACACTAAACCCAAAACTAACCCAAACCACAATCCTAACCCTAAACCTAATCTTAACAGTAACCATAATCCTAACCCTAACCCTAAACCAAAATTTAACCCTAAAGGTAACCTTAACACAAACAATAACCCTAACCATAACCCTAACCCTTACCATAACACTAATCCTAATTCTAACACTAAACTTAACAGTAACCCTAACAGTAACACTAAACCTCACCACAAACCTAACCCTAATTCTAACCCTTACACTTACCCTAAAGGTAACTCTAACCCTAACCCAAACACTAATCCTAACCCTAACCCTAATCTTAACCGTAACACTAACACTAACCCTAACCATAAACCTACACCTAACCCTAACACTAACGCTAATCCTATCCATAACATGCTCTAACCCTAACCCTAACCATAACCCTAACATTAACCCACATTCTAATCCTAAACATAACACAAACCCTAACTTTAACCCCAAACCTAACACACACCCTATCCCAAACCATAACTCTAACCCTAACCTATCCTTAAACCTAACCCTCACCTAACCCTAACCGTAACACTAACACTAACCCTAACACTAACTTTAACCCTAAACCTAATATTAACCCTAACCCCAAAAGTAACTCTATAAGTAACACTAACCCAAACCCTATTCCTTAACATAACAGTAACCCTAACACTAAGCCTTAACCTAACACTAACCTTAACTCTAACCCAACCCTAACCGTAAGACTAACATCAACCCTAAACCTAACCTAACCCTAACACTAACGCTAACCCTAACATTAATCATAATGCTAACCCCAACGTTAACCCTAACACAAACACTAACCCTAATTCTAACCCTAACACTAACTTTTACCCTAAACCTAACATTAACCCTAACCACAATCATAACTCTATAAGTAACACTAACCCTAACCCAAACCCTAACCATAACACTAACATCAACCCTAACCCTAACCTAACCCAAACACTAACCCTAATATTAACCCTAACCCTAACCCTAATGCTAACTCCAACACTACACCTAACATAAAACCTAACCCTATCCCTAACACTAATCCTAACACTAACCCTAAACCTAAATCTAAAACTAACCCTAACCCTAACTCTAATCTGAATTCTAACTTAAACCCTAACCCTATCCAAAACACTAACCCTAAACCTAACACTAATCCTAACCCTAACCCTAACCCTAACCTTAACCCTAACCCTAACCCTAACACTAACCCTGAACCTAACTGTAACCCTAATCTTAACTGTAACCATAACCCTAACCCAAATAATAAGCCTTACACAAATTCTAACAGTAACCCTAAAACTAATCCTAAACCTAAGCCTAACCATACCCCTAACATTAACCCTAACCTGAACCCTAATACTAACCTTAACCCTAACCCTAAACCTAAACCTAATATTAACCCTAAGCCTAACACTAACCCTAAACAAACCCTAACCATAAACCTAACACTAACCCTAACTGTAAACCTAATTCTAACACTAACCCTATCTGTAACCGTAAATTTATCACTAACCCTAACCATCAACCTCACCCTAACCCTAAGTCTAACACTATCACTAATCCTAACCCAAACCTAATTCTAAAACTAACCCTAACCCTAAACCTAATCCTCACTCTAACTCTAAAATATAACCTTAATCCTAACTCTAACACTCACCCTAACCCTAACACTAAACCTAACCGTAACCCCAACCCTAACTCTAAACCCAATCCTAACCCTAACCCTAAATCTAAACCTAATCCTAACCTGAACCCTAACCCTTTCCCTAACACTTAAACTAACCCTAACTCTAACACTAACACTAACCGTAACCCTAACAGTAAACCTAACACTAAATATAAAACTAACCTTAATCTTAACCCTAAGGCTAACACTAACCCTATATCTAACCCTAACCCTACCTTAACCCTAACCCTAACCCTACAACTAACCCTAACCCTAACCTTAACTCTAACCCTAACGTAACCCTTACCCTAACCATAATTGTGACCCTAACAGTGACTTTAACCCTAGCCTTTTCCCTAACACTATCACTAACACTAAACCTAGCCTTAAACCTAATGCTATAGTTAACCCTAACCCTAACATTATCCCTAATTTTAACCCTAACACTAACCCTAATCTTTAGTCTAACCCTAACAGTAAACATAACCCTAAATCTTACACTAAACCTAATTCTAAATCTAACCTTAACAATAAACCTAACACTAACTCTAACCCTATTGCTAACCCTAACCCTAACCCTAACCCTAAACCTTACCCTAACCCTAACCCTAACCCCAATCCTAACACTAACCCTAAACTTATTCTAACCCTAACCCTAACCCAATCACTAACCCTAACCCTATCCCTAACCTTAACACTAACCCTAACACTAAACCTAACCCTAATCCTAACCTAAATTTTACCCTAGCCCTAAACCTGCTGCATTCCAGCTGGCCACAAATAACCGGGAGGTGACAAGCAACTTGAAGTTTGAATCGGGAACCACTTTATTGCAAGTGAACTCAGCGGGAACTAAGCGAGAAATCAAAGTAGCGGGCACCCAAGGTAGCAGGAGTCACTTCTCTGCCGGACAGCAGAGTTATATATACTTAACTAATTACACACAGCTTGACTCAATTAAGATCTAGATACAGCTGTCAGCCAATAAGGAATCATTATCATCTTAATGGCTCACTGGCATTGCTTCACAAACCACTCTTCCTAGCAAACTGCAGGGCGCCATCTTGACTTGATTTGCATCCCCAACATCTCCTCCCTTTTGTTTTATTAAACAACAAGTATGTGGCTTAGGGACCGTGCCTGTTTTAGGTTGTCCAATACTACATATGGTCCTTACCCATCATTGGATGGTCTGACCTCAAATTGTCAGCCTCCTGTCTTAGGTTGGTACCACTGTAATTGGATCTTATCCATCTTTGACTACCAGCCCAACACACTTAGCCATACTTTTGGATAATGATGGTAGTGGTTTTTACACAAATACCATAAACAACCTGCTACAAGCAGAAGGAGGAGGATATAAAATGCCACGATATCAAGCCATTGACAGCTGCAAGTGAGAAACCCCTGGAAAAACTGTACCACTGATGACACCATCAGCAAAGATACCCTGGTACTATTACAATTTGTTGTATCAGTTCATAATGCATATAAGTGATACACAGTCAGGTAAATCCTGCAAGCAGCTCAAAGCAGAGAAATCCATTAATATGTCTATTTCTTATCAAAGCAAGTCAACACTTTGATTGAACATTACTTGTTGAGTTACATTATTCATTGATGCATCAGCTTATACAGTTTGTATGACAGCTATTGCAGAAGCTGTAGCGGCAGCAGCAGAAAGAGCAACAGCTCTGATGTTGGTAGCTGTAATTCCGAAGTCTCATTTAGTTTTCATTAATACTTGAAATTCTTCTATTTTTGTCTTAAGGTAGGAATTCTGGCAATGATGGCTAAAGAAAATTGCATAGCATTCCAGCAGGCACTAAGAAAACAATTTTCTGAACAATTTACCTCATCCTGAACAGAATTATTAGATATAATGAAAAGGAAAGGTGAAAATAAACAACTGTTAACCTCCTTTTTTGTACACATATTAAAACAAAACTCAATTTAAATTAAACTGTTCAAATCACGTGAATACAAGATATTTGGATCCATTTTTTCATGAGCGCTCCTGATATATGGACATATGCACACACACACATACAACACATAACACAAGTGTGCACACATAACACAATAGTAAAGGCCTTGTAGTTTTTCACAGGTAAAATCTCCATTGCAATGATTAAAAACTCTTCAGTTAATCAAAAAAATAGATCAGAAAAAACATTAACGTAGGTCTGTATGAGCTCAAAAAATAAAATAGAAAAATTCTTTTTGTAACTTGCATATGGGTTTGAAGGTATTCCCACAAGTAAGCCTCAAGGTTTTTTACATGTGAAACAGGCCTTAATGGTAATCATTAGCCTCTAGGTGTAGGAGAACCATTATCACAGACGTAAGGATAGTTAAACTGGGGTTCTGGATATCAGCTATTATGGATTTGAGCCAAATCATCTTCTTTTTGATCTGTAGAAATCGCTTTAGTTAGTCTCTCTGGAATCCAAATCGGTTGCCGTTCTCCCTGTGGAAACATACAAACAGTCCCCCGACTCCAGACAATCACTGGGTCAGGACCTTTCCATTGTCCAGTTAGAATATCCTTCCAAAGTACCTTTGGCTTATGTACATTTTTTGGACACATGTGCCTTTCCACAGCACTAAGTCCTGACGAATCCAAATTTTAAAAGTTTAACATAAAAAGGGTTATGTGAAGTTTGTCTTTGGGGGATTTATATCCCTTCCCAATTCCCACTTTTTGTTTTAATAAGTACATTTTAAGAGTTTGATGAGCTCTTTCAACTATGCCTTGTCCATGTGGATTATACGGGATTCCTGTTATGTGAGTAATGCCAAATGATGAGCAAAATTGCTTAAAAGAAGTAGAAGTATGGCCAGGGCCATTATCTGTTTTTAACTGTTTTAGAACACCCACAGTGGCAAAATTTTGTAAACAATGAGATATAATATCTTTAGTTTTTTCCTCCAGTATGAAGGGAACCCATTAAATATCCAGAAGAAGTATCAAGTGTAATATGCAAATATTTTAATTTTCCAAATTCTGGCAAATGTGTGACGTCCATCTGCCAGATATGATTAGATATTAGTCCTCTAGGATTGAGTCCAAGATTAACTTATGGTAAAATGGTCACACAATTTTGACATTGTTTTATTATATGTCTAGCCTGTTCCTTAATTATTCTAAAACACTTTTGCAAGGTATTAGCATTGACAGGGAAGGATTTGTGAAAATTTGTAGCTTCTTCTAGTATATAAAAAATATGTATGTCATATATGGTTTTATATGGTAAATCATTGCCCAAACTAAGGGCTCCAGGCATTCCTGTATGTGCCCTGATATGTCCTATAAAGAATAGATCTTTTCTGACCCAGATTAAACTTTGTATAGCAGAAAACAAAGAGAAAACAGGAGAGGAAGGGGAAATCCTACAAGGATCTTCAAGGGAAATTATAGCATTAAGTATATATAAACTGTCAGAAAATAAATTAAATACAGAAACTTTAAACATCACAATAGCTTGTAATACTGCATTAAGCTCTACTTTTTGAGCTGATTGTTCGGGTATTAAAAATGTAAAAGCTTGATCAGGGGAACTACTGCTGTTGTACCATTATTTGACCCATCAGTGAACATATTTGGAGCATTCATGATAGGTGTTTTTCTTGTCATTTTTGGAAAAAAAACTACAGGATGCAAGGACCAAAAAGACAAAAAAGGATTAGATGGTAAGTGGTTATCAAATAAACAAATAAATCTGCACATAATTTTTGCCCAATTATTTAACTCATTAGCTAATTTGTTAATTTGATCCATAGTATATGGAGTGATAATTTTATTAGGAGAAATTTCAAACACTCCCTTTGGTGCTTTTATTCTTTTGAGTATTAATTGTCCCACTGCCTCAGGATACCTAGTAAAAATAGTGTTAGGAGAATAAGATAAATGTATCCATAATAATGGACCTTCTTGCCAAAATACTCCTGTAGGAATTTTTTTGTTGGTAGTAAAATAAATAATAAAGCAAACTTATATCAATTCTATCCAAATCCATATTTTCCATATATGTTTCAATGAGTTTTAATGTCTTTCTTGCTTCAGGTGTTAACATTCAGGGTGAATTTGGATCTGATGGACCTTTTAGGATATCAAATAAAGGTCCCAACTCTCCTGTTGGTATGCCTAGATAAGGCCTTATCCAATTTATGTCTCCTAACAACTTTTGAAAGTTGTTAAGTGTTTTAAGTTGATGTACACATATTTGAATTTTTGGCAGACGGACCATGGTCAAGGATAATAGAACTCCTAAATAATTAATTGGAAAATTTAATTGTAGTTTATTTATTGCTATCTCTAGATTATAATTTTTTTAATAAGTTTGTAAGTGTGGCATAACATTCTAGCAGCATGTTTTTATCTTTATGTGCTAATAATACATCATCCATATAGTGAAATATTTGTAGTTCAGAATTTCGATTTCTAAGTGGCTGGATTGCTTTGTTAACAAAAATTTGACACATAGTTAGGCTGTTAGCCATCCCTTTAGGGAGTACTTTCCATTCATATCTCTGATCAGGACCTTCATGATTCGGTGCAGGGACAGTAAATGCAAAATGAGGACTATCCTCAGGATGAATTGGAATTGAAGAAAAAAAAAAAACAATCTTTAATATTTATAACTAAAACATACCAGGTTTTTGGGAAAGCAGACAATTGAGGAATCCCTGATTGAGCAGGTCCCATGATAACCATCTAGTTATTAATAGCTCTTAAATCTTGCAATAATCTCCATTTACAAGATTTATTTTTGATGACAAACATGGGAGTATTATGGGGAGTTACAGAAGGTTGTATATGTCCCTCTGCTAATTGTTGTTTGACCAGGTCATGGGCTGCTTGTATCTTTTCTTTAGTCAGGGGTCACTGAGGAACCCATATTGGTCTTTCTGATTTCCAAGTAATTTTTATTATCTCATTGACCTCTCCCGAAAACCCAATCCATGTTTATCTGTTTTTTGATCTATTTGTATTGGTGCCACTATACCTTGTTCTTGTTCTCCTAATCCTTTTTTCTTTCTTAAAACCTTGTCTAACCATAATAGTGGGCACATTTGAATTGATGTTATTTGTTAATGTTAATCCTAATTGATCTAGAACATCTCATCCCCATAAATTTATAGGAAGATGATCCAATACATATGGCTGTATAGTTCCTTCACATCCTTAGGGATCCTTCCAATTTAATACCATTGCACTTCTATGGGGATGGGTCGCCACTCCTAGGCCTCAAAACGTTTGAGTGTTTTTTTTTAAAGGCCAATGTTTTGGCCATTCTTGATGAGAGATGATGCTAAGGTCTGCACCTGTATCCAGTAGTCCATTAAATTTGTGTCCTTGTATATTTAATTTTAGCATAGGGTGAGAATCTAAATTTAAAGAAAGCATAGCCCAATCTATGCGTGTGGAGCCTAATCCCCTGGAACCTTTTTCAGTATGACTGGAAAATTTATCATGTAGCCTGGGTATTATTAATAACTGTGCAATTCTATCTCCTGCTGAAATTACTCATATACCCCTTGGAGAACTGGCTATAATTTTTATTTCACCTTCATAATTGGGATCAATTACCCCTGGAATTATCATATTTCCTTTTAGAGTAGAAGAACTGTGTACTAATAATAAGCCTACTGTTCCTTGGGGAAGAGGTCCTTTGACCCCTGTAGGAATGATTTGAACTACCATCTCTGGAGTTAGTACTGTTCTGGCGGAGGCACTGATGTCCAATCCTGCACTTCCTCTGGTTTGTCTGATAAGGGATCTAATGGATAATGTGTCCTGAACACTAACCTGATGATGTTGCTGGGTTCCTCCAGTGCCCCGTATATTTGTGGTTGTGGGCCCCAGAGCATTATCCCCCCCTGTCCATTTTTTGGCCATGGAGTCCAATGTTTTCTCCATGAAATTGTGGGTAACCACCTGGCCCTTGTCCATTTTTTGACAATGGAGTACCCTCTACAGTAGTCTGAGAATGGCATTCATAAGCCCAATGTCTCCCTCTACAACATTGTGGGCAAATACCCGGTATTCTACCCCTTTGATCATACACATTTTTATTAACCCCTCCTCCTAAGGGAAATTCCTTCTGAAATTTCCTGCTTGACCACAATTATAACATGTTTTTGGCCTGGCACCTAAAGCCTGTTGTACTGCAGCTGCCAAGACTTTCCCCTGTTCATTAATGTCTCTACATAATTTAATATATGTATTTAAATCTCTGTTTCCATAGTCTAATGGCCTCCCTACACCATCTATTGGCTTGTTCATGGGCTAGCTGTTTTATCAATGGCATTGCTTGTTCTGCATCCCCAAAGACTCTGGTAGCTGTTTGTATAAGCCTATCTACAAATTCAGTGTAACGTTCATTACTTCCTTGTATTACCTTAGATAATTGACCTTGTAAATCTCCATGTCCTGTAAGGTTTTCTATGCCTTAACAGCAGCTGAAGCAATTTGTGAGTATATGGCAGGATCATATCCAATTTGTTGCTGCTGACCCTCATAAGGTCCCTCTCCTAGCAACATACCTAGATTTCTCTGAGGAAAACCGGCTGCTGCATTTCACCTAGCCGTCTACATACAAAATCCCTGATTGGCAACCTTCCACAGCGAATATTGTCCTCCATTTAGCACAGGTTTGCACATGCTAGTCCAAACTGCTGGCGTCATTTTCAAGTTGGTAATGGATTCGACCATACTTACAGTAAAAGGCGCTTGAGGACCATAGGTTGTTACAGCCTCTTTCCGCTGCTTCACAGTTTTGAAATCTAAAGCATGGTTAATTCGCTGCCCTCCTGCCTCCTCAATTACAGGGCATGCTAATCTTCAAGGTCCTGTCTCAGGATCCCATCTATCAACTATGGGGGTTGGGGGCCACCCAGAATATGTTGTCTCCATAGGTGGAGCTGTTGTTTGAATACTTACGCCCTCTGGTGATGGAAAAGTGTTAATAGCAGCCTCCTGTTGTAACTTTTCCCATGATAGACCTTCTGCCTCTAAACTTTCTTTCTCTGTCTGACTAGCTCGAGAGACCTTCTCTTTTACTTGATCTAATATGTTTTCTCCTTCCTCTACCATAGTCTGAACTGAAGGCTTTGGACTAAGCAAAGAAGATCTTATAAACGTCCACAATGGCAATGTGCCAACTGGCAGAGTTCCTGTGTTTTTCTTTTCCATCTTCTTAAATCTTCATCATAATAGTCCCCTTGTGATATATTCAACAACTCCTCCTTAAGGTGCCATGGGCTACATTTTTGTATCGTATCAGCATATGCCCTAACTGTTCTTGGTTTTACTGGGTTGCCTCCTTCCTCTAGCAATTTACTTAATACTCCTTCGGCTTGTTTTTTACTAATTTCTGATCCCATATTTCTTCTACAAAGATAATGCAACCCAGCAAGATAACACAAAACACAATCAAAACAAAACGAGACAAAAATGGAACAAAAATTCATTTTATCAATTTTTCTATTTTCTTGAAATGACCATCCGTCTTCTCACCCTATGTGCTTCCTCAGGGGTGAGCAGGTTTCCTACTGCCCTATCTATTTCTAGGGACAATCAGCTTAATTTGTCACTTGCCCTCGTGAGTCCTGGAGTTTCCCTTACAGGCCACCATTTGCCGCAGTCTGGTTGGATTCAAATACCTGGGAGGTGACAAGCAACTTGAAGGTTGAAGCAGGAACTACTGTATTGCAAGTGAACTCAGTGGGAACTGAGCGAGAACTCAAAGTAGAGGCCACCCAAGGTAATAGGAGCCACTTCTCTGACAGACAACAAAGGTATATATACTTAACAAATTATACACAGCTTGACTCAATAAACATTATCAAGAAACAGCAGTCAGCCAATAAGGAATCCTCATCATCTTAAAGGCTCACTGGCGATGCTTCACAAACCACTCCTCCTGGCAAAATGCCAGGCGCCATCTTGAATGGATTTGCATCCCCAACATAACCCTAACCCTAAACCATACCCTAAATTTTACCCTAACCCTAACCTTAACCCTTACCCTAAACCTAATTCTAACCCTAAAACAAACCCTACCCCTAACTCTTAATTAACCCTAACCTAACCTTACCCTAAAACAAACACTAACCCAAAACTTAACCCTAAATGTAACTCTAACACTAACCCTAACCCTAACTCTAATGCTAACCATAACCCTACCCTAACCCTAACCCTAATTCCAACACAAACCGTAGCCCTAAACCTGACCCCATCCCTAACCCTAACACAAACCCTAACCCTAACCAGACCCCTAAACCTAAACCTAACCCTAAACCTAACACTAACCCTAAACCTAACACTACCCTTATCACTAACCCTAATCCTAACACTAACACTAACCCTAACCCTTACCCTATCCCTAAACCTAACACTAACCCTAAACCTCACCCTAACCCTAACCCTAATCCTTACCCTAACATTAACCATAACCCTAAGCCTAAACCTAGCCTAAACCTAAACCTAACCCTAACCCTATCTCAAACCCTATCACTTTCCCTAACTCAAACGCTCACCCTAATGCTACCCTAGTCCTAATCTTAATACTTAGCCTACCCCACACCCTAACTATATTACTAGTCCTATCCTAGCCCTCACTCTACTTCTAACCCTAAACCTAACCCTGACCGTTATTCTGACCCTAACACTAACCCTATGTCTTAACCTGACACTAACACTAAATTGACCCTAAAACTACCTCTACCAGTAAACCTTTACCTAAACTTAACAGTAACACTAGGACTAGACCTATCCTAATCCTAAATATAGTCATAAATCTAGCCCTAGCCTTAAACAAAAACCTAGCACTAGCCCTAAAAATAACCATAAACCTAACATAAAACCAACCTTATCCCTAGACCCATTGCTAGTCCTAATTCTGGCAGTCACCTTAAACCTAACCCTATCCCGACCAATGACCCTTAACCTAACACAAACCCTAGCTCTACACCTTATCCTAACCAAAATCCTAACCCTAACACTAGACTTCTCCATAACCCTGACCCTAAAACTTTCCATAACCATTTCACTAGCTCTTACATTTCCCATAGTCCTAACACTAGCCCTAAACCTCACACAAAAACTAGGCCTTATTGTAGCCCTAAACCTAGCCCTAATTGTAACTCTATCCATAACCCTAGACCTAAACCTAACAATACCCTTGCCCTAGCCCTAATTGTAGCTCAAGCTTTAACCCTTACCCTAAACATAAACCTAAAACTATCCCTGATACTAACCCTAGGCCTAACCCTAACCCTAGCCCTAATCTTAACCTTATCCCTAGCCCTTACCTAAGTTCTAACCCTATTCATTAACCTAAAGATAACCCTAACTCAAATGCTAACCCTAGGTCCAAGGCTAAACCTATTGCTAACACTAACCCTATCCATTACTCTAAATCTAACCTGAACCCTAAACCTAACCCTATCCATTACTCTAACCATAACCCTAACCCCAATGCTAATTCAATTCTTAACCCAAAACATTAACCTAAACCAAACTCTACCTGGACCCTGTCCCTAATAATACACCTAGCTTTAAACCTGACCCTTACCATAAACCTAACCCTTACAGTAGACCCAGCCATAACTTAATTCTAAAAGTAACACTAACCATAAATCTAGAAATGACATTAGCCCTAGTCCTAATCCTAGCCCTAGCCCTAACACAAATCCTTATCCTAGCCCTAAAAATAGCCTTAATTGTAACTCTAGCCCTAAACCTAATTTTAACACTTACCCTAGCCCTAAACCTAGCTATAACCCCATCCCTTCCCCTAACCCCAACCCTAACCCTAAATCTAACACTAACCCTAACCCTAGCCCTAACCCTAGGCCTAAACCTAACACCCAACATAGCCCTAAATCTAGACCTAATTTAGCCCTAAACCTAAACCTAACCCTAACCCTAGCCCTCAGACTAACTCTAACTCTCGTCCTAGCCCTATTTCTAGTTCTAACTCTGTTACCATAACCCTAACACTAGCCTTAACCTTAACCCTAAACCTAGCCATAGCCCTAAACCTAGCCATAGCCCTAAACCAAGATCTAGCCATAACAATATATCTAAGCCTAAACCTCGCCATACCACTAGCCTCAACACTATCACTAATCCTAAAAGTAGGCCTAATCCTAGTCATAGCTCTAAAACAAACCTGAGACAAAACACTAGCTCTAACCCTAACCAAACCGTAATCCTAGACATGGCATTAGTCCTATCCTAAATTCTTACCCTAATCCTTATACAAACTCTAACCCTACACCTAGCCTTAACCCTAGCCCTAATCGAGTCTATCCCTAACTCTGATCAGTAACACTGATCCTGACTCTAATAGTAACACTAACACTATCTCTAATCATCACCCTAAAACAAAACCTAATGTAAACACTAGACTTAGACATAATGCTAAACTTAACACTAGCCCTAATCACAATCCTAGATCTAACATTAGCCATTGTCCTACATAGCCCTAACCTAACTGAAAACCTAACCCTAATCAGAGTCCTAACCCTAGATTTAACACTAGCCCTAACCCTAACTCTAGCCCGAAAATTTAACCTAAAACTAATCATGAACCTAAACCTTGTCCTAACCCCAAATTTAACCCAAACCATTGCCCTAATCTTAACCATAATCCTAGCCCTATCCCTAGCTCTAATCTTATCCATTACCTTAACCATAACCCTAACCGAATTCTAACCATGGGCCTAACCATAACCATAGCCTTAACCTAACCATAACCCTAGCCTTAACTGTAGCTCTAAACCAATCTATTACACTAACCATAACCCTAACAGTATTCTATCCCTAGTCCTAAACCTAACCCTATCCCCAACCCTAATCCTGTCCATTACTCTAAATCTAATCTCAAACCTAAACCTAACCATATCCATTATTCTAACCCTAACAATAACCCTAATGCTAATTTGAGCCCTAAGCCTAAACCTTAACCTAACCCATACCCTAACCCTGACTCTGACCTTACTAATACCCCTAGCTGTAAACCAGACCCTAAACCTCAATCAAACACTTAAAATAGACCTGGCCATAATCCTTAACCTAAAACTATACGTAAACATAATCCTAGACCTAACATTAGCCCTATCTCTAATCCCAGCCATAACCCTAACTATCTCCTAGCCCTAATCCTATCCCTAACCCTAGCCTTAATCCGAACCCTAACATTAACACGAGCCCAAACTCTAATTTTATGCCTTGCCCTATCCCTAAATGTAGATGTACCATCATACCTTACCCTAACCCTAACGGTAAACCTAACCCTAGCCCTAAACCTAGGCCTAAACCTACCACTAAACATAGCACTAATCCTATCCCTAATTTAGCCCTAACCCTAAACCTAACACTATCCGTAGCACTAAGACTAACTCTAATTCTCGCCCTAGTGCTATCCCTAGTTCTAAAACTATACCTTACCATAATCCAAAGCCTATCCCTATCTGTAGCCCCAATACTAGCCCTAACCTTCACCCTAGCCCTAAACCTGGTTCTAACCCTAAATCTCACTCTTACACTAGCCCTAAACCTAATGCTAATTGGAAAACTAGCCCTAACACTACCCTAGCCTTAAAACAAAACCATGCCAGAACCCTAACCCTAACTCTTGAGTTAAACCAAACCCTAACACTACATATAGCCCTAAACATAGCCCTAATTTGAGTCCTAAACCTAATCCTAGAAACAATCCTGACCCTGACTCAGACCCTACCAGTAACCCTAGCTCTAAACATTGACCTAATGCTAAACCTAGAACTAGCCCTAATCCAAATCCTATTCTTTCATTAGCTGTAGCCCTAACGCTAACACAAATCCTAGCCCTATTCTGAGCCCTAATCCTAGGTTTAACCCTAAACCTAACCCTAACCCTAACCCTAAAAGAACCTCTAACGCTATCCATTACCCTAAGCCAAACCCTCACCCTAATGCTACCCTAGTCCTAATCATAATTCTCAGCCTACCCCAAACCCTAACTCTATTACTACTCCTAAACCTAGCCCTCATTCTAGCTCAAACCATAACCCTACCCCTGACTCTTATTGTGACCCTAACACTAACCTTAGATCTAAACGTGACCCTAACCCTAAACCAAACCCTAATACTACCTCTACCAGTAAACCTAAACCTAAACCTAACAGTAACACCAGCACTAGATCAAACCTAATCCTAAATAGAGACATAAATCTAGCTTTACACCTAAACAAAAACCTGGCAATAGCCCTAACAATAACCCTTAACCTAACGTAAAGAATAAACCTATAACTAGACCAAACGCTAGTCCTAATTGTGGCCCTAACCATAAAACTAACCCTAACCCAAAAATGACCCTTAACCTAATAGAAACCCTAGCTCTAAACCTTATCCTAAACCAAAACCTAACCCTAAAACTAGACTTATCCATAACCCTGACACTAACACTAGCCTTAACCATATCCCTAGCTCTTACATTACCCATAGCCCTAACGTTATCCCTAAATATCATACAAAACCTAGCCCTATCCTAGCCCTAAACCTAGCCCTAGTCATAACCCTAACCATAATCTTAGACCTAACCCTAATGCTAACCCTCGCCCTAGCCCTAATCCTAGCTCAAACTCTAATCCTTAGACTAAACATAACCCTAAACCTAAACATAACCCCAGCCCTGACTCAAATCCTAACACTCGCCCTATCCCCAACCCTAGCTCAAATGCCTACACTTACCCTAAACCTAACCCTAACATTAACCCTAGGCCTAACCATTACTCTGACCCTAACCCTAATCCTAACCTTAACCTTAGCCCTAAACTTAGCTCTAACCCTATCCAGTACCCTAAAGATAAGCCTAACCCAAATGCTATCCCTAGGCCTAACAATAACCAGATTGCTAACACTAACCCTATACATTACTCTAAACCTAACCTTAACCATAACACTAACCCTATCCTTTACCCTAACCCTAACCCTAATCCACCGCTAATACAAGCATTAACCCTAAACCTTAACGTAAACCAAACCCTACCCGGATCCTGATCCTTATAATACACTTAGCTCTAAACCTGCCCCCTACCCTAAACCTAACCCTTATACTAGACATAGCCATACCCTAACACTAAAAGTAATACTAACCATAAACCTAGACCTGACATTAGCCCTAGCCCTAACATAAACCCTCAGCTTAAACCTAAACCTGGGCTTAGTCCTAAACCAAATCCTAACCTTAGCCCTAACCCTAATTCTAACCTTTGCAATAGCCCTAAAGCTAGCTATAACCCTATCTCTTCCCCTAAATCTAATCCTAACCCTAACACTAACACTAACCCTAACCCTAGGCCTAACCCTAACACTAACCCTAACACTAATCCTAGCCCGAATTTAGCCCTAACCCTAAACCTACCCATAACCCTAGCACTAACTCAAACTCTCGCCCTTGCCCTATTTCTAGTTCTAACCCTATCCATTACCATAACCCTATCAGTAGCCCTAACCTTAGCCCTAACCCTAGTCATAGTCCTGAACCTAGATCTAACCATAACAATAAATCTAAGCCTAAACTTCACAATACCACTAGCCCTAACATTATCACTAATCATAAAACTAGCCCCAACCCTAGGCCTATTTCTAAAACAAAACTGAGTCATAGCCCTATCCCTAACCCTAGCCTAACTTTAACTCTAGACCTGACATTAGCCCTATACCTAGCTCTAATCCTAGTTCTAAGCCTATACTTAATCCTAACCCTAATTTTAACCCTAGCCTAATCCTAATTTTATCCCTTGTCCTAACACTAAACATAGCTGTAACATCTTACCTTACCCTAACCCTAATGCTAACCCTAACCGTAGCCCTAAACCTAGGCCTAAATCTAACAATAACCCTAGCACGAATCCTAGCCTTAATTTAGCCCTAACACTAAACTTTACCCTATCCCTATCCCTAAGACTTACTCTAAATCTTGCCCTAGCTCTATCCCTAGTTCTAAACCCATCCCTTACCATAACCCAAAGGCTATCCCTATCCCTAGCGCCAAACTTAGCCCTAACCTTCGCCCAAGATGTAAAAGTGGATATAAAACTAAAATTAGTATAAACCTCACCCTAACACTAGCTTTAATCCTAATATGAATTGGAAAACTAGTCCTAAATCTACCCTAACCCTAAAACAAAACCGAGCCATAACCATAACCCTTAGCCTAAACCAAATCTTAAAGCTACATCTAGCCCTAAACCTAGCCCTCATTTGAGTTCTAACCCTAACCCTAGAAATAACCCTGACCCTGACTCGGCCCCTAACACTAACCCTAGCTCTAAGAATTGCCCTAACACTAACCCTAGAAATAACCCTAAACAGAAACCTAGTTCTTTCATTAGCCATAGTCCTAATGATAACACAAATCCTAGAATGAATCCGAGACCTTACCCTATTTTTTATCTCTAAGCCTAACCCTAACTCTAGCCCTAAACCTAACCCTAACCCTAACCCTACCTTAAACCCTATCCCTTTCCCTAAGCCAAAGCCTCACCCTAATTCTACCCTAGTCCTAAACTTAATCCTTAGCCTACCCAAAACCATAACTCTATTACTAGTCCTATCCTAGCCCTCATTCTAACTCTAAACCTAACCCTAACCCTGACCCGTATTCTGACCCTAACACTAACCTAAGTCTAAACCTGACCATAACACTAAACCAAACCCTAACACTTCCCATACCATTAAACCTATACTTAAACCTAACAGTAACACTAGCACTAGACAAAATCTAATCCTAAATATAGTCATAAATCTAGCCCTAGCCCTAAACAAAAACCTAGCACTAGCCCTTACAATATCCATTAACCTAACTTAAAGACTAACCCTATCTCTAGACCCAATACCAGTCGTAATTCTGGAACTCACCCTAAACTTAACCCTATCCTGAACAATGACCCTTAACCCTAAAAAATTCTAGCTCTCAACCTTATCCTAACCCAAAACCTAACCCTAACACTAGACATATCCATAACCCTGACACTAAAACTAGCCATAAACATATTCCCAGCTCTTATATTTCCCATAGCCCTAATGTTAGCCCTAAACCTGACACAAAACCATATCCTTATTCTAGACCTAAAACTAGCCTTAATTGTAACCCTAACCATAACCCTAGAGCTAAGACTAATCCTACGCTCGCCCTAGACCTAAACCCAGCTCAAACTCTAACCCTTACCCTAAACATAACCCTAACCCTAGCCCTGACTCTAATCCTAACTCTAGCCCAAGACCTAACCCTAGCTCAAATGCTAATACTTAACCTAAAACTATCCCTGACATTAACCCTACGCCTAACCATAACCCTAGCTCTAATTGTAACCTTATCCCTAGCCCTAATCTTAGCTCTAACACTATCCATTGCCCTAAAGATGAGCCTAACTCATGCTAATGCTAGGCATAACACTAATCCTATCTCTAACACTAACCTGATCCATTACTCTAAATCTAACCTGAACCCTAAACCCAATCCTATCTATTACAATATTTGTAACCCTAACCCTAAAGCCAATTCAATCCTTAACCATAAAACGTAACCTAAACCAATTCCAACCTGGACCCTGACCCTAATAATAAAGCTGACCCTTAAATAAACCTAACCCTTACACTAGACCTAGCCATAACCTAACCCTAAAACTAACACTAACCATAAATCCAGACCTGACATTAGCCCTATCCCTAATTCTAGCCCTAGCCCTAACACAAATCCTCATCCTAGCACTAAACATAGACTTAATCCTAACCCTAGCCCTAATCCTAATTCTAACCCTCACCCTAGCCCTAAACCTAGCTATAACCCCATCGCTTCCCCTATCCTTAACCCTAACCCTAGGCCTAACCCTAACACTAAACTTATACCTAAATCTAGCCCTAATTTAGCCATAACCCTAAACCTAACCCTAACCCTAGCCCTATGACTAACTCTAACTCTCACCCTAGTCCTATTTCTAGTTCTAACTCTATCCATTAATAATCCTAACACTAGCCCTAACCTTAGGCCTAAACCTAGCCATAGCCATAAACCTAGATCTAACCATAACAATAAATCTAAGCCTAAACCTCACCATACCACTAGCGCTAACACTACTGCTAATCCTAAAAGTAGCCCTAGCTGTAAAACAAAACTGTGCCAAAGACCTATCCCTAACCCTAACCAAACCATAATCCTAGACTTGACAATAGACCTATCCCTAATTCTTACCCTAACCTTTACACAAACCCTAACCCTACACCTTTCCTTAACCCTAGCCCTAATTCGAGTCTAACCCTAACTCTGATCAGTAACACTGATCCTGACTTTGACAGTAATACTAACCCTATCTCTAATCATCACCCTAATCCTAAATCTAATCTACATACTAGATTTAGACATAATGCTAAACTTAACACTAGCCCTAATCATAACCCTAGTTCTAACTTTAGCCATAGTCCTAAATAGCCCTAGCCTAACTCAAAACCTACACCTAATCAGAGTCCTAACCCTAGATTTAACACTAGCCCTAACCCTAACTCTAGCCCTAACACTTTCACTAAAGCTAACCATAACCTAAACCTTTTCCTAACCCGAAATCTAACCCAAATCATAGCCCTAATTCCAACTATAACCCTAGCCGTATACCTAGCTCTTATCTTATCCATTACCATAACCATAGCACTAACCAAATTCTAACCCTAGGTCTAATCCTAACCATAGCTCTAACCTAACCATAACCCTATTCCTAACTGTAGCTCTAATACAATCTATCACCCTAACCATAATCCCAACTGATTTTTTTTTCCCTAGGCCTAAACTTAACCCTTTCCCTAACCCTAAACCTGACCATTATTCTAATTCTAACCTTAACCCTAAACTTAACAGTATCCATTATTCTAACCCTAACACTAACCCTAATGCTAATTTGAGCCCTAAGCCTAATCCTTAACCTAACCCATACCCTAACCCTGACTCTGACCCTAATAATACCCCTAGCTGTAAAAATGAACCTAACCTTCAACCTAACACTTACAATAGACCTGGCCATAATCCTTACCCTAACACTATACCTAAACATAACTCTTGACCTGACATTAGCCCTATCACTAATCCTAGCCCTAACCTGAACACAAATCCTAGCCCTAATCCTATCCCTAAGCCTAGCCTTAATCCTAACGCTAATATTAACCCTAGTCCTAAACCTAATTTTATGCTTTCCTCTAGCCCTAAATGTAGCTGTAACATCATACCTTACCCTAACCCTAATGCTAACCCTAATCCTAGCCCTAAACCTAGGCCTAAACCTACCACTAACCATAGCTCTAATCTAGCCCTAATTTAGCCCTAACCCTAAACCTAACACTATCCCTAGCCCTAAGACTAACTCTGACTCTCGCCCTAGCCCTATCCCTAGTTGTAAACTTATCCTGTACCATAACCCAAAACCTTACCCTATCCTTAGACCCAACCCTAGCCCTAACGTTCACTCTAGCCCTAAAACTGGATCTAACCCTATCCTTAAGCCTAAAGCTTACTCTAACACTAGCCCTAACTCTAATGTTAATTGGAAATCCAGCACTAACAGTATCCAGCCCTAAAACAAAATTGAGCCATAACCCTAACCCTAACCCTTAACCTAAACCAAATCCTAACCCTACACCTAGCCCTAAACGTAGCCATAATTTGAGTCCTAACCCTAACCCTAGAAGTAACCTTGACCCTTACTCAGACCCTAACAGTAAACCTAGCTCTAAACATTGACCTAATGCTAACCATAGAACTAACCCTAATCATGATTCTAGTTCTTTCATTAGCTGTAGCCCTAATACTAACACGAATCCTATCCCTATTCTGAGCCCTAAACATAGGTTTAACCCTAAACCTAACCCTAACCCTAACCCTAACTCTACCTCTAACCCTATCCCTTACCCTAAGCAAAACACTCACCCTAATGCTACCCTAGTTGTAACAATAATCCTTAGCCTACCTCAAACCCTATCTCTATTACTAGTCCTAACCCTAGCCCTCAATCTACTCTAACACTGACCTTTATTGTGACCCTAACACTAACCCTAGTTCTAAACCTGACACTAACCCTAAAGCGAACCCTAACCCTAACCCTACCGGTAAACCTATACCTAAACCTAACATTAACACTAGCACTAGACCAAACCTAATCCTAAATAGAGTCATAAATCTAGCCTTAGCCCTAAACAAAAAACTAGCACTATCCCTAACAATAATCAATAACCTAATGTAAAGTCAAAACAAAACAGAGCCATTGTCCTAACCCTAAATGTTAATGTAAACCAAATGCTAACCCTAAACCTAGCCATAACCTTCTAGTTCTAATTCATCTCCTGGTCCTAAAATGAACCCTGACTCTGACTTATATTGTAACACTAAACTTAGTTCTAAATATCATACTAACCCTAAAGGTAATGCTAACACTAGATCTAGACTGAATACTAACTCTAATCTTAACCTTAGTTCTTATATTTGCCATGGCCCTAACCCTAGCCCTAAACCTAACAGAAAAACTAGCCCTAATCTGAACCCTAACTCTAGAAGTAAACCTAAACTTAAAACTAACCCTAGCCCTAACCCTAACCCAAATTCTAGCCCTAACCCTAGCTTTAACTCTATCACTTACCCTTATCCAAACCCTATCCATAATGATAACCTTAGTCCTAATCCTAAACCATAGCCTAGTCCAAACCCTAACCCTATTAGTAGTCCTAACCCTAGCCCTCATTCTAGCTCTAACCCTAACTCAAATCCTTACACTAACACAAACCCTCAGTCTAAATCTGACCCTAACCCTAAACCAAAACCTAAAACTAGCCCTATGAGTAAACTTATACCTAAACTTAAGCCTAACACTACTCCTAGACCTAAGTCTAATCCTAAATATAGCCATAACTCTAGACCTAGACCTAAAAATCCTGAGCCCTAGCCCTAACATTATCCTTAACCTAAAGCAAACACTAATCCTATCCCTAGACCTAACTCTACTCCTAATTCTGACTTTCACCTTAAACCTAACTCTAACCTGAACATTGACCCTAACAGTAACACTAAACCTAGCTCTAAACCTGAACCTAACCCAAAACCTAAACCTAACACTA
Source organism: Marmota monax (assembly GCF_021218885.2). Taxonomy (NCBI): domain Eukaryota; kingdom Metazoa; phylum Chordata; class Mammalia; order Rodentia; family Sciuridae; genus Marmota; species Marmota monax. The sequence continues at coordinate 124,794 of NW_026694887.1, read as the reverse complement.
CACATCCCCATAACCCTAACCCTAAAACTAGCTCTAATCAGAACCCTAGACTTTACATTACACATAGTCTTAACCCTGGGCTGAAACCTAACACAAAACCTAGCCCTAACCCGAGGCCTAAACCTACCCTAACCATAACCATAATCCTAAATGTAGCCCTAACCCTAACCCTCGCCTTACACATAACCCTAGCTCAGAGCCTAACCCTCAGCCTAAACATAACCCTAGCCCTATTCCTAAACATAAACCTAACCTTAGCCCTAATCCTAACCTTAACCCTAGTACTAACACTATCTCTAACCCTAATATTACCCTAACCCTAACCCTACCCCTAATAATAACCCTAGCCCTAAACCTAATCCTATCCCAAACCCTAATCATAAACTTAACCCTCAACCTAACCCTAAATCTAAACCTTGCAATAAACTTAACCCTAACCCTTACCATAAATCAAAACTAAACCTATCCGTTAACCTAAATTTAACCATAATCTAAACTTAACCCTACATCTAATCTTATACCTAATCCAATACATTATTCTAAAACTAACCCTAACCGTATATGAAAACACTAGTACTAACCCCAACCCTAACCATAACCATAACCCTAACCCACACCTAACACTAAACCTAACACTCCCCCTAGCCCTATCCGTAGCTTAAATCCTAAACTTTACCCTAACCCTAACACTAGCCCTAGCCCTAATCATAACGCCAACTCTAGCCCTAACCCTAACACTAAACCTAGCCCTAATCCTAGCCCTAATTTAGCCCTATTCCTAACCCTAACCCTAACTCTACATTTAAGACTAACTATAATTCTCACACAAGACCTATTCCTACTTCTAACCCTATCCCTTACCATAATCCTAACCCAAGCCCTAACCCTAGTCATAACCCTTGCTCTATCCTTAGCCCTATCACTAACTCTACATTGAAACCTATCTCTAAAACTAACCCTAACCAGATTCCTCAGCCAAACCCTGAAACTAGCTCTAACCCTAATGCTGATCCTAAAATTACCCCTAACCCTATCCCTAGCTCTAAAAAAAAAAAAAAAAAAAAACGAGCCATACCCCTAACACAAACCCTATCCTAGACCAAACCCTAACCTTACACCAGCCCTAACCCTAGCCCTAATTTGAAACCTAACCCTAATCCTAAGCATAAACATGACCCTGACTCATATACAAATACTAAACCTAGCTCTAAACATCACCCTAACCTTAAACCTAACCCTAACACTAGACCTAGCCCAAAACCTAACCCTAAAACTAACCCTAATCATAACCCTAGTTCTTACAGTAGCCGTAACCATAACGCTGGCCCTAACCCTAATACAAAACTACCCTTAATCCAAGCCCTAATATGACCTTTAACCCTAAATCTAACCCTAACCCTGGTCTTAACCCTAGGTCTAACCCTATCTTTTACCCTAAGAAAAACCCTACCCTAATGCTAACTGTATTCTTAGCGCTATTCCTGAGCCTAATCAAAACCCTAAACTATAAATAGTCCTAACCCTAGTCTTCATTCTAGATCTAACCAGAACCCAAACCCTAACCCTATCCCTGACCATTATTCTGACCCTAACACTAATCTTAGGTGTAAATCTAAAGCTAACCCTAAACTGAACCCTAACACTCCCCTACTGGTAACCTTATATTTAAGCCTAACCCTAATACTAGTCCTAGACCTAAACCTAATCCTAAACCTAACCATAACTATAGCTCTACAACCTAAATACAAATTAGACATAGCCATAACAATAAACCTTAAACGTAACCCAAACTCTAACCCTACTTCTAGACCTAACCCTAGTCCTAATTCTGGCTTTAACCCTAACCATTACCATACCCGATAACTGTCCCTGACACTAACACTAACCCTAACTCTAAACTTCACCCTAAACCTAAAACTAACCCTACAACTACACCTAGCCCTATCATTAACCATAAAATTAGTCCTAATAATTACACTAGTTTTTACATTAGCCATAGCCCTAACCTATTGCAAAATCTAGCCCTAATCTAAGCCCTACCATAGCTTTAACCCTAAAGATAATCCTAACAATAACCCTAGACCTAACCATAACCCTAAGCCAAACACTAGACCTAATCCTAACCATAACCCAGCCCTAACACTTGCTCTAACCCTATTCATTATCCTAAGATAACTATAATCCTTATGATAACCCTAGGCAGAACCCTAACACTAGCACTAGCCTTAACCCTGTCCATTAACCTACACCTAATCTGAACTTTAAACCTAACTGTGTCATTACCCAATCCCTAAATATAAGACTAATTTGAGCCCTAAACCTAAACCATAACCTAACCCAAACCCTATCCTTGACCCTGACTCAAATAATACTTATAGATCTAAACCTGACCCTAACAAGAAACCTAAACTTTACAATAGACCTAGCCATAAGCCTAACCCTAAAAGTATCCCTAACCATACCCTAGACCTGACATTAGCCCTAGCTCTAATCCTAGCCCTAACCCTAATACAAAACTTAGCCCACATCCTAGCCATGAACCTCCCCTTAATTATAACCCTAACCCTAGCATTATCCCTAACCTTAATCCTAATTTTCACCCTATTCCTAAAACTAGCTATATTCCTATTCCTTATCCTAAATCTAACCCTAACCCTAAACCTTACCCTAACACTAGCCCTAACCCTAGGCCTAACCCTAACACTAACCCTAGCCCTAATACAAGCCATAATTTAGACCTATCCCAAACCCTAACCCTATCCCTAAAACTAACTCTAACTCACACTAGCCCTATACCTGTTTCTAACCCTATCACTTACCATCACCACACACCTAGCCCTAAAAGTAGCCCTATCCGAGCCCTATACTTAGCCCTATCTCAAAACCAGGATATAATCCTAACTCTAAATTTAACCCTAACCTTAAGATTAAATCTAGCCATAATCTACTCTTATCCCTAATCATCAACCTAAGCCTAAATCTCATACTTACACTAGCCCTAACCCTAAGACTAAACTTAAAACTAGCCCTAATCCTACCCTAGCCCTAAAACAAAACCAAGTCATAGCCCTAACCTTAACCCTTTACCTAAACCAAACCCTAACCCTACACCTAGCCCTAACCCTATCCCTAATTACAGTCTAACCCTAACCCAAAAACTAACCCTGACTCTGACCCTGACCCTAACACTTACCCTGGCTCTAAACATCATCATCACCGTAAACCTAATTTTAACACTAGACCTAGACCTAACTCTAACTCTACAACTAGCTGTAATCATAAACCTACTTCATACATTATGGTAGCCTTAACCCTAGCCCTAATCTAACCCAAAACCTAGCCTTAATCAGAGTCCTAAACCTAGCTTTAGCCCTAAACTTAAACTTAACACTAACCCAAACACTAGCCCTAATCCTATACATAACCCTAGCAGTAACCTTAGGGCTAACCGTATCCATTACCCTAACGATAACCCTAACCCTTCTGATAACCCTAGGCCTAACCCTAATTCTTTACATTATATTAAACCAAACCTAAATCCTAAACCTAACCCTGTCATTACCCTAACCCTAAATCTAACACTAATTCGAGCCCTGCACCTAAACACTAACTTAACCAAACCCTAATCCTGACCCTGATTCTAAAATTAACCCTAGATCTAAACCTGACCCTAACCAAAAACTTAACCATTGCACTGGACCAAGCCATAAACCTAACACTAAATCTATCCCTAACTGTAACCCTAGCCCTGACATTAGCCATAGCCCTAATACTATCTGTAACCCTAAAATAATCCTAGTCCTCATTGTAGCCCTAAACATAGCCTTAATCATAACCCTAACCCTAACCCTAGTTGTAACCCTAATACTAACCTTCTCCCTTTCCCTAAATCTAGCTATAACCACATCCTTACCCTAAACTAAACCCTAACTCTAACCCTAACTCTAATGGTAGCCCTTGCCTTATTCTTAGCCCTAGCATTAACCATAGATCAAAATCTAACTCTAAATCTAACCTTAACTCAATGCCTAAACCTAATCTTAAAACTAGCCCTAACCATAGCCCAAACATAACCCTGGCCGTAATTTAGCACTATCCCTAAACATAACCCTAACCCTAGCCCAAAGACTAACTCTAACTCTCACACTAGCCCTATCACTCGTTCAAACCCTGTCCCTTACCATAACCCTTACCCTAGCCCTAACCCTAGTGCTAACCCTTGTCCTATTCTTATCTCTAGCACTAACTTTAGGCAAAACACAACTCTAAATCTAGCCCTAAACTGAAGCCTAAGCCTAACCCTAACACTAGCCCAAACCATAACACTAATCCTAAAATGAGATCTAACCCTAGTCCTAGCCATAAAACAAAACCGAGCCATATCTCTAACTCTAACTATTAACCTAAAGAAAACCCTAACCTTACACCTAGACCTAACCCTAGCCCTAATTTGAGTTGGAAGCCAAACTCTAACATTAATCCTGAACCTGACACTGACCCTAACACTTCTAGCTCTAAGCATCACCCTAACCATAAACCTAACCCTAACATTAAACCTAGCACTAAAACCCTAAAACTAGCCCTAATTGTAAACCTAGTACTTATATTAGCTGTAATCCTAAGCCTAGCCCTAACATAACCCCAAACCTAACCTAATCAGAGCCCAAACCCTAGCTTTAAACCTAACGTAACCCTAACACTAGCCCTAATCAAAACCATAACTCTAGCCTTAAACTCATCTCTAATTCTATCCATTACCATAACCATAACCCTAACCATAATGATAACCCTAGGCATAAACCTAACCCTATCCCAAATCCTAACCCTTCCATTACACTAAACATATCCTGAATCCTAAACCTAACACTATAACTACCCTAACCCTAATCCTAAAACTAATTCAAGCCCAAACTTGAAATCTTAACCTATCCCAAACCCTAAACCAGACCTTAACCCTAATAATACCCCTAGCTCTAAACTTGACCATAACCTAACACCTAAACCTTAGCCTAGACATAGCCATATACCTAATCCTAAAACTATCTTTAACCATAATTCTGGACCAAAATTAGCCATAGCCCTAATCCTAGCCCTAATGCTAAAAACACACCTGGCCCTCATCAGAGCCTTAAACCTAGCCTTAATCATAAACCCAATTCTAGCCCTACACCTAACCCTAATTCTAGCCCTCACCCTATCTCTAAACCTAGCTATAATGTCATCCCTTACCCTAAATTTTAAACTAACCCTAACCCTAAACCTAGACTTAAGCTAAACACAAAACCTAGCCCTAATCCTAGCCCTAATTTAGCTCTATCTCTAACCCTATCCTAACCCTAGCCCTAAGACTAACTCTAACTGTTGCCCTTGCCCTATACCTAGTTATATCCCTATCCACTTCCGTAAACCTAACACTAGCCCTAACACTTGCCCTAAAGTTGGTCCCAGCCCTAACCTGAACTCTAAATCTAACTTAAACCTAAGCCTAAGCCTAACACAAACACTAGCCCTAAGCCTAATGATAATCATTAAACTAGCCCTAACCCTAATCCTAGCAGGGAACCAAAACTGAACGATAGCCCTAACCCTAAACTTTAACTTAAACCAAACATTAACACTACACCTAGACCTAAATCTATCCCCGATTTGAGTCCTAAGCCTCACTTTAAAACTAATCCTGATGCTGACTCATACTCTAACACTCACCCTAGCTCTAAACACCACCCTAACTTCAAACCGAACACAAAATTAACAATAGCCCTAATTCAAGTCTTAACTTAACCCTAAAACTAACCTTGACTCTAACTCCTATCCTAACAAGAACCATAGATATAAATATTACCCTAACCTTAAACCTAACCCTAGCACTCAACCTATACCTAACCCTAACCCTAAAACTAACCCTAATGATAAACCTAGTTCTTACATTAACCATTGCCCTAATCCTAGCCCTAACCCTAACAAAAAAAAAAAAAAAAAAAAAAAAAAACTAGTCCTAAACCGAGCCCTAAACCTGGCTTTAACTCTAACTCTAACCCTAACCATAGCCTTAACCCTAGATCTAAACCAATCCCTAACCCTAAGTTAAACCCTAAACATAAGAGTAACCCTAGACCTATCCCTAGTTCTTAGACTAACCAAAACACTAACCCTATTAATAGTCCTAACCCTGGCCTTCATTTTAGCTCTAACACTATCCCAAATCCTAACCCTAACCCTGACCCTTATTCTGACCCTAACACTAAACCTAGGTCTAAACCTAACCCAAACCCTAACCCAAAATTTACCACAATCCTATACCTATAACTAATTCTGAACCTAACTCTCAGCCAAGCCCTAATCATAGCTCAGAACCTAAACCTTATGCTAGACATAACCCTAAACCTAATCCTAGTTCTAACCCTCACCTTAACCCTAACACAAGACCTAATCCTAACAATAACCCTAGCCCTAACCTTAAATCTAACTGTATCCATTACCTTAAAAATAACGATTGTCATAATGCTAATCCTAGGCTTAACCCTAACTCTATCACTTTCCCCAAACCTATCAATTACCCCAAACCTAAGCTGAACCCTAAACCTAACACAATCATTACACTAACCCTAACCCTAATGCTAATTCCAGCCCTAACCTAACCTCAAACCTAAACCAAACCCTAACACTGACCTATGAGCCTAATAATTCCCCTAGCTCTAAACCTGACTCGTACCCTACCTAACACTTACACTAGACCCAGCCATGAATCTACCCCGAAAACTATACCTAACCTTAACCCTAGACCTGATATTAACCCTAGCTTTATTCCTAGCCCTAACCCTAAAACAAACGCTAGCCCTTATCCTAGTCCTAAACATAGCCTTAATTTTATTCCTAACCCAAACCCTAGGCCTAACCCTAACACTAACCCTAGCCCTAATCTTAGCCGTAATTTAGCCTTATCCCTAACCCTAACCTGAACTCTAGCCCAAAGACTAACTCTTACTCTCACCCTAACCCTAATCCTAGTTCTAACTGTATCCCTTACTAGAACCCTAATCCTAGCCCTAACCCTTATTGTAGCCCTAGCCCTATTCATAGCCCTGGTCATAACCCTAGATCTAACCGTAATCCTAAACCTAAACCTAACACTAGCCCTAATGCTAACGCTCATCTTCAAACTAGCTCTAACCCTAGCTCTAGCCCTAAAACAAAACCGAGTCATAGCCATAACCCTAACCCTTAACCTAAACCATACCTTAACCCTACACCTAGACCTAACCATATCCATAATTCTAGTCCTAGCCCTAACCCAAAAACTAACCCTGACCTGACTCTGACCCTAACACTAACCCTGGCTCTAAACATCATCATCACTGTAAACCTCAATCTGACACTAGCCCTAGCCCTAACCCTAACCCTATAACTATAACCCTACTTCATACATTAGCCATAGCCTTAACACTAGCCCTAACCTAACCCAAAATATAGCCTTAATCTGAGTCCTAAACATAGCTTTAACCCTAAATTTAAACCTAACCCTAACCAAAAACTAGCCCTAATCCTATACATAACCCTAGCCCTAACCTTAGGTCTAAACCTATCCATTACCCTAACAATAACCCTAACACTTAAGCTAACCCTAGGCCTAACCCTAACCTATCCATTACACTAAACCAAACTTAAACCCTAAAACTAACTCTGTCATTAACCTAAACCTAAACCCTAACCTAACCCAAACCCTAACACTGACACTGACACTAAAAATAACCCTAGATATAAACCTGAATCTTACCCTAAACCTAATCTTTACACTGGACCAAGCCATAAACCTAACACTAAATCTAGCCCTAACTATAACCCTAGACCTGACATTACCTCTAGCCCTAATACTATCCCTAACCCTAACACAAACCCTAAACCTCATCCTAGCCATAAACCTAGCCTTAATCAAAACCCTAACCTTAACTAAGCCCTAACCCTAATACTAACACTTGCCCTAGCACTAAACCTAATGAAAACCACATCCCTTACCCTAAAAATAACCCTAACTCTAACCCTAACTGTTGTCGTCACAATTGCCCTATCTTTAGCCCTAGCTTTAACACAAGATCGAAACCTAACTTTAAATCTAACCCTAACTCGATGCCTAAGCCTAAAACTAGCTCTGACCTTAATGCTAATTCTAAAACTAGCCCTAACCATAGGCCTAACACTAACCCTAGCCGTAATTTAGCCCTATCCCTAAACCTAACCCTAACCCTAGCCCTAAGAAAAACTCTAACTCTCACACTGGCCCTATCACTTGTTCTAATCCTATCCCTTCCCATAAACCTAACCCTATCCTGAATTCTAGTCCTAACCCTTGCCCTATCTTTATCCCTATCACTGAACTTAGGTAAAAACCTAACTCTAAATCTAACCCTAAACCGAAGCCTAAGCCTAATTCTAAGACTAGCCCTAACCCTAACACTAATCTTAAAAATTGACCTAACCCTAACCCTAGCCCTAAAACCAAACAGAGCCCAGGCTCTAATCCTAACCCTTAATTAAACCAAGCCCTAAACCTACACCTAGCCCTAACGCAGCCCTAATTAGAGTTTTAAGCAAAACCCTAAAACTAACCCTGACCCTTACTCTGACCATAACACTAACCCGAGGTCTAGACATCACCCTAAACCTAAATCTAAACCTAACACTAAACCTAGCATTAAAACAATAAAATTAGCCATAATTATAACCCTAGTACTTATATTAGCTGTAACCCAACCCTAGCAATAAATTAACCCAAAACCTAGCCTTAATCATAACCATAACCCTAGCCCTAAACTGATTTCTAACTCTATCAATTACCATAATCATAACCCTAAATCTAATGCTAATTTGAGCCCTAACTTTAAACCTTAACCTATCCCAAACCCTAACCCAGAACTTGACCCTAATAATACCCCTAGCTCTAAACCTGATGCTAACCCTAAACCTAACCCTTACACTAGACGTACCCATAATCCTAACCCTAAAACTATCTTTAACTATAATTCTGGACCTGAAATTAGCCCTAGCACTAATCCTATCCCTTATCCTAAAAAAAACCCTAGCCCTCATCCTAGACCTAAACCTAGCCTTAATCATAAACCTAACCATAACCACAGCCCTAACCCTAATTCTAACCCTCACCCTAACTCTAAACCTAGCTATAAAGCCATTTCTTACCCCAAACTTTGCCCTAAAACTAAACCTAAACTCTAAAGTCTAACTCTAATCTCTAAACTCTAACCCTAACCCTAACCCTAGGCTTAAAATAAACACTAAACCTAGCCCTGATCCTAGCCATAATTTAGTCCTATATCTAACCCTAACCCAAACCCTAGCCCTAAGACTAACTCTCGCCCTAGCCCTATCCCTAGTACTAACTATATCCCTTACCATAACCCTAAACCTAGTCATAACACTTGCCCTATTCTTAGTTCTAGCCCTAACCCTAGATCTAACCCTAATTCCAAATTAAACCCTAACCCTAAGCCTAAACCTAACCCTAACACTAGCCCTAACCCTAACCCTAATCCTATCCCTTATACTAAGAAAACCCTAGCCCTAACCCTAACACTAGCCCTAACCCTAACCCTAGGACTAAAACAAAACCGAGCATTAGCCCTAAACCAAACCCTAACACTACAACTAGACCTAACCCTAGCCCTAATTCGAGTCCCAACCCTAACCTTAAAACTAACCCTGACCCTGACTCCTATCCTACACAAACTCTAGCTATAAATACCACCCTAACCTTAAACCTAACCTTAACACTAACCCTAACCCACACCATAACACTAAAACTAACCCTAATGGTAACCCTAGTTCTTACATTAGCCATTGCCCTAACCCTAGCCCTAACCCTAACACAAAACCTAGGCTTACCAAGACCTAAACCTAGGTTTAACCCTAAAACTAACCATAATCATAGCCCTAACCCTAGCTCTAAACCAATCCCTTACCTAAGCAAAACCCTAAATCTAAGGGTAACCCTATACCTATCCCTAATCCTTAGGCTAACCAAAACACTAACCCTATTAATAACCCTTACACTTTCCCTCATTCTAGGTCTAACCCTATCCAAAACCCTAACACTAACCCTGACCCTTTCCTGACCCTACCACTAATCCTAGGTCTAATCCTAACCCTAACCCTAACACAAAACCTACTGTAATCCTATTCCTAGACCTAATCTTGAACCTAACTCTCAGCCTAGCCCTAACCATAGGTCAGAACCTAACCCTTATACTAAACATAACCCTAACCTAACCCTAGTTCTAACTCTCACCCTAATCCTAAATCAAGACCTAATTCTAAACATAACCCTAACCCTAAACTTAAGTCTAACTGTATCATTATTATAAACATAACCCTTATTCTAATGCTAACCCTAGGCATAACCTTGAACATATCACTATCCCCAAACTTATCAGTTACCCTAAACCTACCCTGAACCCTAGACCTAATCAAATCATTACACTAGCACTAACCCTAATGCTAATTTGAGCCCTAACCATAAACTCAAACCTAAACCAAACCCTAACACTGACACTGACCCTAATAATTCCCCTATCTCTAAACCTCACTCTTACCCTACACCTAACCCTTACATTAGATCTAGCCATAAAACTAACCATAAAACTATCCATAAGCATAACCCTAGACCTGATATTAGCCCCAGCCATGATACTAGCCCTAACCCTAACACAAACCCTAGCCCTTATCCTAGCCTTAAACATAGCCTTAATTATAACCCTAACCATAACCCTAGCCCTAATCTTAGATCTAATTAAGCCCTATCCTTAACCTTAACCCTAACCCTAGCCCAAAGACTACCGCTAACTCTCACCTTAGTCCTAACCCTAGTTCTAAACCTAGACTTTACTAGAACCCTAATCCTGGCCCAAACCATAGGTATAACACTAGCCCTATTCATAGCCATAGCAGCAACACTAGGTCTAACCCTAACTCTAAATCTAACCCTAACCCTTAGCCTAAACCTCAACCTAACACTAGGCCTAACCCTAAGACTAAACCTAAAACCAGCACTAATCCTAGCCCTAAAATAAAACCAAGCCATACACCTAACCCTAACCCTTAATATAAGCTAAGCCCTAACCCTACACTTAGCCATAATTCTAGCCCTAATTCAAGTTTTAAGCCAAACCCTAAAACTAACCCTGACCCTAACTCTGACCGTAACACTAACCCTAGCTCTAAATATCACCCTAACCCTATATGTAAACCTAACAATAAACCTAGGCCTAACCCTAACCCTAAAATTAGCCCTAATCCTAGCCTTTAAATAATCATATCCTAACCCTAAACCTAGCCATAAGACTTACTTTAACTCTGTCCCTAGCCCTAGCCCTAGTTCTATCCTTAGCCTTAATCCTAATCCTAGATCTAAGCCTAATTCTAATCTAAAACTAACTCAAATTTACCTGTAACAATAAGCCTAAATCAAACCCTAACACTACCCCTAACCATAAAGCTAACCCTAAAAATTGCCCTACCCCGAGCCCTAGCCATAAACAAAAACCAAGCCATACCCCTAATCCTAACCCTTAACCTAAATCAAACCCTAACCCTACAACTAGCCCTAAAACTAAATCTAAAACTAACCCTTAACCTGACACTGACCCTAACACTAATCCTAGCTCTCAAAATCACCCTAACCTTAAATTAACCCTAACACTATATCTAGCCTTAATCTAAATCTAAAACTAGCCTTAATCATAACCCTAGTTCATACTTTAGTCATTGTCCTAACGGTAGCCCTAACCCTAACACAAATCCTACCCTTAATCCGAGCCCTAACCCTAGCTTTAACCCTAATACCAGCCCTAACCCTAACCCTAACACTAGCCCTAAACCTAACTCTAACCATATTCCTTACACTAAGCCAAACCCTAACCCAAATGCTAACGCTAGTTCTAGTCATAATCCTTAGCTTAACTTAAACTCTAACCATATTACTAGTCTTAACCCTAGCCCTCATTCTACCTCTAAACCTAACCCTGACCCTCATCTGACCCTAAGAGTAACCCTAGGTCAAAACCTGACCCTAAACCTAAACCAAATCCTAACACTAGACTTACTGGTAACCCTATACCTATACCTAAGCCTAACAATGGAACTAGACCCAAAGCTAATCCTAAATATAGCAATAATTCTAGCCCTAGACCTAAACAAAAACTTAGCACTAGCCCTAACAATAACCGTTAATCTAAACTGAACACTTACCCTAGCCCTAGACCTAAACCTAGTGCTAATTCCAGCTCTAAGCCTAACCCTAACCCTATACCCAAAACTGACCCTGATTCTAACACTGAACCTAGCTTTAAACCTGACACGAACCCAAAGCCTAGACCTAACACTAGAACTAGCCATAACCCTAACCCTAAAACTAGCCCTAAACATAACCTTAGTTCTTACATTAGCATTGTCCTAAACCTAACACAAAACCTAGCTCTAATCCTAGGCCTAAACTTAGCTCTAACCATAACCCTCAGCCTAACCCTAGCCCTAAACCTAGCCCTAATCTAAGCCTCACCTTAGACCTAACCCTAGCTCAAAGCCTAATCTTTACACTAAACACAACCCTAGCTCTATCCTAAACCCTAACCCTAACCCTAGCCCTAAACCTAACGTTAAATGTAGCCTGAAATTTAGCTCTAACTTTATCCATTACCCTAATCCTAACCCTAACCCTAATTAGAACCCTAACACTAATCCTAACTTTAACCATAAATGTAAACCTAGACCTAAACCAAAACCTAACCCTCACCCTAGCGCTAAACCTAGCTCAAACACTAACCCTTACCCTAACCTAACCATAATCACAGCCCTAAACCTAACACTTACCCTAACCCTAAAACTTACCCTAAATCACACCCTAGACTTATCCTTAAACCTAGCTCTAATCCTATACTTAATTCACACCATAACCTATCCCTAACCCTAGCTCTAAACCTATCCATCACACTAACCATAAACCTAACCCTAATGCTAACCCTAACCCAATTGCTAAAATTAACCCATCCATTACCCTAAACCTTAACTGAAACCTAAACAAAGCCCTATCCATTACACTTATCCTAAACCTAACCCTTATGCTATGTCTAGCCCTAACTCTTAACCTTTAGCTAAACCAAATGCTAACTCTGACTCTGACCCTGACTGCCGCAGTCTGGCTGGGCACAATCAGGAGCCACTTGTCAAAAGAAACTAACTTTATTTTTAGAACCACACACGCCAAACAAAACAGCCTCTCAGGAAAAACCCTCAGAGCCTCAACTGCCACCACCGGCTTTCCACAAGCCTCTCTCTCCCACACAAGCTTCTCTCCACCTCCCACAATCCTCCTGCTCTTGAGGCCGATTGGCTGGGTCACGTGGGCGGAGCCAAAAAAGTCCCCCAATGAGCAGCTCCGTGATCTGAAAGGGCAGGGAAACAGCCCAATGAGCATCACCGCAGAGGAGCCAATCAGCTAGATGTTGCTGGGGCCGAGGAGCCAATCAGCTAGATGTTGCTGGGGCCGCTGTGAGCCAATCATCAGCCAGCAGCTGGAAGTTTGCTGGCAGCTGGAAGTTTGCTGGGGCCCCTTTGGCTGTGGCTCTCAACACCTGACCCTGACCCTAAAAATAACCCTAGCCCTAAAGCTGACCTTTAAACTAAACCTAACTCTTACACTAGACCTAGCCATAATCTAACTCTAAAATTATCCTTAACATTAACCCTAGACCTGATATTAACCCTAGACCTGGTCCTAGCCATAAACATAACAGAAACCATAGCCCTTAACCTAGCCCTAAACCTAGCCTGAATTTTAAACTGAACCATAACCCTAGACCTAATCCAAATTCTAACCCTCACGCTAGCCCTAAATCTAATTATAACCCCACTCATTCCCCTAAACTTAACCTTAACACCAATGCTAACCCTAACACTAGCCCAACCCCTTGGTCTAACCCCAACACTAACCCTAGCCTTAATACGAGTCCTAATTTAGCCCTAAACCTAACACTAATACAAGCCCTGATTTAGCCCTAACCCTAAACCTAACACTAGCCCTAATCCTAGCCATAAATTAGCCCTAATCCTAACACTAACCCTAGTCCTAATCCTAGCCCTAATTTAGCCCTAACCCTAACCCTAACTCTAAGACTACTACGCTAACTCTAATTCTCACCCTAGCCATATCCCTAGTTCTAACCATATTCGTTACCATAACCCTAACCCTAACCCTCGCCCTAACCTTTGACCTAGCCCTAGACCTAACCCTATATCTAACCCTAACTCTAAATCTAACCCTAACTCTAAGCCTAAACATCAACCTAACACTAGCCCTAACCCTGAAGCTAAACCATAATCTAGCGGTAACCGTAGCCCTAGCCCTAAAACAAAACCAACCTATATCCCTAATCCTTAACCTAAACCAATCCATGACCATACACCTAGTACTAACTGAAGCCCTAATTCGAGTTCTAACTCTAACCCTAAAACTAACCCTGACTCTGACAATGACCCTAATAGTAACCCGTGCTCAAAACATCACCTAACCCTAAACCTAACTGTAACACTAGACCTAGCCCTAACCCTAACCCTAAAACTAGCACCAATTGTAACACTAGTTCATACATTAGCCATAGCCCTAAACCTAGCCCTAACCAAACCCCAAACCAAGCCCTAATCCAAGCCTTAACCCTAACTTTAACCCTAACCCTAAACCTAATCCTAACACAGAACCTAGACCTAAACCTTACCCTAACACTAGCCCTAAACCTTAGCCTAACACTAGCCAGAATTCTAACCATAACCATAGCCCTATCACTAGCTCTAACCCTATCCATTACTCTAACCAGAATCATAACTCTAAATGGTAACCCCAGGCCTAACCCTAAACTTTCCCCTAAACCTAACCTATTTCATTAACCTAAACCTAACCTGAACCCTAAACTAATTCTATCATTACCCTAACCCTAATCATAATACTAATTCAAGGCCTAAACCTAAACCTTAACCTAACCCAAACCCTAACTCTGACGCTTCCCCTGATAAT
Organism: Marmota monax; assembly: GCF_021218885.2. Lineage (NCBI taxonomy): Eukaryota > Metazoa > Chordata > Mammalia > Rodentia > Sciuridae > Marmota > Marmota monax. The sequence goes on along the minus strand of NW_026694887.1, from coordinate 109,721 downwards.
ATACCTTGCTCTAACCTTGATCCTACCCCTAAACCTAACCTTTATACCAGACGTAGCCATAAACCTAACCCTAAAACATTCCTAACCATAACCCTAGACCTGACATTTTCCCTAGCCATAACTCTAGCCCTAACCTTAACGCAAACCAAACCCATAACTGTAACCCTAACCATAGCCTCAATCCTATCCATAACCCTAGGCCTAAATTTAGCTCTAACCCTATCAATTACCCTAAACATAACCCTAATTTTAATGCTAACCCTATGCCTAAATCTAAACCTATCCCTAACAATAACACTATCCATTATGCTAAATCTAACCTGAACCCTAAACCAAACTCTATCATTACCCTGACCCAAACCCTAACATTAATTTTAGCCCTAAACCTGATTCCTAACCTAAACAAAACCCTAAACCTGAACCTGACCTTAATAATACCCCTAGCTCTAAATTTTACCCTTACCCTAAACCTAACACTTACACTAAACATAGCCATAACCTAACCCTAAAACTATCCCTAACCGTAACCCTATACCTGACATTCACCCTAACACTAATCCTAGCCCTAACCCTAACACAAACCCTAGACCTCATCCTAGCCCTAAACCTAGCCTTAATCATAACTCTAATGAAACCCTAGCCCTAACCCTAATTCTAACCTTCACCATAGCCCTATCCCTAGCTCTAACCCCACCCCTTAACCTAAACCTAACCCTAAGCCTAAAACTAACCCTAGGCCTAAACATAACCATAAACCTATCCCTATTACTAGTCCTAATTAAGCCCTATACCTAACCAAACACTAGGCTTAGCCGTAAGACTAACTCTCACTCTCACCCTAGCCCTATTCCTCGTTCTAAACCTATCCCTTATCATAACCCTAATACTAGCCATAAACCAAGACCTAACAGTAACCCTATCCTTAGCCCTAGAACTAATCCTAGATCTAATCCTAGATGTAAACCTAACTTTAACCCTATGACTAAACCTAAACCTAACACTAGCACTAAACCTAATGCTAAGCCTAAAACTAGCCCTAACCATAGCCCTAGCCCTAAAACAAAACTGAGCCATAGCCCTAACTTTAAGCTTAACCAAAACCAAAACCTAACCCTACACTTAGCCTTAATCCTAGCCCTAATTCGAGTTGAAACCATAACCCTAAAACTACTCTGACCTTGAATTTGACCTAACAATAACCCTAGCTCTAAATATGACCCTAATGTTAAACCTAACCCTACCACTAGACATAGTCCTAAACCTAGTTGTATAACTAGCCCAAATATTAACCATAGTACATACATTGGCCATAACTCTAAAACTAGCCCTAAGTCTAACCAAAACCTAACCTTAATGCAAGACCTAACCTTAGCTTTAACCTTAAACATAAACCTAACACTAGCCCTAATCCTAACCCTAAATATAGCCCTAACCCTAGCTCTAATCTTATCCCTTACCCTAAGCTAATCCTAAGCCTAATGCTAATCCTAGGCCTAACCCTAATCCTTAGCTTAACCCAAACCCAAACCCTATCACTCGTCCTAACCCTAGCCCTCATTCTAGCTCTAACCATAACCCAAACCCTAACCCTAAAGCTGACACTTATTCTGACCCTAATGGTAACAGTATCTCTAAACCTGACCCTAACCATAAACAAAACCCTAACACTAGCAATAGTAATAAACCTATGCCTAAAACTAACCCTAACACTAGCCCTAAACCTAACCAAATCCTAAATCTAGCTATATCTCTAGCCCTAGACCTAAACAAAAACCTATCCCTATCCCTAATGATAAACCTTAACCTAAAACAAACACTAACCCTACCCCTAGACCTAACACTAGTGATAATTCTGGGTTTAACTCTAACCCTAACAATAACCCAAACACTGACCCTGACCCTAAAACTATCCCTAGCTCTAAACATCACGCTAACACTAACCCTAACACTTCACCTAGCCATAACACTTACCCAAAAAAGTAGCCCTACACATAACCTTGGTTCATACATTAGTTGCAGGCCTAACACTAGCCCCAACCTAACCCCAAACCTGGCCCTAATCTGAGCGCAAACCCTAGTTTTAACCCTAACACTAAAACTAGCCCTAACTCATACCCTAACCCTAGCTCTAACCCTAGCTCCTACCCTATCCATTACCTTAAGCTAAACCTTAAACCTAATGCTAACCCTAGTCCTAACCCTAATCCATAGCCTAACACAAACCCTAACTCTATTACTAGTCCTAACCCTAAACTTCATTCTAGCTCTAACCCTAACCCAAACCAAAACCCTAACCCTGACACTTATTATGACCTAACAGTAACCGTAGGTCTAAACCTGACCCTAAACCGAAACTGAACCCTAACATTAGCCCTACCAGTAATCCTATACATAAACCTAAACCTAACACTAGCCCTACAATTAAATCTAATCCTAAATCTAGCCATTTTTCTAGCCCTAGACCTGAACAACAACCTAGCCCTAGCCCTAACAATAAATCTTAACCTAACCCAAACACTAACCTTACCCCTACACCTAACCCTAATCCTAATTCTGGCACTAAACCCAACACTAACTCTAACCTGAACACTGGCCCTGACCCTAACATAATCCTAGCTCCAAAGTTTACTCCTAATCCTAACACTATACCTAGCCAAAACCCTAAACCTAAAACTAGCCCTAAACATAACCCTAGCTCTTACATTACCCATGACCCTAACACTAGGCCTAAACTAACACAAAACCTAGCCCTAGTTCTAGGCCTGAACACAGCCCTGAGTGTAACCCTAAACCTAACCCTAGCCCTAAACCTTGCTTTAGACCTAACCCTAGCTCAAAGCCTAATCTTTACCCTTAACATAATCCTAGCCCTATCCCAAACCCTAACCTAACACTAGCCCTAATCCTAAACTTAACCATAGCCCTAACCATAGCTCTAATTATATCCACTACCCTAACCCTAGCCCTAATCCTAATCATAACACTATCCCTATCCCTAACTCTAATTCTATCCATTACCCTAACCAAAATCCTAACCCTAATGCTAACCCTAGGCTTAACCCTAACCCTATCATAATCCCTAATCATAATCCCATATCATAATCCATTACCCTAAAACTAACCTGAACCCTAATCCTAAGCCTATTTATTACCCTAACCCTAACTCTAACCCTAATGCTAACTCGAGCCCTAAACCTAAACCAAACTTTAAGCCAAACACTGACCCTAATAATACACATAGCTGTAAACTTGACCTTACCCTAAATCTAACCCTTACACTACACCTAACCATAAACATAACCTGACACGTATCCCTAACCGTAACGCTAGACCTGACATTAGCCCTAGCCCTAATATTAGCCCTAACCCTAACATGAACTCTAGCTCTCATCCTAGCCCCAAAACTAGCTTTAACTGTAACCCTAATTCTAACCCTTTCCCTAGCCCTAAACCTAGTCATAACCCATCGCTTACCCTAAACCTAACCCAAACCCTAAGCCTAACATTAACCCTATCCCTAACTTTAACCCTAGGACTAACCCTAACACTAACCCTAGCCCTAATCCTAAACCTAACCCTAACCCTAGCTTTAAAACTAACTATAACTCTCGCCCAAGCCCTATCCCTAAATCTAACCTTATCACTTACAGTAACCTTATTCCTATCCATAGCCTAGAATAACCCTAGCCCCAACCTTACACCTTGCCCTAACCCTAGATCTAAAACTAACTCTAAATCTCACCCTAATTCTACACCTAAACCTAAACCTAACACTAGCCCTAATTTTAATGCTAATCATAAAACTAGCCCTAATCATAGGCTTAGCTCTAAAACAAAACTGAGCCATAACACTAACCCTAAAGTTTTACCTAAACCAAACCCTATCCTTACATCTAGCCCTAAGCGTAGCCCTAATTGAGTCCTAATCTTAACCCTAAAACTACCCCTGAACGTGTCTCTGACATTAACACTAAGCCTATCTCTAAACATCAACCTAAACCTAAACCTTACCCTAACAGTAGACCGGGTCCTAACCCTAATTCTAAATCTAGTTCTAATCATAACCCTAGATCAATCTTTAGCTATAACCTAAAACCTAATGCTAACCAAAACCTAGCCCAAATCTGAGACCTAACTCTAGCTTTCACCCTAACCCTAACCCTAACACTAGCCCTAACCCTAACCTGAGCCCTAGCTCTAACCCTAGCTCTAATCTTATCCTTTACCCTAGCCAAACACCATTCATAATGCTAACCCTAGTCCTAAAACTAATCCTTAGTCTAACGCAAATCCTAACACTATTACTAGTCCTGACTCTATCCCTCATTCTTGTTATAACAATAACCCAAATCCTTATCCTAACCCTGACCCTTAATCTGACCCTGAACCTGAACCAAACCCTAACACTAGCCCTAACAGTAATCCTATATCTAAACCTAACCCTAACACTAGCCCTAGATAACACCTAATCCTAAATCTAGCCATATCTTTAACCAAGACCTAAACAAAAACCTAGCCCTAGCTCTAATGATAACAATTAACCTAAGCCAAACACTCACCTTACCTCTAGACCTAACCAATCCTAATTCTGGCTCTAGCCCTAACCCTAACCCTAATCCAAACACAGACCCTTACACTAACACTAACCCAGCTATAAAACCAACCCTAACCAAAACCTAAACCTAACACTAGACCTAGCCATAACCATAAACATAACTCTAATAATACACATAAACCTAAAACTAGTCCTAAACTAGTCCTAACCCTAACCTTCTATTACTAGTTTTAACCCTAACATTCATTCTAGCTCTAAACCTAACCCAAACCCAAACCCTAACCCTGACACTTATTCTGACCCTAACAGTAACCGTAAACATAACCGTTACATTACCATAGCACTAAAACTAGCTCTAAACCTAACACAAAACCTAGCCCTAATCCTAGGCCCAAATCTAGCCCAAAGCATAACCCTAACCCTAACCTAACATTATCCCTTACTCTAAGCCTAACCCTCATGCTAACCCTAACCCTCGCCTTCCACCTAACCCTAGATAAAACCCCAAACCAAACCCTAAACATAAACCTATCCCTATCCCTAAACATAATCCTAATCCTATCCCTAATCATAATGCTGACACTAGCCCTAATACTATCTTTAAAAATTATCCATTACCCTAAACCAAACCTTAACCCTAATGATAACCCTAGCTCTAATCCTAATTGTAAACCTAATTCTAGACCTAACCCTAAACCTAACCCTCATAGCCTTAACCCTAGATAAACCCTAACCCTTACTCTAACACTAACCCTAGCCCAAACCCTAACACTACCCCTAAACCTACAACTACCCATAACACTAACCTGACATCTAACCCTATCCATTACCCTAACTCTAATGATAAAATTAGCCCTAACCCTAACACTAACCCTAAACCTAAAACTACCCCTAACCCTAACCTGACATCTAAATCTGTCCATTCACCTAACTCTAAAGTTAACCTTAGCCCTAACCCTAATACTAATCCTAACCTTAAACATAAATCTAACCCTAGACATAATCCTAAACCTAATACTCACCCTAGCACTAACCCTAGCTAAAAACGGATCCTGTACCCTAAACCTAACCATAGTCCTATCCGTAACCCTAAGCCTAACAGTAGCCCTAATCCTATCCAAAACCCTAGCCCTAACCCTAGCTCTAATGCTATTTATTACCCTAAAAATAACCCTAACCCAAATAATAAACCTAGGCCTAACACTAACCCTATCACTAACCCTAACCCTGCCAATTACCCTAATCTTAACCTGAATCCTAAACCTAAACCTATTCATTAACCTAACCCTAATTCTAACCCTAATGCTAATTTGAGTCCTAACCCGAATAATTAACATAACACAAACCCCAAACCTGACTCTGATCCTAAAAATACACCTTACTATTAACATGGACCTTGCCCTAAACCTAACATTAGACTTAGCCATCAATCTAACCCTATAACTATCCCTGGCAGTAACCCTAAACCTGACATTACCCCTATCCCTAAAACTAGCTCTAACCCTAACACAAGCCCTAGCCCTCATCCTAACCCCAAATCTAGCCTCAATCCTAACACAAACCTAACCCTAGACCTAAACCTAATTCTAATCATCGCCATAGCCCTAAACCCAACTATAACCCCATCCCTTCCCCTAAATCTAACCCTAAACCTAATCCTAAACATAGCGCTTACCCTAGGCCTAATCCTAAAACCAATGCCAGACATATTCCTAGCCCTAATTTAGTCCTAAACTAAACCGTAACCATAGCCCTAAGACTAACTCTAACTATCGCCCTAGCTCTATTCCTAGTTCTAACCCTATCCCTTACCGTAACCCAAACATTAGACCTTACCTTAGCCCTAATCCTAGCCATAGCCCTAACCCTAGAATTAACCATAACTCTAAATGTACCCCTAAGCCTAAACTGACCCTATTACTAGCAATAACACTAACATTAATCGTAAAACTACCCTTAACTTTAGCCTTATGCCTAAAACATAACAAGCCTTAGCACTAAACCTAACCCTTAACCTAAACCAAATCCAAACCCTACATCTAGCCCTAAGCCTACCTCTAATTCGAGTCCTATCCCCAACCCTAAAACTAACCCTGACCCTGACTCTGAACCTAACAGTAAACCTAGCTCAAAACATCAACCTGAATTTAACCCTAACCATAAAACTAGACTTAACCCTAAGAGTAACCCTAAAATTAGCCCTAAACATAACCCTAGTTCTTACATTAGCTGTATTCCTAACACTCGCCCTAATGTAACCCAAAACCTAGCCCTAATGCGAGCCCCAACCCAGCTTTAACCCTAACACTAAACCTAAACCAAGTCCTAACCCTTACCCTAAACCTAACCCTAACTTTAATCCTTGCACTAACTCTAAACCGAACACTAACTCTAAACCTAACTCTAACCATGAACCTAGCCCTAACCCTAGCTCTAACCCTAAACATTACCCTAACCCTAACCCTAATCCTAAACCTAATGCTAACCCTCGGCCTGCCCTAACACATTCGCTAACCTTAAACTACCCACTACCCTAAACATAACCCTAACCCTTAACCTAACCAAACACTAAACCTAGATGTAACACTAACCCTAAAACTAGCCCTAATTATAACCCTAGTTCTTACATTAGCCGTAGCCAGAAAGGTAACACAAAACCTAGCCTAGCCCTAATCCAAGCTCTAATCCTAGCTTTAACCCTAACCCTAAACCTAACCCTAACCCTAACCCTAACCCTAGCCCTAACACTAGCACTAACCCTATCCCTTACCCGAAGCCATACCCTAACCTTAAAGCTACCCTAGTCCTAAACTTAATTATTAGCCTAACCCAAAACCTAAATCTATTACTAGTCCTAATCCTAAACCTCAATCTAGCTCTATCACTATCCCAAACCCTAACCCTAACCCTGACTCTTATTCTGACCCTAACACTAACCATAGGTCTAAACCTGACCCTAACCCTAAACCGACCCCTAACATTGGCACCACCTGTAACCCTATACCTAAATGTAACCTTAACACTAGACAAAGACCTACACTTAATCCTTCATCTAGTGAGAACTCTAGGCCTAGCCCTAAACAAAAACTTAGCCCCAGCCCTAATAATAACCTTTAACCTAACCCAAACACTAACCCTACCCCTAGACCAAACCCTAGTCCTAATGCTGGCCCTAACAATAAACTTAATCCTAAACCGAACACTGACCCTTACCCTAACTTAAACACTAGCTCTAAAACTTATCCTAACCAAAAACATGACACTAACACTAGACCTAGCCATATCACTAACCCTGAAACTAGCCATCACCATAGGCCAAAATCTACCTCTAAATCTATCCATTAACCTAACCCTAACACTAACCCTAATGCTAACCCTAGCCCTAACCCTCACACTGACTCTAACCCTAATCCTCGTCCTAGTCCAAACCCTATCTCAATCCCTAACCCTTAAACTTAACCTAACCCTAACACTAACCCATGGCCTAAACCTAAACCTAACCTTAATCCTAGCCCTAATCCTAACCTTAACCCTATCCCTAACCCTAGCTCTAAACCTACATATTACCCTAAGTCTAACCCTTATTTTAATAATAATCCTAGCCCTAACCCTAGCTCTAAACCTACCCATTATCCTAAACCTAACCCTATGCCTAATGATAACCCTAGCCCTTACCTTAAATCTACCCTAACCCTAAGACTAGACAAACCATAAACGTAACCCTTGCCATAGAGGTAACTCTTGATCAAACCCTAACCATTACTCTAAACTTAAACCTAAACATATCCCTAACCCTAAACTTAGGCCAAAACCTAACCCTAACCCTAACAGAACATCAAACCCTATCCAATACCCTAAACCTAATGATAACCCTAGCCCTATACTTAACGCTAACCTTGACCCTAACCATCACTATAACCTAAACCTAACCCTACACCTAACCTTTGCCCTAGCGCTAACCCTAGCTCAAACTCTAAACCATATCCTAAACCTAAACCTAACCCTACACCTACCCTTTGCCCTAGCGCTAACCCTAGCTCAAACTCTAAACCATATCCTAAACCTAAACCTAACTGTAACCATAGCCCTAACACTAACTCTAGTCCTAATACTAACCATAATCCTAGCCCTAACCCTATTTTTTACCCTAAGCACAATCCTAACCCTAAGGCTAAACCTAGGACTAAACTTAACCCTTTTGGTAACTCTAAACCTATCAATTACCCTACACCTAACATGAACCCTAAACCTAAACCTATCATTACCCTAACCAAACCCTAATGCTAATTCAAGCTATAAACCTAACCCCTAACCTAAACCAAATCTGAAACCTAATTCTAACCCTAATAATATGCCTAGCTCTAAACCTGACCCTTACCCTATACTTAAACCTTACACTAGATATAGCCATAAATCTTACCCTCAATCTATCCCTTACATTAGCCTAGACCTGACACAAGCCCTAGACCTAATTCTTACCATAACACTAAAACAAACCCTAGCCCTCATCCTAGCCCTAAACCTAGCCTTATTACTAAACCAAACCATAATCATAGCCCTAACCGAAATTCTAACCTTCGACCCAGCCCTAAAACTAGCTCTAACCCCATCCCCTACTCTAAACCTAACCCTATTCCTAAACCTAAACCTAAGCCTAAATCTAGGCCTAACCCTAACACAAACGCTAGACCTAATCCTAGCCGTAATTTAGCCTTAAACCTAACCTAACGCTAGCTCTAAGTCTAACTCTATCTCTGGTCCTAGTCCTATTCCTAGTTCTAACCCTCTCCCTTAACATAATCCTATCACTTGCTTTATATTAGCCCTAACCCTAGCCCTAGCCCTAATCCTATATCTAACCTTAGCTCTAAATCTAACCCTAACCCTAAGCTATACCTCTCACTAACACAAGTCATAACACTAATGCTAATCCTAAAACTAGCCATAACCTAGACTTAGCCCTACAAAACAACCTAGCTATAGCCCTAACCCTAACCTTTAATATAAACCAAACCCTAAGCCTACACCTAGCCCTAATCCTAGCTCTAATTTGAGTCCTATCTCTAATCCTAAAACAAACCCTGATCCTGACTCTGACCGTAACACTAACCCAAGCTCTAAACATTACTCAAAACCTAAGCCTAACTCTAACCTTGACCTAGCCCTAGCCCTAACCCTAAAACTAGTTCTAATCATAACCCTAGTTCTTACATTACCTGTAGCGCTAAACCTAGCCCTAACCTAACTCAAAACCTATCCCTAATCAGAGCTCTAACACTACCTTTAACCCTAAACATAACCCTAATTCCAGCCCTAACCCTTACCCTAAACCAACCCTAACCCTAATCTTTGCCATAACCCAAAACCTAACCCTAAACCTAGCCGTAATCTTAACCATGAACCTAGCCCTAACCCCAGCTGTAACCCTATCCATTACCCTAATCCTCATCCTAACCCTAGTGCTAACCCTAGGATAACACTAAACCTATTCCTAACCCTAAAACTATACATTACCCTAAACCTAACTGAACCCTAAATGTAACCATATCCATAAACCTAATCCTAACCCTAATAATCATAACCCTAAAACTAACTCTAACCATAACACTAGTCCTGACATTAGCCTTAGCCCTAATGAAGCCCTAACCCTAAAACAAACTGTAGCCTTAATCTTAAACCTTAATCCTAAACCTAGTTCCAACCATAGACCTAACCCTAATTTTAACCCTCACCCTAGTTCTAAAGCTAGCTATAACATCATACTTAACCATAGCCATAACTATAACCATAGACATAAACATAGGCTCTACATTAATAATAACCCTATCTCTAATCCTAGCCCTAATTAAGCCCTAATTCTAACCCTAAATCTAACCCTAACACTAAGACTACCTCTATGTCTCACCCTAGCCCTATCCCTATTTCTAAACCTATCCCTTATGATAACTCAAACCTTAGCCCTAACCCTATCCATAACTTCCATTGTAGCCCTAAATATAGATCTAACCCTAACTCTAAATCTAACCCTAACCCTAAGCCTAAACCACAACCTAACACCAGCTCTAACTCTAACGCTAATTTGAAAACTAGCCCTAACCCTAGCTTTAGCCCTCAAGCAAAACTGAGCCATAGCACTAACATTAACCCTTAACCTAAACCAAACCCTAACACTACACCTAGCCCTAGCCCTAACCCTAGCCCAAATTAGAGTCCTAACCCTAACCCTAGAACTAATACTAACCCTGACTCTGACCTTAACACCAACCCTAGGTGTACACATCACCTTATCCCTAAACCTAAACCTAACACTAGTCCTTGCCCTAAACCTAACCCTAAAACTAGCCCTAATCGTAATGCCAGTTCTTAAATTAGCTATAGCCCTAAACCTAACACAAAACCTAGCCCTAATCCAAGGCCTAACCCTGGCCCTAACCCTAATCCTATCCCGAGTCCTAACCCTAGCTCTAACCCTATTTCTTACACTTAGTCAAACTCTCACCCTATTGCTACCCTAGTCCTAACCCTAATTCTATGCCTACCTCAAACCCTAACTCTATTACTAGAACTAACCCTAGCCCTCATTCTAGCTATAAACTTAATCCAAACCCTAAGCCTAACCCTGAGCCTTATTCTGACTCTAACATTAAACCTAGGTTTAAACCTGACATTAACCCTTATCCAAAACCTAACACTAGCCCTACCAGTAACCACAACCCTAATCCTAACACTAACACTAGCCCTAGACCTAAACCTAATTCTAAATATAGCCATAACCCTAGCCTTAGCACTAACAATAACCCTTAACTTAAACCAAACACTAACTCTACCCCAAGACTTAACCCCAGTCCTCATTCCAGACCTAATTCTAAACCTAATCCTAAACAGAACCCTCTTAGGGTTTTTGTTATCCTAACAAAAACCCTAGCTCTAAAACTTATTCTAACCCAAAAAATAACCCTAACTCTAGAAGAACTCTAAATCTAGCCATAAAAATATCACTAGCTCTTACATTACCCATATACCTAACACTAGCCCTAAAACTCACGCAAAACCTAGCCATGATTACAGCCCTAAACCTAACCCTAAGCATAACCCTAACCCTATACCTAGCCCTAACTCTAACCCTAACCCTCGTTCTAGCCCTAACCCAGCTCAAACCCTAAACCTTACCATAAACATAACCCTAGCCCAAACCCTAAACCTCACCCTAACTCTAGCCCTTATCCTAACTGTAACCATAGCCCAAACCCTAGCTCTAATTCTATCCATTACACTAACCATAACCCTAAAACTAATGCTAAAACTAGCCCTAAACCTAACTCTAACACTACCCTAGCCATGACTGTAACCATAACTCTCACCTTAGCCCTAAACCTAGCTCAATCCCTAACCCTTACACTTAACCTAATCCTAACACTAATCCAGGGCCTAACCCTAACCCTAACCCCAGACCTAATCCTAACCTTAACCCTAGCCATAAACCCAGCTTGAACCCTACCCATTACCCTAACCCTAAACTTAACCCTAATTATAACACTAGACCTAAAGCAAAACTTACCCTAACCCTAAAAATAAACCTAACCCTAGAACTAGCAGTGAACCTAAACCTAAACCTAAATATAAGCTAGCTCAAACCCTAACCCTAATCCTAAACCTAAACCTAACGCTAACCTAAACCTAACCCTATCTTTAACCTGACATGTAAACCGATTATCCTAACCCTAATGATAACTCTAGCCCTAACCATAACACTAACCATGACCATAACCCTAGACCAAACCCTAAATTAACCACAGCCATAGCAAAAATCCTAGCTCAAACCCTAAACCGTAGCCTAAACCTAATCCTAACTGAAACCCTCGCCCTAACCCTGACCCTAACCCTAACTCTATCCCTAATCCTCACCATAACCCTCCCCTAACCCTAGATCTAACCTTATAAATTACCCTAATGATAACCATAACCCTAATGCTAACCCTAGACCTAACCCTAAACCTATCACAAACCCTAACCATATACATTACCTTAAACCTAACCTAACCCTAAACCTAACACTAACCATTACCCTAACCCTAATTCTAACCTTAATGCTAATTTGAGCCTCAACCCTAAACCTTAACCTAACCCAAACCTGAAGCCTGACCCTGACCCTAATAATACCCCAGCTATTAATCTGATGCTTTCCCTAAACATAACACTTTAATTTGACCTAGCCATAAACCTAACCCTAAAAATATCACTAACTATAAACCTAGACATGACTTTAGTCCTAGCCCTAATTCTTCCCCAAAACCTAACACAAAAGCTAGCCCTAATCCTAGCCTTAAATCTAGCCTTAATCCTAAAACTAACCATAACCCTATCCCTAACCCTAAAGCTAATGATAAAAGTAGCCCTAACCCTTAACATAGCACTAAAACAAAATCCAGAAACAGGCCTAATACTAACCTTAACTTAAACCAAACCCTAGCACTACACCTAGAACTAACCCTAGCCCTAATTCGAGTCCTAATTATAACCTTAAACATAACGCTGAACCTTATATCCTAACACTCATCCTAGCTCTAAACACCACCCTGAACTTAAACTGAACCCTAACAGTAACCCTAGCCCTAAATCGATTCCTAACCCTAACCCTAACACTAACCCTGACCTGACTGATATCCTAACACTAACCCTAGTTATAAATATCACCCTAATCTTAAACCTAATCCTTGACCTACACCTAACCCTAATTGTAACCCTAGTTTTTATATTAGCCATTGCCCTAACCCTAGCCTTAAACCTCACACAAAAACTAGCCCTAATCTGAGCCCTAAACCTAGCTTTAATCCTAACCATGAACCTAACCCTAGCCATAACCCTATGCCTTACCCTGAGCAAAACCTTAACCCTAATGGTAACTCTAGACCTATTCCTAATCCTTCGAGTAACCAAATCCTAACCCTATTAATAGTCCTAATGCTAGATCTCATTCTAGCTCTAACGCTATCCAAAACCCTAACCCTAACCCTGACCTTCATTCTGATGATAACATAAACCCTAGGTCAAAACCTGACCCTAACCCTAAACCAAATGCTAACACTAGCCCTTCTTGTAACCTTATAATTAAACTAACCCTACCACTATCTCTAGACCTAAACTTAAACCTAAATCTAGCCTGAACTTTAGCTCTAGACCAAAACAAAATCCTAGCCCTAGCCCTAACAAAAACCTTTACCTAACCCAAACATTAACTCTACTCCTAGACCTAAACCTAGTCCTAATTCTGGCTTTAACCCTAACTTTAACTCTAACCCAAACACTGACCCTTCCTTTAACACTAAACCTACCTCTAAACCTGAAACTAACCAAAACCTAAACCTAATTCTAGACCCATTCTTAACCCTAACCCTGAAACTAGCCCTAACATAACCCTAGATCTTATGTTACCCATAGCCCTAGCCCAAGTCCTAAACCTAACACTAAACATAGAGATAATTTTAGGCCTAAACCTAGCCCTAAGCATAACCCTAACCCTAACACTAGCCCTATACCTAACCCTAGCCCTCGCCTTAGTCCTAAGATAGCTCAAAGCCTAACCCTTACCCTAAACATAAACCTAGACCTATCCCTAACTCTCACCCTAGCCCTAGCACAAATACTAAACTTAACCTAGCCCTAAACCTAGCTCTAAACCTACACATTACCCTAAACCTAAACCTAAACTTATTGATAATCCTAGCCCGAACCCTAATGTTAACTCTAACTGGAAAACTAACCATAGACATAAACCTAAAATTAACAGTCAGCATAGCCCTAACTCTAGATCAAACCATAAACCTAACCATAAACTTAAACATAACCATATGTCTAATCCTAAACCTATCACTGATTCTAACTCTAAACCCAAATCTAAACCTAACCTAACCCTATCCATTACCTTAACCCTAATCCTAATGTTAATTATAACCCTAGCCCTAACTATAGCACTACACCTAGATCTAGCCCTAGCCCTAATTTGAGTCCTAATCATAACCTTAAAAAGACCCCTGAACCTGACTTATATCCTAACACTCATTCTAGCTCTAAATACCACTGCAAACCTAAACCTACTGTAATCCTATCCCTAGACATAACCCTAAACCTAGCCCTAACCCTAGCTCAAAACCTAACCTGTACCATAAATCTAAACATAACCGTAGCCTTAACATTAACCCTAAAACTAAATCTAACCCAAACCTAAACCTACATGTAACCATATCCATTATCCTAACACTTATCCTAACCCTAATGATAAGCCAAGCCATAAACCTAAACCTAACCTTAAACCCACCATAATCCTGTCCCTAGACCTAAAGCTGAACCTAATCCTCGACCTAGCCCTAGCAAAAACACTAGCTCAAACCCTTGCTTACCCTAAACATAACCCTAGCCAAAACCCTAACACCAATCCTGGCCCTAATCCTAACCATAACCATAGCCCAAACCCTAGCTTTAACTCTATCCATTACCCTAACCATAACCCTAAACCTAAGGCTAAATCTAGCCCTTACCCTAACCCTAACTCTATTCCTAGCCCTGATTCTAACCTGAAGCCTCAACCTAGCCCAAACACTTACTCAATCTCTGACCCTTACCCTTAACCTAACCTTTAAAAAAATGATAAGCCTGACCGTAATCCTAACCCTAGCCATAATTATAAACTTAAAACTAGACTTAACCTTAGCTCTAACCCCACCCATTACTCTCATCCTAATCATAAATGTCATGATAACCCTAACCCTAAACCTACTGTAACCCTAACTGTAAACCTAACCCTAAACCTAACCATAAACCTAACCCTAGCTCAAACTCTAACAATTACGCTAAACTTAACACTAACCCTAGTCCTAAACTTAAACCTAAACCTAACCCTAACCTTAACCCGATATCTAAACCTGCCATTACCTTAACCCTAATGATAACCCTAATCTTAACCCTAGACCTAATCCTAAACCTAACCCTATCCTTAGCACTAACCTTAGCTCATACCCTAACCCATACTCTAAACCTAACCCTAGACTTAACCCTAACCCTAACCCTAACTCTAGCCCTAATCCTAAACATAACCCTAGCACTAACACTAGCTCTAACCCTATCCATTACCCTAATGATAACCATAAACCTAATGCTAACCCTAGGCCTAACCCTAACACTATCCATTACCCTAAATCTATCCTGAGCCCTAAACCTAAACTGAAGCCTAAACTTAACCTTATCCATTACCCTAACCCTAACTCAAACCTAATGCTAATTTAAGCCGTAACCCTAAACCTCAACCTAATGCAAACCCAAAACCTGACACTGACTATTATAAAACCCGTAGCTCTCAAATTTAACCTCTCCCTAAACCTAACTCTGACACTAGACCTAGGCATAAATCTTACCTGAAAATTATCCCTAACCATAATCCTAGACCTGATATTAGCCCTAGCCCTAATTCTTGCCATAACCCTAACACAAATGGTAGCCCTCATCCTAGCCCTAAACCTAGCCTTGATCCTAACCCAAACCCTAACAGTAGCCCTTTCCCTAATTTTATCCCTCGCCCTAGTTCTTAACCTTGATATAACCCCATCCCTTCTCCCAAATCTAACCCTACTCTAACTCTATATTTAACCCTTACACTAATCCTAAAGCTGATCCTAGCCCTAATTTAGCCCTAACCATACTACTAGCACTAAGACTAACTCTAACTCTCTCCCTAGCCCTATTCCTAGATCTAACCCTATCCCTTACCATAACTTTAACACTTGCCCTAACCTTAGCCCTAACACTAGCCCTAGCCCTAACCTTGGAACTAACCATAACTCTAAGTCCAAACCTAACTTAAGCCTAAACCTCACACTAACACTAGCCCTACAACTAACACTAATTCTAAAACTAGTCCTAATCTAGTTCAAGCCCTAAAACAAAACCGAGCTATAGCCCTAATTCTAACCTTTAACCAAAACCAAAACCTAACCCTACACCTAGTCCTAACCTTAGACCTAATTCCAGTCATAACCTAACCCTAGAACTAACCTTGATCCTGACTCTGACCTTACACTAACCCTAGCTCTAACATCACCCTAAAAGTATACCTAACTCTAAAGCTAGAACTAGCCCTAACTGTAACCCTAAAAGTAGCCCTAATCATAAATCTAGTTCTTACATTAGCCGTAGTCCTAATCCTAGCCCTAACCTAACCCAAAACCTAGTCCTAAACTGAGCCCTATACCTCATTATAACCCTAACTCTAACCCTAGACATAACCATTACCCTAAACCTAACCCTAACCCTAAAACTGGCCCTAACCCTAAACCTAACCTAGACTTAATCCTAACCATAATCTTAGCCCTAACTCTAGCTCTAACCCTATCAATTACTCTAAACATAACCCTAACCCTAATGCTAACCCTAGGCCTAAACTTAACCCTAATCCTAAACCTAGACCTGACACTAATCCTAACTGTAGCACTAGCCCTAACCATAGCTCAAACCCTAACACTTACCCTAAACCTAATGCTAACACTAACCCTAGGCCTAACTGTAACCCTACCCCTAATCCTAACCATAACCCTAGCCCTAAACATATCTATTACCCTAAACATAACCCTAACCCAAACATAGCTCTAAACATAGCTCTAACCCCACCCATTACACTAACTCTAACTATAAATGTCATGATAACACTAGCCCTAACCCTAAACCTACTCTAACCCTAACTATAAACTTAACCCTACTCCTAACCCTAAACCTGCATTAACCTTAACTGTAAAACTAACCATAAACTTAACCCTTGCTGTATTCCTAATCCTAGCTCAAAGCCTAAATGTTACACTAAACCTAACACTAACCCTAGTCTTAAACCTAAATATAACCTTATCCATTTAGGCCTAACCCTAAACCTATCACTAACACTAACCTTATCCTTACCTAAACCTAACCTGAACACTAAACCAAACACTATCAATTACTCTAACCCTACCCTAACCCTAACCCTATCGGTAATGCTAATTTGAACCCTAAAACTAAACCAAAACCTAACCCAAACTCTGAAAAAACACTGACTCTAATAACACACCTAGCTCTAAACCTGACCCTTACCCTAAACATGAACCTTAAACTAGAACTAGCAATAAAACTAACCCTAACAGTATCCCTAACCATAACCCTAGACCTGACATTAGCATTCTATCTAATTCTTGCCTTAAACCTAACACAAACCCTAACCCTAGCTCAAACACTAATTTCAACACTTGCCCTATTTCTGAACCAAGGTATAACCACATCCTTTCCCCTAACCCTAACCCTAACCATAACACTGTCACTAAAACTAACCCTAGCCCTAACCTTAGGCCTAATCCTTACACTAACAATAGCTCTAATCCTAGGCCTAATTTATTGCTAACTGTAACCCTAACTCTAACCCTAGCCCTAAGACTAACACTATCTCTAGCCCTAGGCCTATTTCTAATACAAACCTTTTCTATTGCCTAACCCTAACACTAGCCCTAAACTTAGTCCTAACCTAGCCCTAGTCTTAAAACTAGAACTAACCCTAACTCTAAATCTAAACCTAACTCTAAACCTAAACCTTACGCTAACACTAGCTCTAACCCTAATTGTAATTTGAAAACTAGCCATAACCCTAGGAATAGCCCACAAAAAAAACTGAGCTATAGCCCTAATCCTAACCCTTAAGCTAAACCAAATCCTAACGCTACACCTATGCCTACAACTAATGCTGACCCTGACTCTGACCCTAAAGATACTTCTAAAAATCACCCTAACACTAAACTTAACCCAAACACTGGACATAGCCCTAATCCTAACCCTAAAACTATCCTTAATCATAAAGCTACTTCTTACATTAGCGGTAGCCCTAACCCTAACACAAAACCTAGCTCTAATCTGAGCCTCAACCCTAGCTTTAACCCTAACCCTAACCCTAACACTAACCAAACCCTAGCTCTAAACCTATTCCTTACCCTAAGCCAAACTCTCACCCTAATGCTACCCTAGTTCTAACACTAATCCTTTTTGTTTTATTGGTTGTTCAAAACATAACAAAGCTCTTGACATATCATATTTCATACATTAGATTTAAGTGGTTATGAAATTCCATTTAGCTTATCCCAAACACTAACTCTATTACTAGCCCTAACTCTAGCCCTCATTCTATCTCTAACCCTAACCCATAGCCTAAACCTAACCCTTACCCTTATTCTGACCCTAACACTAACCCTAGGTCAAAGCATGACCTTAACACTAAACCAAACCTTAACACTAGCCCTACCAGTAAACCTATACCTAAACTTAACAGTAGCACTACACCTAAACTTAATCCTAAATATAGCCATAACTCTAGCCCTAGTCATAAACAAAAACCTAGCCATAGCCCTAAAATAACCATTAACCTAACACAAAGACTAACCCTACACCTAGACCTAACCCTAGTCCTAATTCTGCCCCTAACCATAAACCTAATGCAAACCTCAACACTGACGCTTACCCTAACACAAACCCTAGCTCTAAACCTTATCCTAACCCAAAACGTAAAACTAACACTAGACATATCTATAACCCTAATCCAAAAAACTAGCCATAACCATAACCCTAGATCTTACATTACCCATAGTGCTAACACTGGCCATAAACCTCACACAAAACCTAACCCTAATACAAGCCCTAAACCTAGACCTAAGCATAACCCTAAACCTAATCCTATCCCAAACCCTAAAACTAATGCTTGCCCTAGCCCTAACACTAGCTCAAATTCTAACCCTTAACCCTAAACATAACCCTAGCTCTAACCCTAACCCTAAACCTATCCCTAATCCTAACTGTAACCATAGCCCAAATCCTAGTTCTAAATATATCCATTACCTTAAACATAACCCCAACCTTAATGCTAACCCTAGCCTTAACCCTAACCCTAACAGTAACCCTGATTCTAATCCTAACCCTTGCCCTAGCCCTAACCCAAGCTCAAACACTAACACTTACCCTAAACCTAACGCGAACACTAGCCCTAGGAGTAACCCAAACCCTAGCCCTAACCCCAACCTTACCCTAAGCCCTAACACTAGCACTAAACCTATTCATTACTCCAAACATAGGCCTAAACCAAATGCTAACCCTAGGCCAAACCCTAACCCTATCCTTAATACTAACCCTATACATTACTCTAAACCTAACCTGAACTGTAAATCTAACTCTATCCATTACTCTAACCCTAACCCTAACCCTAATGCTAATTTGAGCCCTAACCTTAAACCTTAACCCAAACCAAACCTTAACCCAGACTCTCACCCTAATAATTACCTAGCTCTATACCTGATCCCTACCCTAAACCTAACCCTTACAATAGACCTAGCCATTAACCTATCTCTAACACTATCCCTAACCAAAACCCTAGACCTGTCATTAGCCCTAACACTAATCCTAGCCCTAACCCTAACACAAACCCTAGCCCTCATCCTAGCCCTAAACCTAGTCTTAATCCTAACTCAAACCCTCACCCTATCAATATCCCTAATTATAAACCTTGCCCTAGCACTGAACCTAGCTATATAATCCCATCCCTTGCCCTAAAACTAACCCTAACCCTAGCCTTAACCATAGGCGTAACCCTAACACTAATCATAGCACTAACACTAGCCCTATTTGAACCCTAACCTTAACCCTACCCATATCCCTAGCCCTAAGACTAACTTTAACTCACACCCTAGCCTTTTTCTATTTATAACCCTATTCGTTATCGTAACCCTCACAATAGCCCTAACCTGAGCCCTAAACCTAGCCATAGCCCTAACCCTAGATCTAACCACAACTCTAAATCTAACCCTAATCTTAAGTCTAAACTCATTCTACCACTAGCTCAAACACTATTGCTAATCCAAAACTAGCCCTAATCCAAGCCCTAGCCCTAAAACAAAACCGAGCCATTGCTCTAACCCTAAACCTTAACCTAAACCAAAACCTAACTCACAACTAGACATAACCCGAGTTCTAATTTGAGTCTTAGGCCTAAAACTAACTCTCACACTGACTCATATCCAAACACAAACCTAGCTCTAAATATCACACTAACCCTAACACTAATGCTAACACTAGAACTAGCTGAAACTCTAACCCTAAAACTAACCCTAATCATAACCTTAGATCTAACATTGGACTTAGACAAACCTTAGCCCTAACTCTAACGCAAAAATAGCACTAATTCAAGCCCTAACACTAGATTTAACCCTAACCCTAACCCTAAAATAAGCTGTAAACCTAACTCTAATCCTAGCCCTAACCCTAGTTCTAATCCTATCCATTACCCTAAGTCAAACACTATTCATACTGCTGACTCTAGTCATAATCCTAATCCTTAGCCAAACCCAAACAATAACCCTATTACTAGTCCTAACACTAGCCCTCATTCTAGATCTAAACCTAACCCAAAACCTCACCCTAACCTACACCCTTATTCTGACCCTAACACTAATTATAGGTCTAAACCTGAACCTAAACCTAAACCAAAACCTAAAACTAGCCCTACCTGTAACCTTATACCTAAACCTAACCCTAACACTAGCCCTATACCTAAACCTAATCCTAAATCTTACATAACTCTAGACTTTGACCTTAACAAAAACTTAGGTCTAGCCCTAACAATAACCCTTAACCTAAACTAAACACTAACCCTACCACTAGACCTAACCCTAGTCCTATTCTGTCTTTCAACCTAACCCTAACTTAACCTGAACACTGGCCCTGACACTAACATTAAACTTAGCTCTAAACCTGACCCTTACCCAATACGTAAACCTACCACTAAACCTAGCCATAACCCTAACCCTAAAACTAGCTCTAATAAGAACCCTAGATCTTACATTACACATAGCACTAACCCTAGGCCTAAACCTAACACAAAATGTAACCCTAATCGAGGCCTAAACCTACTCTAAACATAACCCTCACCCTAACCCTAACCCTAGTCCTAACCCTAACCCTTACCTTAGTCCTAACCTTAGCTCAAAACCTAACACTTAGCCTAAACATAACCCTTGCACAAACCCTAAACATAACCGTAACCATAGCCCTAATCCTAACCTTTACCCTAGACCTAACATTAGCTCTAACCCTAGCCATTAACCTAAATCTAACTCTAAACCTAATAATAACCCTATCCCTAACCCTAACCAAAACTGTAACCCAAAATATAAACCTAAATCTAGACCTAACCCTAAACATAAACCTTGCCATAGCCTTAATCCTAACTCAAACCCTAACACTTACCCTAAAAGCAACAGTAAACCTAGCCCTAAAACTAAACTTAAACCTAAACCTAACCTTAACCATAAAAGCTAACCTTACATCTAACCCCATCTACTACCCTAAACCTAATCCTAACCCTAGCCCCAACCCTAAAACTAACCCTGACCAAAACACTAAACCCAACACTCGTCCTAGACCTAACCCTAGCTCAAAACCTAATCTTTACCCTAAATCTAACTCTAACTTTACGCTAAGCTATGGTTAATATCCCTAACCCAAAACCTAACCTAACTCTAGCCCTAACCATAGCTCTAACCCTATATATTATCCTTATGATAACCCTAATCCTAATGCTAACCCTAGGTATAACCCTAACCCTTTTGCTAACCCTAAAGCTCTCCATTGCCCTAAACCTGCCCTGAAACCTAAACCTAACCCAATTAATTACCCTAACCATAACTAACCCTAATGCTCATTTGAGCCCTATTACTAAACCTTAACCTAAAACAAACCCTAACCCTGATCCTGACCCTAAAAATACACCTAGATATAAACCTGATCCTTACTTTAAGCCTAACACCTACACTAGACCTTGACACAAACCTAACCCTAAATCTACTCCAAACTGCAACACTAGACCTGACATTATCCCTAGCCCTAATTCTAGACCTGACCCTACAACAAATCCTCTCCCTCATCATAGCCCTAAACCTAGCCTTAATCATAACCCTAACACCAACCCTAGCCCTCACCCTGATTCTAACCCTCACCCTACCTCTAAACCTAGCTATAACACTGTACCTTACCCTAAAATTAACTATAACCCTAGCCCTAACACTAGGTATAAGCTGAACACTAACCTTAGCCCTAATCCTAGCTTTAACTTAGCCCTATCCGTAAAACTAACTGAAACCCTAGGCCTAAGGCTAACACTAACTCTCACCATAGCCCTAACCCTAGTTCTAACCCTATCTGTTACTGTAACCATTATCCTAGCGCAAACACTTGCCCTATAGTTAGATCTAACCTTAATCCTAAATCTAACGCTAAATCCAAATCTAACCCTAACCCAAAGATTAAGCCTAACACTAACACTAGCCCTAACCCTAATGCTAATCTTATAACTAGCCCAAACTATAAACCCAGGACTAAAAGAAAACTGAGCAACCAGCCTAACCTTAAACCTTAACTTAAACCAAACCCTAACACTACACCTAGACATAACCCTAGCCCTAATTCGAGTTCTAACCCTTACCTTAAAACCTACCCTGACCCTGAATCATATCCTAAAACTGACGCTAGCTCTAATGACCACCCTAAACTTAAACAAAACCCTAACATTAACCCTAGACCTAATTCAAGTCATAACCCTAATCTTAAACCTAACCCTGACCCTGAATAATATCCTAACAGTCACCCTAGCTCTAAACACAGCCCTCAACTTAAACCGAAAACTAACAGTAATGCTATCCCATATTTGAGTTTTAACCCTAATCCAAAAACTAACCCTGATGCTGATTCATATCCTAACAATAACCCTAGCTCTTAATATTACCCTAACCTTAAACCTAAACCTAACACTAGACCTACCCTAACCCTAAGCCTAACCCTAAAACTAACACTAATTGTAACCCTAGCTCTTACATTAGCCAATGTCCAAATGTAGCCCTAAACCTAACACAAAAACTAGCCCTAATTCAAGCTCTAAACCTGTATTTAAACTTAACCCTAACCCTAACTCTAGCATTAACCCTAGCTCTAAGGCGATCCCTTAACCTAAGAAAAACTCTAAACCTAATGGTAACCCTAGACCTATATCTAATTCTTAGGCTAACCAAAACCTTAACCCTATTAATAGTATTAACCCTAGACCTCATTCTAGCTCTACACCTATCCCAAACCCTAAGGCTAAACCTCAACGTTATTCTGACCCTAACACTAACCCTAGGTGTAAAACTGACCCTAACCCTAGACCAAACCCTAACACTAGCCCTAGACCTAAACCAAATTCTAAATCTAGCCTTAACTCTAGCCCTAGATCTAAACATAAACCTAGCCCTAGCCCTAACAATAATCCTTAACCTAATTCAAACACTAACCCTACCCCTAGACCTAAACCTAGTCCTAATTCTGGCTGTAACCCTAACTCTAACTCTAACCCAAACACTGACCCCGCCTTTAAAGTAAACCTATCTCTAAATATGACCTTACCTGAAAATCTAAACCTAACACTAGACCTAGCCATAACCCAACCATAAAACTAGCGCACAAAATAACCCTAGCTCTTACATTACCCATAGCCCTAAACCTAGGCCTAAAACTAACACAAAATCTAGAACTAACCCTAGGCCAAGTCAAGTCTTAAGCATAACCCTAACCCTAACCCTCGCCCTAACCCTAACCCTAACTTAACCTTCGCCTTAGTCCTTATCCTAGCTCAAAGCCAAAACATTACTCTAAACATAAACTTACACCTATCCCTCAATATAACCCTAACTCTATCCCTAATCCAAACCTTAACCCTATCCCTAAACCTAGCTCTAAACCTACCATTATTCTAAACCTAAACCTAATCTTATTTATAATCCTAGGCTTAACGCCAAACCTAAACCTAACTGGAAAACTAACCCTAGACCTAATCTTAAAACTCATACTATCCATAGACCTAATCCTAGCTCAAACCCTAACCCTTACTATAAACCTAAACATAACTATAGCCCTAACTCTAAGCCTAAACCACAATCTAACGTTAAACATAGCCCTATATCTACATCTAGTCGTATACATTACCCTAACCCTAGCCCTATCCCTAATGATGTCCCTAGCCCTAATCCTAACCCTAACCCTATGACAACTATAATTTTATCCCTAGAAGTAACCCTAAACCTAACCCTCACCTAGCCCTAAACCTAGCTCAGAACCTAATCCTTATGCTAAATATAAACCTAAGACAAACTCTAGTTTTATCCCTAACCCTAACCTTAATTCAAGACCTATTCCTAACCATAAAACTAGCCCTAAACTTAACTCTAATCTTATCCATTATACTAACCATAACACTTACCCTAATGCAAACCCTAGGCCTAACCTTAACCCTATTGCTAACCCCAACCCTATCTATTACCCTAAACCTAATGTAAACTCTAAACAAAACCCTATCATTACCCTAACCCACACACCTGAACACTGGCCCTGACACTAACATTAAACCTAGCTATAAACCTGAACCTAACCCAAAAACCTAAACCTAACACTAGACTTAGCCATAACCCTAATCCTAAAACTAGCTCTAATCAGAACTCTAGATCTTACAGTACACATAGCACTAACCCTAGGCTTAAAACTAACACAAAAATTAACCCTAATGGAGGACAAAACCTAACATAAGCATAAACCTCACCCTAAACATAACCCTAGCCCTAACCCTAATGCTAACATTAACCTTAGTCCTAACCCTAGCTCAAAGCCTAACTCTTAGCCTAAACATAACCCTAGCACTATCCCTAACCATAAACTTACAATTAACCATAACCCTAATGCTAATTCAAGCCCTAACCCTAAACTCTAACCTCAACCAAACTCTAACACTGACCCTGACCCTAATAAATCTCCTAGCTCTAAAGCTGACTTTTACACTAAACCTAACCCTTAAACTAGAACTAGCCATAACACTAATCCTAAAATTATCCCCAAATGTAAGTTTAGACCTGAAATTAGCCATAGCCCTAATCTTAGCCCTAAACCTAACACAAACCCCAGCCCTTATCCTAGCCCTAAACCTAGCCTTAATCCTAACTGCTAAACCTAACTTCAGACCTAGCCAAAAAACTAACCCTAGCCCTAATCATTGCCCAAATTTAGTCCTATTCCTAACCCTAGCCCTAACCCTAGCCCTATGACTAACTCTAACTCTCACACTAGCCCCATCCCTAGTTCTAACCCTATCCCTTACTGGAACCTTAATGCTACCCCTATCATTATCTCGATCCCTAACCTAGATCTAATTTTAACACTAAATCAAACCCTGACCCTAAGCCTAACCCTAACTCTAAATCTAACTTTAACACTAGCCGTAAAAGAAAACTGAGCCATAGCTTTAACCCTAACCCTTAACCTAAACCAAACCCTAACCCTAACCTTAACCTTAGCTCCAATTCTAGTTTGAAGCTGAAAACTAGAACTAACACTGTCCCTGACACTGACCATAATACTAACCCTAGTCTAAATATCACCCTAACTCTAACCCTAAACCTAACACTAGACCTACCACTAACCCTAATGCTAAATTTAACCCTAATTGTAACCCTGGTACTTACATTAGCCTTACCCCTAACCCTAGCACTAACTTAACCCAAAACCTCGCACTAATCCAAGCCCTAACTAGAGTTTTAACCCTAACCCTAACCCTATTCCTAGCCCTAATCAAAACCATAAACCTAGTCCTAACCCTAGCTCTAACCCTATCCATTCCCATAACCATAACCCTAGGCCTAAACCTAAACCTATCCATAATCCTAAACCTATGCATTACCCTAAACCAAACCTAAACCCTAAACCTCACCCTATCATCACACTAACACTAACCATAACGCTAATTTAAGCCCTAAGTGTTAACCTTAACCTATTCCAAACTTCTAACCCAGATCTTGACCCTAATAATACCCCTAGCTCTAAACCTGACCCTAACCCTAAACCTAACCCTTACATTACATGTTGCCATAAACCTAAACCTAAAACTATCTTTAACCATAACTCTAGATCTGATATTAGCCCTAGCCCTAATCCTAGTCCTAACCCTAAAATGAACCGTAGCCCTCATCCTAGCCCCAAACTTAGTCTTAATCATAACCATAACCCTAACCACAGGCCTAACCCTAAATATAACCTTCACCCTTTCTCTAAACCTAGCTATAATGCCATTCCTTACCCTAAACTTAACCCTAACACTAACCCTAGCATTAGGCCTAAGGTGAACACTAAACCTTAGCCCTAATCCTAGCCCCATTTTAACCCTATCCTTAAACCTAACCCTAACCCTAACCCTAAGAGTAACTCTAACTCTCACACTATCCCTAAACCTACTTCTAATCCTATCCATTACTGTAATCATAACCCTAGCCCTAACCCTAGCCCTAAACCCAGTCATAATCATTGCCTAATCCTTATTCCTAGTCCTAACCCTAGATCTAACCCTAACTCGAAATCTAACCCTAACCCTAAGCCTAAGCCTAACATTAACACTAGCCCTATCCCTAATGCTAATCATAAACTATCCCTAAACCTAACACTTGCATTAAAACAAAACGGAGCAATAGCCCTAACCCTAAACCTTAACTTAAACCAAATATTAACACTACACCTATATCTAACCCTAGCCCTAATTCGAGTCTTAAGCTTAACCTTAATACTAACCCTATCTCTAACGCATATCCTAACACTCACCCTAACTCTAAACACCACCCTAACCTTAAACCAAACCCTAACTGTAACCCTAGCCTTAATTCGAGTCCTAACCCTAACCCTAAAACTAAACCTGACCCTGATTATTAACCTAATACTAACACTAGCTCTAAATTACACCCTAACCTTAAACCTATTTCTAACACTAGAGATTTAACCCCTAACCAAAAACCCTAAAACTAACCCTAGAATCCCTAGTTCTTACTTTACCCATTGCTCTAACCCTAGCCATAACCCTAACACAAAAACGAGCTTTAATCTGAGCCCTAAACCTAGCTTTAACCCTAACCCTAGCCCTAACCCTAGCTCTAACCCTATCCCTTTCCCTATGCCAAATCCTAAACATAATGCTAATCCTAATCCTAACCCCAATCCTTAACCTAACCCAAAACATAACCCTATTACTAATCCTAAACCTAGTCCTCATTCTAGCTCTAACCATAACCCAAACCCTAACCTTAAACCTGACCCTTATTCTGACCCTAACACTAATCATATGTCTAAACCTAAACCTAACCCTAAAACAAACTCTAACACTAGCCCTATGGTAACCTTATAACTAAACCTAACCATAACACTAGCCCTAGACCTAAACCTAATCCTAATATATCCGTAACTCTAGCCCTACACCTAAAGAAAAACCTGGCCCTAGCCCTAACAATAAAACTTAGCCTAAAGCCAAACACTAACCCTTTCCCTAGACTTAACCCTAGTCATAATTCTAGCTTTCACATTAACCATAACCCTAAACTGAACACTGACCCTGACACTAACACTAACCCTAGGTCTAAACATCACCTTAACCCTAAACCTAACTCTAAAACTATACTTAGCTCTAACAATAACCATAAAACTAGCCATAATCATAACAAAGTTCTTACATTTGCCATAGCCATAACCTATTGCAAACCTAGCCCTAACACAAGCCCTACCCTAGCTTGAACCCTAAAGCTAAGCATAACCGTAAACTTAGCCCTAAACCTAAACCTAAGCATAACCCTAGACCTAATCCTAAGCATAACACTAGCCCTATCACTAGCTCTAATCCTATCCATTACCCTAATGATAACCCTAACGCTTCTGCTAACCCTAGGTCGAACCCTAATCCTATCCCTAACCCTAAACCTATCCATTACACTACAGCTAACCTGAACTCTAAACCTAAAACTATCATTAACCTATCCCTAACCATAATGATAACTCAAGCCTTAAACCTAGACCTTAATCTAATAAAAACCCTAAACCTGACCCTGACCCTAAAAATACCCATACCTCTAAACCTGACTCTAACAAGAAACCTGACCCTTGCAATAGACCTAGCTATAAATATAACCCTAAAACTCTCTCTAACTGTAACCCTAGACCTGACATTAGCCCTAACTCTAATCCTAGTCCTAATACTAATACAAACCTTAGTCCACATCCTAGACATAAACCTCACCTTAATCATAAACCTAAACAAATCATAACCCTAATTCTAATCCTCACCTAGTCCTAAAAGTAGCTATAATCCCATCACTTAACCTAACCCTAACCCTAACCCTAACCTTAACGCTAGCCCTAAACCTAGGCCTAACCCTAATACTAACCCTTGTCCTAATCCCAGCCCTAATTTAGCCCTATCCCTAACTCAACCCTAACCCTAGCCGTAAGACTAACTCAAACTCTTGCCCTAGCCTCATACCTAGTTCTAACTCTATCCCTTACCATCATCCTAAACCTAGCCCCAAACTTATCCCTAATTCTAGCCCCATCCTTACCCATAGCTAAAAGCATAGATCTAAACCTAACTCTAAATCTAACCCTAAACCTAAGCCTAAACTTCACACTAACACTAGCCCTAATCCTAACATTAATCCTAAAACTAGCCCTAACTCTACCCATAGCCCTAAAACAAAACTGAATCATAACCATAACCCTAACACTTAACCTAAACTAAACCCTAACCCTACACCTAGCCCTAATTATAAATCTAATTCTAGTCCTAACCCTAACCTGAAAATTAATCCAGAACCTGACTCTGACCCTAACATTAAACCTAACTCTAAAAATCATCGTAACCGTAAACCTAACCCTAACACTAGACCTAACCCTAAACCTGACCCTATCATTAGCTCTAATCATAATACAACTTCATACTTTATCTGGAGCCTTAACCGTAGCCCTAACCTAAACCAAAGCCTAGCCTTAATCTGAGTCCTAAAAATAGTTTATATATATATATATATTTTTTATTTTTCAGTGGACACAACATCTTTATTTTATTGGTATGTGGTGCTGAGGAATGAACCCAGCGCCCCACACATACCAGGCAAGCACGCTACTTCTTGTGCAATATCCCCAGCCCCTAAACTTAGCTTTAACACTAAATGTAAACCTAATCCTAACCCAAACAATAGTCCTAATCCTATACATAAACCTACCCCTAATCTTAGGTCTAACCCTATCCATTACCCTAATGATAACCCAACCCTTATGCTAACCGTAGGCCTAACCCTAACCCTAACCCTATCCATTACACTAAACCACACCTAATCACTAATCCTAACACTTTAATTACCTCAACCCTAAACCTAATGATAAATCAAGCGCTAAAACTAAACACTAACCTAACCCAAACCCTCACCTTGATCCTGACCCTAATAATAACCCTAGCTCTAAAACTGATCCTTAGTATAAATGTAACCCCTACATTGGACCAAACCATAAACCTAACACTAAATCTATCCCTAACTGGAACCCTAGACCTGACATTAACCATAGCCCTAATACTAGCCCTAACCCTAACACAAACATTAGCCCTCATCCAAGCCCTAAACCTAGCTTTAATCATAACCCTAAACTTAACCCTAGCCCTAACCCTAATACTAACCCTTGCCCTAGCCCTAAACCTAGCTATAACCCAATACCTTACCCTAAACGTAACCCTAACTCTAACCCTAACCCAAGGTCTAAACCTAACACTAACACTAACCCTAATTTAGCCCTATCCATAACCCTAACCCTAACCCTAGCCTTAAGACTAACTCTAACTCTCATACTAGCCCTATCACTTGTTCTAACCCTATCCCTTACCATAACCATAAACCTAACCCAAACCCTAGTCCTAAATCTTGCCCTATCCTTAGCCCTAGCCCTAACCATAGATCAAAACCTAACTCTAAATCTAACCCTAACCCGAAGCCTAAGCCTAACCATTATAAATACATTTATATATAGACTCTGTGTCTACAGATGTTGGCTTCAATTATTATTTAGAATATAGTAATTAGTTTCATAAAAGGCATACAATTTCTGGCGGAGTATAGAGAACTGAGGGTTATGGGTAGGATGCTATGTTAAGGGGGAGAAGAATGGGGGTATGTGATTAATCTAACTTAGCAACTTTGGAGGAGAACTCTAATGAATAGACAGGGGGAATTTTTTGAAGAAGGTATAAATTCAAACTCCTTATCTGTATTCATAAAATTACCCTATGTATAAATAGTAAAAGTTAAGAGGCTGAAAGTGAGATAGAGGGAGAAAGATAAAAGAAGAAGAAATAACAAGGAAAGAAAGAAATAGAGGGAGAAAGAAAATAAGAGCAAATAAAGAGGTGGTGAAGTGGGGCCTATGCAATTCCTCTATATTGTACTATTCTGGTGATTCAGTTCTCAAAGTCCAATTTCATGGAAAGTTCTTGGTTTCACATATGTTGTGGTTGTGAAGACCAAAGGGGGAAGGGAAGAGAAGAATGGATTAGAAGAGCAAGAAGAGAAAAGTAAGAAAGAAAAAAAAAAGTCAAGGAAATATGCATGTACTGAAACACTTCCCCCAATTATTTGCTCAGATTTCTTTGATACTGTGCAGGATTCATCTGTTAGCTTTTCCCACTAAGCTCCCTTAGTTTGGGACTTCTATGATCAAAGGTTCTTTAAACAGGTTAGGGTGAGCTGTAGGGTTAGGATTAAGGATAGATCTAGTGTTAGGTTTACAGTAGTTTTGTTCAAATTTCTTTGATACTAGGCAGGATTTATCTTTTTTCTAGTCTTACTATGTTTCCCAGGTTTGGGCCTTCTAGGTTCACTGGTTTTCTGTCAGTATTTCAGTTTTTATTTTAAGGTTTCACTTCATTTTGACCTATATGGCTAAGTGGAAATGGATCTGGAAATCAAACAGTGTTTTTGCTAGCTGCTTGAAACTTCACACTCTCAATCAGTTCTCTGTGAGGACGCTCTGATTTTATTCTTGTGAAAGTATCCCAAAGATGAAGCAGGCAAAAACAACACTATGTGAGAGCATTTTAGGAGAAAACTGGAAAATATGTATGTAATGTACTACCTCATTTGGTCAGATTTCTTTGATACTGGGCAGGATTCACCTGTTAGCTTTGCCCACTAGGCTCCTCAACTTTGAGACTTCTATGATCAAAGTTCTCTAAACAGGTTAGGGTTAGGCTTAGAGTTAGAGTTAGGTTTAGTGTTAGGGTTAGAGTTTGTATTGTTCAAATTTCTTTTATACTGGGCAGGATACATTTTTACCTAGCCTTACTATGTTCCTAGGTTTCAACCTTCTCAGTTCAATTCTTCACTGACAGGATCAATTTGTATTTTACGGATTCACTTCATTTTAATCTACATGGGTAAATGGACATGGAGCTGGAAATCAAACAGTGTTGGTGCTAACTGCTTGAAACTTCACACACTCAATCAGTTCTCTGTGGGCATTCTCTGGTTTGTTCCTTGTGAAATTAGTAATAAGCTGAAGCTTGCAATATAAATTTATCTGAGAACACTTTAGGATATAACAGGGAAATATGCATGTACTGAAATAGCTCCCCCAATTATTTTGTCAGATTTCTTTGAAACTGTTCCTGATTCATCTGTAAGCTTACCCCACTAGACTCCCCAATTTTGAAACTTCTATGATCAAAGGCTCTTTAAACAGATTAGGTTTAGGGTTAGACTTATTGTTAAGACTAGGTTTAGACCTAGTGTTAGGTTTAGAGTTAGTTTTTTTAAAAAAAATCTATGATACTTGGCAGGATTTACCTTTTTTCCTATTTTGACTATACTCCAAAAGTTTGGGCCTCCTATGTAAAAGGGTTTTCTCTCAGGAATAGTTTCAATTTTCATGTTTCTCTTCATTTTGCCCTATAGGAGTGAATGGAAATGGAGCTGGAAATAAACAGGGTTTGTGCTAGCTGCTTGAAACTTCAAACACTCAATCAGTTCTCAGTGAGCATTCTCTGGTTTGTTTCCTGTGAAGTATCCCTAAGCTGAAGTAGAAAGAAACAGCTTTATCTCTGAGTGCTTTAGAAGCAAGCAAAATACACATGTACTGAAAGAGCTCCAAATTTTTTTTGGTAGTATTACTTTGATACTGTACAGGATTCATCTTTGACCAACCTTAGTAGGCTCCTTAAGTTTGGGCCTTCAAGGTTCAATGGTTCAGTGTCAGGATCAGTTTGAATTTTTAGTTTTCACAACATTACGGCCTATAAGTGTGAATGGAAATGGAGTTGGAAATCAAACAGGGTTGTTGCTAGCTGCATGAAACTTCACACACTCAATCACTTCACTGTGGGCATGCTCTGATTTGTTCCTGGTGAAAGTACCTTAAGCTGAAGCATGAAAAAACAATTTATTCACGAGCCTTTTAGGAGAAAACAGGGGAAATAGGCATGTACTGAAATACTTTCCCCAATTATTGGTCAGATTTTTTTGATACTGTGTAGGATTCATCTATTACCTTGCCCTACTAGGGTTAGGGCTATGGTGAGGTTTAGGTTTATGGTTAGGTCTTGGGATACGTTTATAGTTAGGGTTAGGTTTAGTGTTAGGGATAGGGTTATAATTAGGGTTAGTGTTAGGGTAATTGACAGGGTTAGAATTAAATTCGAGCTAGGTTTAAGGTTAGGATAAGAGCTAGGGTTAGAGTTATGGTTTAGGATAGGACTATGGTAATGTTTAGGGTAAGGGTTTGACTTTGAGCTATGGTTAGGTCTAAGGCAAGTGTTAGTGTTAAGGTTAGTGTTATGGCTAGGGATAGGGTTAGGGTTATGCTTAGGGCTAAGTTTAGGCCTAGGATTATGGCTAGGTTTTGTGTTAGGTTAAGGGCTATGGTTAGGACTATGGTTAGGGTTAGGGCTACTGTTAGGTTTAAGATTACATTTAAAATATGGTTAGGGCTAGGGTTATGTTTAGGGCTAGTATTATGGTTAGGGTTATGGCTAGGTCTAGTGTTAGGATTAGGTTTTGGATTAGGGTCAGGTTTACAGATAGGTTAATGTTAGGGTAGGGTCAGTGTTCCGGATAGGATTAGGGTTAGAGCCAGAATTAGAACTAATGTAAGTTCTATGGATAGGGTAAGTGTTTACTTTAGGTTAAGGGTTATTGTTAGGGCTAGAGCTAGGATTTTGGTTAGTTCTAGGGCTAGAATTATAGCTATATTTAGGATTACTTTTGGGTCTAGTTCTAGTGTTAGGGTTAGGTATAGGTATAGGCTTACCGGTAGGGCTAGTTTTAGGGTTTAGTTTAGGGTTAGGGTCAGGTTTAGACCTAGGGTTACTGTGAGGATCAGAATAAGGGTCAGGGTTAGGGTTAGAACTAGAATGAGGGCTAGAGTTAGGACTAGTACACTGTTAGTGTTTAAGTTAGGCTAAGGATTAGGGTTAGGACTAGGGTTAGCATTTGGTTTAGGGTTTGGCTTAGGGTAATGGATAGGTTTAAAGCTAGTGTTAGATTTTGGGTTAGGGCTAGTGTTAGGGTTAAGATTAGAGTTTAAGCTTGGGTTAGGACTAGAATTAGGGGTAGTTTTTTTTTAGGGTTAGGGCTAGGGTTATGACAATGACTAATGTATGAACTAGGGTTACGATTAGGGCTAGTTTTAGGGTTAGGGTTAAGACTACGTCTAGTTTTAGGGTTAATTTAAGGTTAGAGTCATGTTTAGAGCTAGGATTAGTGTTAAGATCAGTGTCATGGTCAGGGTTATTTTTAGAGTTAGGGTTAGGGCTAGGTGTAAGTTCATGGTTTGGTTTAGGTTAAGTGTTAGGGTTAGGGATATGGCTTGGTTTTGTTTTATGGCTAGGGGTAGGGGTAAGGAAAGTTTTAGGATTAGCATTATTGTTAGGGATAGTGATAGAGTTTAGATTTGGATTATGTTTATGGTTAAATTTAGAGTTAGATTTAAATTTAGAGTTAGGTTTCGATCCAGTGTTGAGCTAGGGCTAAGGATAGAACTAGGGCTAGGGCTAGGGCAAGAGTTAAAGTTAGTCTTAAGGCTAGGTTTAGGTTTAGATTAGGACTAAATTAGGGTTAGTGCTAGGTTTACTGTTAGTGTTAGGCCTAGGGTTAAGGCAAGGGTTATGGAAGTTTGAGATTATGGTTAGGTTTAGGGTTATGTTTGTGTTTAGGGTAAGGGATGGGGTTATAGCTAGGTTTAGGGCTAGAGCGAGGATTAGAATTAGGGTTAAACCTCGGTATAAGGTTCGGGTTAGGATTAAGGGTAGGTTTAGGGCTAGGATTAGGGCTAGGGTTAATTTCAGGTCCAGTTTTACAGTTAAAGATAGTTTTAGGGTTAGGTTAGATGTAGTGTAAGGGTTAGGTTTATGGTTAGGGTCAGGTTTAGAGTGAAGGGTATTGTTTGGGCCAGGGTTGTGATTAGTGTTTGGGATAGGTTAAGGTTTAAATTTAGGGCTCGAATTAGCATAGGGTTAGGATTAGGGTAATGATATAGTTAGGTTTATGTTTAAGGATAGGTTTAGGATAATTGATAGGGTTAGTATGAGGGATATGTTAAAGATTAGGCCTAGGGTTAGCATTAGGGTTAGGATTATGGTTAGGGTAATGTATAGGGTTAAAGCCAGTGTTAGAGCTAAGGTTATGGTTATTATTAGTGCTATGTTTAGGGTTAAGGTTAGGGTTAGGTTTAAAGCTCGGTTTAAGGCTAAGATTAGGCAAGGTTTTGGGTTAAGTTAGGGCTAGGTTTAGGGTTATTTCTAATGTAATAACTAGTGTTACAATTAGGGCTAGTTTTAGGGTTAGGGTTAGGGCTAGGCATAGTGTTATGTTTAGGGTGATATTTAAAGCTAGGGTGAGTGTTAGTATCAGAATCAGAGTTAGGGTTAGTTTTAGAGTTCTGTTTAAAACTCGAATTAGGGCTAGAGTTAGGGCTAGGTGTAGAGTTAGGGTTTGGTTTACGTTAAGGGCTAGTGTTAGAGCTATGGCTCTGTTTTTTTATTAGGGATAGGGCTAGAGTTAGGGCTAGTTTTAGGAGTAGCATTAGGGTTAGGGTTACGATTAGTGTTAGGTTTAGTCTTAGGCTTTGCAGTAGGGTTAGATTTAGAGTTAGGGTTAGATCTAGGGTTAGGGCTAGGGCTAAGGAAATGGCTATTGTTAGACCTAGGGTTAGGGCTAGGTTTAGATTTTCAGTAAGGGGTAGGATTAGAACTAGTTTTAGGGCTAGGAAGAGAGTTACACTTAGTTTTAGGACTATGGTTAGTATTTGGGTTAGGGTTAGGGATAAGACTAAGGTAGGTCTAAGATTAAGGATAGAGTTGGTTTTAAGTTAGGCCTAGGTTTAAGGTTAGGGTTATGATTTAAGCTATGTTTAGTGCTAATATGGGCTAGGGTTTGTATTTGGATTAGGGCTAGAATTATATCTAGGCCTAATATTAGGTCTAGATTTATGGTTATGGATAGTTTTAGGTTTAGGTGTTGGCTAGGTCTAATGTAAGAATTAGGTTTAGGGTAAGGGTTAGGTTAGAGCTAGAGGAATTATTAGGGTCAGGGTCATGGTTAGGGTTTCTTTGAGTTTTGAGTTTAGGGGTAGGGCTCAAATTAGCATTAGGCTTATTGTTAGGGTAATGATAGGGTTAGATTTAGGGTTCAGGTTAGGTTTAGGGTAATTGATAGAGTTGGGGTTAGTGATAGGTTTAGGGTTAGGCCTAGGGTTAGCATTAGACAAAGGGTTATGTTTAGGGTAATGAATACAGTTAGAGTTAAGGTTAGGGCTAGGGTTATGGTTAGGATTAGGTCTTGAGATAGGGTTAGGCCTAGAGTTAGCATTAGGTTATGGGTTATGCTTAGGGTAATGGATACAGTTAGAGCTAAGATTATAGCTAGATTTATGGTTAGGATTAGGTCTTGAGGTACTGTTAGGGTATGGGTTAGAACTAGGATTACGGTTAGTTTTATGTTTAGTGTAAGAGGTTCTGAGCTAAGATTAGGTTTACAGCAAGGTTTACATTCAGGGTTATGTTTAGGGATAGGATTAGGGTAGTTTTAGAGTTAGGGTAAGGTTTAGGGAAATGGTTATAATTAAATTCAGTGTTAGGGTTAGTGCAATAGATATGGTTAGATGTAGGTTTAGGGTTAGGGACAGGGTTAGATTTAGGTTTAGGGTTAGGTCTATGGTTATGTTTAGGTTTATGATATGGGTTAGGGTTTGATCTATGTTTAGGGCTATAGCGAGTATTACTTTAGGGTTAGGTCTAGGGTTAGTTTTCTGTTTAGGTTAGGATTATGGTTAGCGTTAAGGCTAGGGTTACAATTAGGGTTAAGGTAATGGGTAGGTTTAGAGCTAGTGTTAGGGATAGGGTTAAGGTTAGGATTAGGACTGGGTTTAGGGTTAGATTCAGGGATAGCTGTATGTTTATGTTTATATTAAGGGTTAATTTTTTAGCTAGGGCTAGGACTACCGCAAGTGTTAGGTTTGGGTTAGGGCTAGGGTTAGGGTTAGTGTTATGCTTAGGACTAGGTTAAGGCCTAGGATTAGCTCTAGGTTTTGTGTTAGGTTTAGGCCTAGGGTTAAAGCTGTGGGTAATGTAAGAGCTAGGGTTATGATTAGGGCTAGTTTTAGGGTTGGGGTTATGCCAAGGTCTAGTGTTAGGTTGAGATTTTCATATAGGGTCAGGTTTAGAATTAGGCTTACTGTTAAAGGCAGAGTCAGTGTTTGGGTTAGAGTTCAAGTTAGGGTTAAAGCCAGAATTAGGACTAGGTTTAGGGCTAGTGGTAGGGTTAGTGTTTGTGTTAGAATAAGGGTTATTGTTAGGCCTAGGACTAGGTTTTTGTTTAGGTCTAGGGCTAGAGTTAAGGCTGGATTTAGGATTAGGTTTAAGTCTAGGGCTAGTATTAGTTTTTATTCTTGTTAGGTTCAGATTTAGAACTAGGGTTTGTGTTAGGGTCAGGATAAGTGTCAGGGTTAGAGTTCAGGTTTGGGATATGATTAGAGCTAGAATGAGGGCTAAGGAAAGGACTATTAATAAGGTTAGGATTTTGGTTAGCCTAAGGATTAGGCATAGGTCTAGGGCTACCATTACAGTCAGGGTTATCCATAGGGTAAGGGATAGCTTTAGAGCTAGGGTTAGGGCTAGAGTTAGGGTTAGGTTAAATCTAGCTTTAGGGCTTGGATTAGGGCTACTTTTGTGTTAGGGTTAGGGTTAATGTTAGGGCAATGGCTAATGTAAGAACTAGGGTTACAATTACAGTTAGTTTTAGGGGTAGGGGTCGGGGTAGGTCTAGTGGTAAGGTTAGTTTTAAGGTTAGGTTGATATTTAGAGCTAGGTTTAGTGTTAGGATGTGAGTCAGGGTCAAGGTTAGATTTAAGGTTAGCTTTTGGACTCGAATTAAGGCTATGGTTAGATCTAGGAGTAGTGTTAGGCTTTGGTTTCAGTTAAGGTTTATGGTTAGGGCTATTTATCAGTTTTTTTACTGCTAGGGTTAGGGTTAGAGCTAGTTTTATGATTAGCATTAGGGTTAGGGCTAGTTTTAGTGTTAGGCTTAGGCTTAGGGTTAGGGTTAGTTTTTGATTTAGGGTTAGATCTAGGTTTAGGACTAGGACTAAGGATAGGACAAGGATTAGGGCTAGGATTAGGGTTATGGTAATGGATAGGCTTAGAACTAGGGATAGGGATAATGTGAGATTTGGAGTTAGTCTTAGGGCTGGGGTTAGGGTTAGATTTAGGTATAAGTTAGTGGTATGGCAAGTGTTAGAGTTTGCTCTATGTTGAGGGTCAGTTTTAGACCTAGGGTTTATTTTAGGGTCAGAATAAGTGTCAGGGTTAGCATAAGGGTTGGAGATAGGATTAGAGTTAGAATGAGGGCCAGGGCCATGACTATTAATAGGGTTAGGATTTTGGTTAGCCTAAGGATCAGGGATAGGTCTAGGTTTACCATTAGGGTTAGGGTTTCACTTAGGGTAAGGGTGAGAGTTACAGCTAAGGATAGGGCTAGAGCTATGGTAGGGTTAGGGTTAAAGTTAGGTTTAGGGTTTGGATTAGGGTTAGTTTTGTGTTAGGGTTAGCACTAGGGTTAGGGCAATTGCTAATATAAGAACTATGGTAACAATTAGGGTTATTTTTAGGGTTAGGGTAGGGGTGGTTTTAGTGTTAGGGTTACGTTTAAGGTTAGGGTGATATTTAGAGCTAGGGTTAGTTTTATGATATGAGTCAGGGTCAGGGATAGGGTTAGGACACAAATAAGGACTAGAGTTACTGTTAAGTTTTGGTTTAAATTTAGGATGGTGTTTCAAGCTAGGGTGAGTTTAGCATATGTGTCAGTGTCAGGTACACTTTTAAGATTAGGATTAGGACTCAAATTAAGACTATGGTTAGTTCTATGTGTAGTGTTAGGTTTGGTTTAAGTTAGGTTTAAGTTTAGGGCTAATGCTCGGTTTTGTTTTATTGCTAGTAGTAGGGTTAGGGCTAGTTTTATGATTAGTGTTAGTATTAGTTTTAGTGTTAGTGTGAGGCTTAGGCTTACGCTTAGGGCTCAGACTAAGGATTGGGCAAGGGTGGGGCTAGGGTTAG
Source organism: Marmota monax (assembly GCF_021218885.2). Lineage (NCBI taxonomy): Eukaryota > Metazoa > Chordata > Mammalia > Rodentia > Sciuridae > Marmota > Marmota monax. The sequence goes on along the minus strand of NW_026694887.1, from coordinate 70,647 downwards.
GGTTATGGTAAAAGCTAGGATTAGAACTAGTGATAGGGATAGTGTGAGAATTATTGTTAGTCTTAAGGCTAAGGTTAGGGTTAGGAATAGAGATAAGGCTAAATTAGGGCTAGGATTAGGTCTATGGTTATTGTTCAGCTTAAGCATAGAATTAGGGTTAGATTTACGATTTATTTTAGGGTAAGGGATGGTCTTATAGCTAGTTTTAGAGGTAGGCTGATGTTTAGAAAAAGGGTTAGGATTAGGGTTATGATTAAGGCTAGGTTTAGGGCTAGGATGAGGGCTAGGGTTTGTTTTATGGTTAGGGCTAGAATTAGGAGTATGGCTAATTTCAAGTCTAGAATTCTGTTTAAGGATAGTTTTAGGGTTAGGATTATGGGTACATCTAGTGTAAGGTTTAGGTTTAGGGTTAGGGTCAGGTTTAGGGCTAGGGGTATTATTAAGGTAAAGATCTAAGGGTTTGGAATAGGTTAAGGCTTAAAGTTAGGGATTGAATTAGCATTAGGGTAAGGGTTTGAGTAATGATAGGCTTAGAATTATGGTTCATGTTAGGTTTAGGGAAATGAATAGGGATAGGATTAGAGATAGGGTTAGGTTTAGGCCTAGGATTAGCATTAGGGTTAGGGTTATTTTTATTGTAATGTATAGGGTTATGGCTAGGGTTATGGTTATGATTAGTGCTAGGGCTAGGTTGAGGGTTAGGGTTAGGTTTAAAGATGGGGACAGGGCTCAGATTAGGGCTAAGATTTGGGTTAAATTAGTGCTAGGTTTAGGATTATGGCTAATGTAAATACAAGGTTTATATTAGGGCTAATTTTAGGATTAAGTTTAGGGCTAGGTTTAGTGTTAGGGTTAGTTTTAGGATTAGGGTGATGTTTACAGATAGGATTAGTGCTGTGTCAGAGTCAGTGTCAGGGTTAGTTTTAGGGTTTGGCTTAAATTTCAAATAAAGGCTAGGGTTAGGGTTAGGTGTATGGCTAGGATTTGATTTAGTTTAAGGGTTAGGGATAGAGGTTATGGCTTGGATTTGTTTTAGAGATAGGGCTAGGATTACAGCTATTTTTAAGTTTAGTGTTAGTGTTAGGGTTAGGGTTAGGGTTAGATTTAGAGATAGATTGTGATCTAAGGTTAGTGCTTGGGCTATGGATAGGGCAAGGGTTACGACTAAGTTTAGGGCTAGGGTTAGGGTTATGGTAAGGGATAGGTTTAGAACTAGTTATAGGGCTAGTGTGAGAGTTAGATTTATTCTTATGTCTAGGGTTATGTTTAGGTTTAAGGATAGGGTGAAATTAGGGCAAAGATTAGGGCTAGGGTTAGTTTTGGGTTTAGAGCTAGGATTAGGCTTAGGGTTAGGATTAATCTAGGTTTAGGGCTAGGATAAGGGCTGGGTTTTTGTTAGGGTTAGGGCTAGGATTAGGGCTAGGGCTAATGTCAGTTGTGGGGTTACGGTTGAGGAGAGGACAGTTTTAGGATTAGGTTTATGGCTCCGTCTAGTGTAAGGGTTAGGTTTAGGGTTAAGTGTCAGGTTTATTTCCAGGGGAATTATTAGGTCAGGGTTAGGTTAGAGTTTGGTTGAGGTTAGGGTTTAGGGTTAGTGCTCAAATAAGCATTAGGTCCAGGATTAGGGTAATGATAGGTTTTTGTTTAGGGTTCAGGTTAGGTTTACGGTAATTGATAGGGTTAGGTTTAGCGTTAGGGTTAGTGTTATGCCTAGGGTTAGTATTAGGGTAAGGGTAATGATTAGGATAATGGATAGGAGTTAGAGCTAAGGTTAGGGCTAGGGTTATGGTCAGGAATAGGTCTTGATTTAGGGTTGGGTTTAGCGTTAGAACTAGGGTTAGTGTTAGAGTTATGTTTAGCATAAGGGTTAGGTTTGAGCTAGGGTTAGGGCTAGGGCAAGGGTTAGGTTTACAGTTAGGTCTAGGGATAAGATTAGAGTATGGTTAGGGTTAGGGTTGGATTAGGGCTAGCATCATTATTAGGGTTAGGGGTAGGTTTAGAGTAAAGGATATGGTTAGGGTTGGATTAGGGCTAGCATCATTATTAGGGGTAGGGGTAGGGTTAGAGTAATGGATATGGTTAGATATAGGCATAGGGTTATTGTTAGTGTTAGATTGAGGTTTAAGTTTAAGGTTAGGGCTATGGTTATGTTTAGGTTTGTGGTAAGGGTTAAGGTTGGAGCTAGAGTTAGGTATATGGTGACTGTGAAGTTTAGTGTTAGGTCTAGTGTTAGGTTTAGAGCTAGAATGAGGGCTAGGGTTTGGACTAGTAATAGGGTTATAGTTTGATTTAGGCTAAGGATTACGATTAGGACTAGGGTTAGCATTATGGGTAGTGTTTGGCTTAAGATAAGGGATAGGGTTAGAGCTAGGCTTATAGCTCGCATTAGGGTTAGGTTTAGGGCTAGGGCTACAGTTAGAGTTATGGTTAAATCTAGTTTTAGGCCTCAGATTATAGCTATTGTGGGGGAGGGTTAGGGATAGTGTTAGGACTATGGCTAATGTGAGAACTAGGGTTATTATTAGGCTTAGTTTTAGGGTTAGGGTTTGGGCTAGTAATGGTGTTAGCACTTGTTTTATGTTTAGGGTGATATATAGAGCTAGGGTTAGTGTTTGGATATGAGTCAGGGTAAGGGTTAGTTTTAGTCCTAGGACTAGAATTTGAGCTAGGGTTATGGTTAGTTGGAGGTTTAGGTTTGGTTTAGTTTAGGTTTAGGTTTAGGGTAATGGCTCATTTTTTTTTTGGGGGCTAATGCTAGTGTTAGGTTTAGTTTAATGATTAGTGATAGTGTTCAGCTAGTGGTAGGGTGAGGTTTAGCCTGAAGGTTAGGGTTAGATTTAGAGTTATGGTTAGATCTAGGGTTAGGGCTAAGGTTAGGGCTAGTGTTAGGGTTACAATAATTGACAGGTTTAGAAATAGAAATAGGGCTATGTGAGAGTTATTCTTAGGCTACAGTTAGGGGTTTGCTTAGGGTTAGGGCTAAATTAGGGCTAGATAAGTGCTAGGTTTAGTGTTAGGGTTAGGCCCATGGTTAGGGCTAGAATTAGGGTTAGAGTTAGTGTTAGGGTTATGGTTAGTTTTAGGGGAAGGGATGAGGTTATGGCTAGGTTCAGGTCTAGGGCGAGGGTTAAAATTAGGTATTGGTATACGGTGAGTGTTTGGGTTAGGATTAAGGCTAGGTTTAGGGCTAGAGTGAGGGCTAGGGTTTGTGTTAGGGTTAGAGCTAGGATTAGGGCTAGGGCTAATGTCAGGTCTAAAGGGTTATGGTTAGGAATAGTGTTGACTTTAGGTTTATGGCTAAGTCTAGTGGAAAAGTTTAGGGTAAAGGTCAGGTTTAGATATAGGTGTATTATTATGGTCAGAGTCCGGTTTAGGGTTTGGTTTAGGATAAGGTTTAGGGTTAGGGCTAAGATTAGCATTAGGGTTAGGGTTAAAGTAATGGATAGTGTTAGGTTTAAGATTTAGGTTAGATTTAGAGTAATAGATATTGTTAGTGTTAGCTATAGGATTAGAGTTAAGCCTAGGGTTGGCATTTGGGTTAGGTTTATGTTTAGAGTAATGGATAGGGTTAGTAGTAGTGTTAGGGCTTGTGTTAACATTAGGATTTTGGCTAGGTTTAGAGATAGGCCTAGGGTTAGTGTTAGTGTTAGTTTTAGCAGAAGTGTTAGGGTTTGAGCTAGGGTTAGAGCTTGGGTGAGGGTTAGGATTAGAGTCGGGGCTACAGTTAGGTTTAGGATTAGTGTTATGGCTTGGGTTAGCATTAGGATTAGGGTTATGTTTAAGGTAATGGATAGAGTTTGTGATAGGATTTGTGCTATGGTTACAGTTAGGATTAGGGATAAATTTGTGGTTAGGTTGAGGTTTAGGGCTATTGTTATGTTTAGGGTAAGGATTAAAGTTTGAGTAGGGTTAGGACCAGGACTAGTGTTAGGGTTAAGGTTAGTGTTAGGGATAGGGTTAGAGTTATGCTTAGGTCTAGGTTTAGGGCTAGGATTAGGGCTAAGTTGTGTGTGAGGTTTAGGGCTAGTGTTTGGTGTATGGGTAATGTAAGAACTCGGGTTATGGTTATGGGTAGATTTAGAGTTTTTCTAGTGTTAGGGTTAGTATTTCGGTTAGGATAAGTTTTAGAGCTAGAGTTTGTGTTAGGGTAAGTGTCTGGGTTAAGTCTAGGGTTATGGTTAGGGATAGATTTAGGGTTATGTTTATGGTTAGGTCTAGTGTAAGGGTTAGATTTAGGGTAAGGGTCAAGTTTAGAGCTAGATGTATTATTAAGGTCAGGATATGTCTTACCATTTAGTTTAGGTTAAGGTTTAGGTTTAGGACTTTAATAAGTGTTAGGGTTAGAGTTAGGGTTTGGGTAATGAATAGGCTTAGGATTAGGTTACAGGTTAGTTTTAGGGTAATGGATAGGTTTAGGGATTGTGATATGGTTAGATTTAAGCCTAGGGTTAGCATTAGGGTTAGGATTATGGTTAGGGTAATGGCTAGGATTATAGCTAGGGTTAGGTCTAGGGTTATTGTTAGGATTAGGGCTAGGGTTATGGTAGTGTATAGAATTAGAGCTATGGTTAGGGCTATGGTTAAGGGTAGGATTAGGGCTAGGTTTAGGTTAGGGTTTGGGATAGGGCTAGGGTTATGTTCAGGGTAAAGGTTATGCTTTGAGCTAGGGTTAGGTCTAAGGGGAAGGTTAGGGGTAGGGATAGGCCTACAGTTAGTTTAGGTTTACACTTAGGGCTAGGTTTAGGCTTAGGATTAGGGCTAGGTTTTGTGTTATTTTAGGTATAGGGTTAGGGCTATGGGTAGTTAAGAGCTAGGGTTATGATTAGGGCTATTTTTAGGGTTAAGGTTATGGCTAGTTATAGTGTTAGGATTAGGTTTTGAGTTAGTGTGAGCTTTGGAGCTAGGTTTATGTTAGGGTCAGGGTAAGTGTTCATTTTAGAGTGAGTGTTGGTGTTAGTGCCAGAATTAGGACTAGGATTAGGTGTAGAAGTAAGGTTAGTGTTTGGGTTATGTTAAGGGTCATTGTTAGGGCTAGATCAAAGTTGTTGTTCAGGTCTAGGTCTAGAGTTATGGCTAGATTTAGGATTAGGTTTAGGTCTAGGACTAGTGTTATGTTTAGGTTTAGGTATAGGATTACCAGTAGGGCTAATGTTAGGGTTCAGGTTCATTTTAGGGTCAGGTTTAGACCTACGGTTAATGTTAGGGTCAGTATAAGTTTCAGGGTTAGGATTAGGATTTGGGTTATGGTTAGAGCTAGACTGAGTGCTAGGGTTAGGACTAGTAATAGGGTTAGGATTTGGGTTAGGCTATGGATTCGGAATAGGACTATGGTTAGCATTAGGTTTATGGTTTGGCTTAAGGTAACAAATAGGATAAGAGCTAGGATTAGGGAAGGTTTAGAGACTGGATTATGCCTAGGGTTAGTTTTATGGTTAAAGCTAGGGTTAGCACTTGGATTATGGCCGGGTTTTGGGTTAGATTAAGGCTAGTGTTAGGGCTACAGGTAATGTATGTACTAGGGTTATGATTAGGGCCAGTTTTTGGGTTAGTGTTATGACTAGGTCAAGTGTTAGGGTTAGGCTTAGTGTTAGCGTGATGTTTAGAGCTAGAGTTAGTGTTAGGGTTAGGGTTAGTGTTCAGGTTAGAGTTAGCTTTAGGGTTAAAGCCAGAATTATCACTAGGGTTAGGTCTCAGTGTAGGGTTAGTGCTTGGGTTAGGTTAAGATTTAGTATTAAGCCTCAGGCAAGGTTTATGTCTAGGGCTAGAGATATGGCTAGATTTAGGATTAGGTTTAGGTCTATGGCTAGTGTTAGGGTTAGGTTTAGGAATGGGTTTATTTCTAGTGCTAGTGTTAGGGTTCATTACAGGGTTAGGATCAGGTTTAGACCTACGGTTACCATTAGAGTCAGAATAAGTGTCAGGTTTGAGTTATGGTAAGAGCTAGAATGAGGGCTAGGGTTAGGACTAATAATAGGATTAGGGTTAGGACTAGGGTTAGGGTCGGCTTAGGGTAAGGGATAGGGTTAGACCTAGGGTTAGGGCTAGTGTTAGGATTAGGTTTAGGGTTAAACCTAGGGTTAGTTTCGGATTAGCGCTAGGTTTTGGTTAGAGTTAGAGCTAGGTTTAGAATTATGGCCAATGTTTGTGGTAGAGTTACGATTTGGGCTAGTTATGAGATTGTGGTTAGGGCTAGGTCTAGTGTTAGGGTTAGGTTTAATGTTAGGGTGATGTTTAGGGCTAGGGATAGTATTAGGGTCAAAATTAAGGTCAAGGGTAGTTTTAGGGTTAGGGTTTGGACTCGAAATTGGGCTAGGGTTAGCAGTAGGTGTAGGGTTAGTTATTCTTTAGGTTAAGGTATAAAGTTAGGTCTATGCGTCAGTTTTATTGTAGGACTAGGGTTATGGTTAGGGCTAGTTTTAAGATTAGCATTAGGTTTAGGACTAGTGTTAGGGTTAGGTTTAGTCTTAGGTTTAGAGTTAGAGTTAGAATTATATCTAGGCTAAGGTCTAGGACTAAGGATATTGCTAGCATTAGTTCTAGGTTTATAGCTAGGATTAGAGTTATGATAAAAATAGGGTTAGAACTAGGGATAGGGCTAGGGCGAGAGTGAGAGTTAGTATTAGTGCTAGGCTGAGGGTTTGGTTAGGTATAGGGCTTAATTAGGGCTAGGAATAGGGCTAGGTTTATGTTTGTGTTTAGGCCTAGGTTTAGGTTTGGGCTTAGAGTTAGGTTTAGTGTAAATGATGGGGTTAGAGCTAGGTTTAGGGCTAGGATGAAGGTTAGAACTGGGGTTATGGCTAGAGTTTAGTTATAGTTATGATTAAGACTAGTTTAAGGGCTAGGATGAGGGCTAGGATTAGTGTTAGGGCAAATGTCATTTCTAGGGTTATGGTTAGGGATAGTTTTAGGGTTAGGTTTATGGTTATGTTTAGTGTAGGGTTAGATTTAGGGTAAGGGTCAAATTTAGATCCACAGGTATTATTAGGGTCAGGGTCATGTTTAGGGTTTTTTTTTAGGTTAGGGATTAGGGTTAAGGCTCAAATTAGCACTAGGATTTGGGTTAGGGTAATGATAGGTTTAGGTTTAGTGTTCAGGTTAGGTTTAGCCTAATGGATAGGGTTACGGTTAGTTAAATTTAGCCTAGGGTTAGCATTAGAATTAGGGCTATTTTAGGGTAATTGAAAGGGTTAGAGCTAAGTTTAGGGCTAGGTTTATGGCGAGGTCTACTATAAAGGTTAGGTTTAGGGTTAGGGTCAGGGTTAGAGCTAGGTATATAATTACGGGAAGGGACAGAGTTAGGGTTTGGCTTAGGTTAATTTTAGGTTTAGGGCTCAAATTGGCATTAGGGCTAGGGTTAGGGTAATGATAGTGTTAGGTTTAGGGTCCAGGTTACGTTTTGGTTATATAAGGTTACAGTTAGTGATAAGGTTAGGGTTAGGCCTAGGGTTACCATTAGGGTTATGGTTATGGTTAGGGTAATGGATAGGGTTAGAGCTAGTGATAAGGCTAGGGTTATGGTTAGGATTCTGGCTAGGGTTAGGGTAAGGTTTAGGGCTAGGTTTTGGGTAAGGTTTAGGTTTAAAACTAGGGTTAAGACACAAATGAGGGCTAGGGTAAGGGCTATGGCTAATGTATGAACTAGTGTTACAATTAGTGCCAGTTTTAGGATTAGAGTTAGTGTGATATTTACAGCAAGGGTTATATTTAGGGTCAGTGTCAGGATCAGGGTTAGTTTTAGGACTCAAATTAGGGATAAAGTTAGTGCTGGGTGTAGGGTTAGGTTTTGATTTAGGTGAAGGGCTACGGTTAGTCTATGGCTCAGTTTTATTTTAAGGCTAGGGCTAGGGCTAGGGTTAAGGCTAGGTTTTGAATTAGCATCAAGGTTAGGGCTAATGTTATAGTGAAGTTAAGGCTTAGGAATAGGGTTAGATTTAGAGTTAGGGTTGATCTAGGGTTAGGGCTTGTGCTAGGGTTAGGGCTAGTGTTAGAGTTATGGTAAGGAATATGGTTAGAATTAGGGATACTTCTACGGTGAGAATTAGAGTTATTCTTAGGAGTAGGCTTAGGGTGAGTGTTAGGGTTAGGGCTAAATTAGGGCTAGGATTAGGACTTGGGTTAGTGTTAGGGTTAAGCCTAGGGGTTGGACTAGAGTTAGAGTTAGCACTGGGGTTAGGGTTAAGTTTAGGGGAATGGGTGGGGTTATAGCTAGGTTGAGGGCTAGGGTGAGGGTTAGAATTAGGATTAGGCTTAGGGTTGTGATTCAGTTTAGGATTAAGGCTAGGATAAGGGCTAGGATTAGGGGTAGGTTTTCTGATGGGGTTAGGGCTAGGACTCAGGCTAGGGATAATATCAGATCTACGGTTATGGTTAAGCATAGTTTTAAGGTTAGGTTATGGCTAGGTCTAGTGCTAGGGTTAGCTTTAGGTTAAATGTCAGCTTTAGAGCTATGGTTATTATTAGTGTCACGGTCAGGGTCAGGGTTAGCATTTGGATTATATTAAGGTTAAGGCGTTAGGGTTTGAATTAGGATTAGGGTTAGGTTTACAGTTAAGATAATGGAAGGGTTTACTTTAGGTTTTAGTTAAGGTTTAGGGTAATGGATGGTTTAGGTTTAGCCATCGGGTTAGGGTTAGCATTAGGGTTAGGGTTATGTTTAGTGTAATGGATAGTTTTAGAACTAGGGTTAGGGCTAGGTTATAGTTTGAATTAACACTAGGGTTAGGTTAGATTTAGGGATATGGATAGGGTTTGTTTTAGGGTAAGTGTAAGGGTTAGGGTAAGTGTTAGTTTAGGGTTAAGGTTATGGTTAGGTTAGGATAAGGTTTAGTGTTTGAGCTAGGGTTGGGGCTAGTGGGAGGATTAGGTTTAGGTTTAGTTCTAAGTTCAAGATTATGGTTAGAGTTAGGTTTAGTATTAGGGACTGGGTTTTAATTAGAGTTAGGCCTAGGGTTAGGGTAATGAATATGGTAGAGCTAAAGTTTGGGCTAAGATTAAGTTTAAGATTAGGGCTAGGGTTAGGATTAGTATTTAGGATAGGGCTAGGGCTATGTTTAGTGTAAAGGTTAGGATTTGAGCTAGGGTTAGATTTAAGGAGAGGGTTAGGTTTAGAGTTAGGGTTTGGGTTAGCGTTAGGCTTAGGTTTATGCTTAGAGCTAAGTTTATGTATAGGATTGGCTCTAGATTTTGTGTTAGATTTAGGGCTATGTTTAGGACTATGGGTAATGTAAAATCTAGGGTTATGTTTAGGGCTAGTTTTAGCTTTAGGGTTATGGCTAAGTCTAGGTTTTGGGTTAGAGTCAGGTTTAAAGTGTTAGGATCAGGGTCAGTGTTCGGGATAGGGTTAGGTTTAGGGTTAGAGCCAGTATTAGGACTAGGGTTAGGTATAGGGATAGGGTAAGTGTTTGGTTTAGATTAGGGGTTATTGTTAGGGCTAGTGCTAGGATTTTGTTTAGGTCTAGGGCTCAGAATAGGGCTAGGATTTGGGTTTAGTTAGGGCTATGGTTAGGGTTTCTGCTAACGTAAGTACTAGGATGATGATTAGGGCTAATTGTAGTGTTAGGATTTAGGACTAGGTCTAGTGTTAGGTTTAAGTTTAGGGTTATGGTGATGTTTAGACCTAGGGTTAGTGTTAAGGTCAGAGTCAGGGTTACGGTTAGTTTTAGGGTTTGGCTTACGACTTGAATTATTGCTAGGGTTAGGCTAGGTGTAGGATTAGGGCTTGGTTTATGTTAAAGATTAGGGTTAATTCTATGGCTCGGTTTTGTTTTAGAGCTAGGGATAGGGTTAGGGCTAGTTTTAGGATTAGCCTTAGGGTTAGGGCTAGGGTTAGGTTTAGGTTTAGGCTTATTTTTAGGGTTATATTTAGAGTTAGGGTTAGATCTTGGGTTATGGCCAGGGATGTGAATAGGGCTAGGGTTAGACCTATGGTTTGGGCTAGTAGTAGGCTTCCAGTAAAGTATAGGGTTAGATCTAAAGTTATGGCTAGGGTGAGAGTTAGAGTTAGTCATTGGGCTAGGGTTAGGGTTAGTGTTATGGGGGGCTAAATTAGGGCTAAGATTAAGGCTAGGGTTAGTATTAGTGTTAGGCCTAGTGTTAGGGTTAGGGTTATATTTAAGGCTATGTTTAGGGCTAGAATAAGGACTAGGGTTTATGCTAGGGTTATGCCTAGGATTATGACTAGGGCTAAATTCAGGTCTATGGCTATGGTTAGGGATAGTTTTAGGGTTAGGTTTAAGTCCAAATCTAGTGTAAGTGTTAGGTATAGCGTAATAGTCAGGTGTGGAGCTAGGGAATTATTAATGTCAGGTTCAGTGTTGGGCTTTGGTTTAGGTTTGAGTTTAGGGTTAGTGCTCGAATTAGCATGAGGGTTAGCATTAGGGTAATGATAATGTTATGTTTAGGGTACAGGTTAGGTTTAGGGTAATTGACAGTTTTGGGGGATAGTGATAGGTTTAGGGTTAGGCCTAGGGTTAGCATTAGGACAAGGGTAATGTTCAGGGTAATGGATACATTTAGAGTTAAGGTTAGGGATAGGGTTATGTTTAGGATTAGGTCTTGAGTTAGGGTTAGGGTGAGGGTTAGAACTAGGGTTAGGTTTAGGGTTATGTTTAGCGTAAGGGTTAGGTTCTGAGCTATGGTTAGGGCTAGGCTGGGAGTTAGCTTCAGGGTTATGTCTAGGAATAGGATTACCATAGGTTTTGGGTTATACTTAGGGTTAGAGTTAGACCTAGGATTAGTGGTAAGGTCAGTATCAGGGTCAGGGTAAGGGTTAGAATTTGGGATAGGGATAAAGCTAGAATGAGAGCTAGGGTTAGGGGTATTAATAGATTTAGGGTTTTGGATAGCCTAAGGATTAGGGATAGGTCTAGCTTTACCCTTAGGTTTAGGGTTTTGCTTAGGGTAAGGGATTGGTTTAGAGCTAGGCTTAGGGGTATGGTTAGGGTTTGAGTTAGGGCTAAATCTAGGTTTATTGCTCAGATTAGGGCTAGTTTTTGTGTTAGTGTTAAGGATAGGATTAGGGCCACAGCTAATTAAGAACTAGGGTTAAAATTAAGTTAGTTTTAGTGTTACGGTTAGGTTTAGTGTTAGGGTTAGGTTTAAGCTTAGGGTGATATTTATAGCTAGGGTTTGTGTAAGGATAAGAGTCAGGTCAGGGTTCATTTTAGGGTTAGGAATAGGACTCAAATTACTGTTAGGGTTATTCTTACCGTTCAGTTTAAGGTAATGGCGGTGTTTAGAGCTAGGTTGAGTGTTAGGATATGAGTCAGGTCAGTGTTAGTTTTAAACTCGAATTAGGGCTAGGGATAGGTCTAGATTTAGTGTTAGGGTTTGGTTTAAGTTAATGTTTAGGGTTCGGGCTATTGTTTGGTTTTGGTTTAGTTCTAGGGTTAGGTTTAGGGACAGTGTAAGTGTTAAGCTTAGGCTTAGGGTTAGGGTTAGATTTGGAGTTAGGGTTAGATCTAGGGTTAGGGCTGGGAATAAGGCTAGGGCAAGGGTTAGGACTAGGGATAGGGTTACCATAAAGGATAGGGTTGGAACTAGGGATAGGTATAGGGTGAAAGTTAGAGTGAGTCTCAGGGCTAGAGTTAGTGTTAGGGTTAGAGATAGGGCTAAATTAGTACTAGGATTAGGGCTAGGTTTATTGTTTGGCTAGAGCCTAGAGTTAGGGTTAGGGTTAGGGTTAAGTTTAGGGTAACAGATGGCATTATAGCTAGGTATAGAGGTAGGGTGAGTGTTAGAATTAGGGTTAGTGGTAGGTTTAGGGTTAGGGTTATGATTAAAGCTAGGTTTAGGGCTAGGATGAGGACTAGGGTTTGTTTTAGTTTTAGGAGTAGGATTGGGGCTAGGGCTAATTTCAGGTCCAGAATTATGGTTAAAGATATATTTTGGGTCAGAATTATGGCTATGTCTATGGTAAGGGCTAGGTGTAAGGTTATGTTCAAGTTTAGAGCTAGGGGTTTTATTAGGGTCAAGGTCAGGTTTAAGGTTTGGGATAGGTTATGGTTTAAAGTTAGGGCTCGAATTAGTGTTAGTGTTAGGGTTTGGTAATGATAGGGTTAGGTTTATGTTCAGTTTTGGTTCAGTGTAATATTGGGTTTAGATTAGGAATAGGTTTAGGTTCATTCCTAAATTTAACATTAGGCTTATGGTTATGGTTATGGTAATGGATAGAGTTAGAGATCGGTTTAGGGCTAGGTTTATGGTTATGAGTAGCGCTAGGGTTAAAGCTAGAATTAGGGCTAGGTTTTGGGTTAAATTAGGGATAGGGTTATGGTTACAGCTAATGTAAGTACTAGGGTGATGTTTAGGGCTAGTTTTAGGGTTTTAGGGCTAGTTTTAGGGTTAGGGTTAAGGTTAGAACTAGTAGTGTTAGGGTCAGTGTCAGGTTCAGGGTTAGTTTGAGGGTTCGGCCAACAACTCGTATTAGGGCTAGGGTGAGGGTTAGGTTTAAGGTTAAGGTTTGGTTTAGTTTAAGGGTTAGGTTTATATCTATAGCTAGGTTTTGTTTTTTTGGGTAAAGCTATGGTAGGGCTGGTTTTAAGATTAATGTTATGGTTTGGGCTAGTGTTAGAATTTGGCTTAGTCTTCAGGTTAGGGCTCGATTTAGAGTTAGGTTTTGTGTAAAGTTAGTGCTAGGGCAAAGATTAGGGCAAGGGTTAGGACTGCGTTTAGGGCTAGTATTAGGGTTATGGTAAGGGATAGGGTTAAAATGAGTGAAAGATCTAATGTGAGATTGATTTGGAGTTAGTCTTAGGACTAGAATTAGGGATAGGGCTAAATTAGGGCTAAGATTAGGGCTAGGGTTAGTGTCAGGGTTAGGCCTAGAGTTCGGGTTAGGGTTATACTTAAGGCTATGTTTAGGGATAGAATTTGTGTTGGTGTTAGGGCTAAAATTATGGCTAGGGCTATGTCAAGTCTAGGGTTATAGTTAGGGATAGTTTTAGGGAAAGGTTTATGGCTAGGTCTATTTTAAGTGTTAGGTATAGGGTAATAGTCAGGTTTAGAGCTAGAGAATTCTTGGGGCCAGGGTCAGTGTTAGGGCTTGGTTTAGGTTTGAGCTTAGGGTGATGGCTAAAATTAGAGTTAGGTTTAGCATTAGGGTAAAGATAGGGTTAGGTTTAGAGTTCAGATTATGTTTAGGGAAATTGATAGTTTTGGGGATACTGATAGAGTTAGGCTAGTCCTAGGGTTAGCATTAGGATAAGTGTTATGTTTGGGGTAATGGATGCAGTTAGAGTTAAGGTTAGGGTTAGGGTTATGGTTAGGATTAGGTCTTGGGTTACGGTGAGGGTGAGGGTTAGGATTAAGGCTAGGTTTACCACTCGGATTAGGGTTTGTGTTAGGGCTAGGCCTAGAATTAAGGCTAGAGCTAATGTCAGGTTTACCTTTACAGTTAAGGGTAGTTGTAGGATTTGGTTATGAATAGGTCTACTGTAAAGGTTAGGTTTAGGGTAAAGGTCAGTTTTAGAGCTAGGTGTTCAGGATTAGGGATTGGTTTTGGTTAAGGTTTAGGGTTATGTCTTGAATTAGCATTAGATTTATGGTAATGGCTTAGGGTTCAGGATAGGTTTAGGGTTTTGAATAGCCTTAGGGATAGCTATACTGTTAGGTTTAGTCCTATTTTTAGCATTTGTGTTAGGCTTATGTTTAGGTGAAAGATAGGATTACAGCTAGGGTTAGCACTACATTTATGGTTAGGATTAGGGCTAGTGTTAAGGTTAGGTTTAGGGTAAGTTGTATGGTTGGAGCTACATTTATGGCTAGGGCGAGGTTTAGAGTTAGATCAGGTCTAGGGTAAATGTTAGGGTTTGGGCTACATTTAGCTTTAGGGTTAGGGTTAGAGTTATGGTAATGGATAGAGTTAGACCTAGGGTTTGGGCAATGGTTACAGTTAAAATTAGGATTAAAGTTAGGGTTAGGGATAGGGCTATGTTAATGTTTAGGGTTAGGATTAGGGCTCAGTTTAGAGGTAGTGTTATGGTTAGAGTTACTTTATTAAATTTCTTTGATACAATCCAGGATTCATATTTAACTAACCTTACTCTGTTTCTCAGGTTTAGGCATTTGGGTTCAACTATTTGGTGTCAGTAACACTTAGTATTTTCATTTTACTTCATTTTGACCTTTACAATTAAATGTAAATGGACCTGAAAATCAAACAAGGCTAATGCTAGCTGCTTGAAGCTGTACACACACCTTCAATTAATTTTGGGGACAATGTGGTATATTCCTTGTGAGTGTAGGCCTAAGCTGAAGCATGCAAAAACAACTTTATCTGAGAGCCCTTTAGGAGAAAGCAGGGAATATGCATGCACTGAAATTCCTCAAATAATTATTCTGTCAGATTTGTTTGATACTGAGTATATTCATTATTTAGCTTGCCTCACAAGGCTCTCCAAGTGTGGTACTTCTAGGATCAATGGTTCTCTAATCAGGTTAGGGTCAGTGTTATATTTAGGATTAGGGCTAGAGTTATATGTAGTGTTAGGGTGAGAGTAAGTTTTGTAGAAATTTCTTTGATACTTGGAAGGAGTCATCTTTTACCTAACCTTAATATGTTCCTCAGGTTTGGACCTTGTCATTTCAATGGTTTGCTCACAGGGACACACTGTATTTTAAGGTTTCACTTCATACTGACCCATATAGGTAAATGAAAATGGAGGCTGAAATCAAACCGGGTTGGTGCTAGCTGCTTGAAACTTCAAACACTGAATCAGTTCTCTGTGGGAACTCTCTGGTTTGTTCCTTGTGAAAGTAGCCCTAAGATGAAGATGGCAAAAACAACTTTATCTGAGAGCCCTTTAGCAGAAAACAGAGAAATATGCATGAACTGAAATACCACCTCAATTATTTGATCATATTTCTTTGATACTGCATATGATTCATCTGATAGTTTAGCACACTCCCAAGTTTGGGACTTCTAGGATCAACAGTTTTTCAAACAGTTTAAGGTTTGTGTAAAGGTTAGTGTTGGGGCTAGTGTTAGAGCTAGTATTAGGGTTAGAGTTAGTTTTGTTCAAATTTATTTGATACTAGGCAGGATTCATTTTTCTCCTACTCTTACTATACTCCACATGTTTGGGCCTCCTAGGTTTAATGGTTCACTGTAAGAACAGTTTGTATTTTAAAGTTTCAGTTTATTTTTTCCTATACAGGTAAATGGAAATTGAGCTGGAAATCAAACAGCATTGGTGCTAGCTGCTTGAAACTTCACACTCCATCAATTCTCTGTGAGCAATCTCTGGTTTGCTCTTGTGACAATACGCCTAAGTTGAAGCATGTAAAAACAACTTTATCCAAGAGTCCTTTAGGAGATAACAGGGAAATACACATGTACTGATATACTCCATCGCCTTTTTGGTCAGATTTCTTTGATACTGTGCAGGATTCATCCCTTATCTTTCCCCAATATGCTGCCCAAGTTTGGAAATTCTATGGTCAAATGTTTCATAAAAATGTTAGGGTTAGGGGAAGAGCTAGGGTTAGAGCTAGTGTTAGGGTTAGAGTTAGTTTTATTCAAAATTCTTTGATACTTGGAAGGATTTATCTTTTAGCTAGATTTAATCTCTTCCCCAGGTTTAGGCCTTCTCTGTTCACAGGTTTGCTGTCAGAAACAGTTTTTATTTTAAGATTTCACTTCATTTTGACGTATACGGGAAAGTTAATGGAGTTGAAAATCAAACAGGTTTGTGCTAGGTGCTTGAACCTTCACACACTCCATCAGTTCTCTGTAGGGACTCTGGTAAGCATGCAAAAGCAACTTAATCTATGAGTCTTTTAGGAGAAAACAGGAAAATAGGCATGTACTGAAATACCTCCCATTATTATTTGGTAAGATTTGTTTGACACTGCTAGAATTCATCACTTAACTTGCCCCACAAGGCTCCCCTAGTGTTGTAATTCTAGGAGGAATGGTTCTCTAATCAGGTTAGGGTTAGTGTTAGATTTAGGGTTTTGGCTAGTGCTAGGGTTAGAGGTAATGTTAGGGTGAGAGTTATTTTTGTTCAAATTTCTTTGATATTGCGCAGGAGTCATCTTTTATCTAGCCTTAGGGGGCTCCCAAGGTACGTTCTTCTCAATTCAATGGTTCACTATCGTGAGCACTTCGTATTTAAAGGTTTCACTTCATTTTGACACCTATGGGTAAGTGGAAATCAAACAGGCATCCCTTCCCCTAAACCTAACCCTAAACCTAACCATAAACATAGACCTAAACCTAGGCCTAAGCCTAACACTAACCCTAGACCTATTCCTAACCCTAATTTAGCCCTAACACTAACCCTAACTCTAGCCCTAAGACTAACTCTAGCTCTTGCCATAGCCCTATTCCTAGTGCTAACCCTATCCTTTACCATAACCCAAACAGTAGCCCTAATCTTACCTCTATCAGTTGCCATAGCCTTAACCCTAGAATTAATCATAACTGCAAATCTACTCCTAAGCCTAAACTCACCCTATCAGTAGCAATAACACTAATGCTAATAATAAAACTATCCTTAACTTTAGGCTTATCCGTAAAACAAAACCAAGCCATAGGACTAACCCTAACCCTTAAACTAAACCAAATCCTAACCCTATATCTAGCCCTAATTTGAGTCCTATCCCTAACCCTAAAATGAACCATGACCCTGACTCTGACACTAACACTAACCCTTGTTTGAAACATCACCCTAAACCTAAACCTAATCCTAAAACTAGGCTTAGTCCTAAATGTAACCCTAAAACTAGTCCTAGTTGTAACCTTAGTTCTTACATTAACCATATCCCTAAGAAGAGCCCAAACGTAACCCAAAACCTAGCCCTAATCCAAGACCCAACCCTAGTTTTAACCCTAACTCGAACCCTAAACCTAGACCTAACCTTACCCTAAACCTAACCTTAATTTTAATCCTTGCACTAAACCTAAACCTAACCCTAACCCTAGCCCTAACTCTAATCATAATCCAAGTGCTAACCCTAGCTCAAACCCTATCCATTACCCTAACCCTAACCCTAAACCTAATGCTAATCCTCAGCCTGACCCTAGCACTATCCCTAACCCTAACCTATCCATTACCCTAAATCTATCCTGAACCCTAACCCTAACCATATCATTACCCTAACTCTATCCTTAACCCTAATGCTAATTAGAGCCCTAATCCTAAACCTCAACCTAAACCAAACCCTAACTCTGACTCTGACCATAATAGCACCCCTACCTCTAAACCTGACACTAATCCTCACCGTAACCCTTATATTATACCTAGCCAAATATGTATCCCCAAACTATCCATAACCATAACCCTATACCTGACATTATCCCTAGCACTAATGCTAACCTAACTCTAACACAATCCCTAGTCCTAATCCTAGGCCTAACACTACCTTTGATCCTAACCCTAGACTTAACCCTATCCCTAACCCTAATTTTAACCCTCACCCTAGCCCTAAACCTAGCTATATCATCATACCTTACCCTTACCCTAACCATAACCCTAACACTATCTCTAACCCTTTCCTTACTGTAAGCCAAACCCTAACCCTAATGGTAACCCTAGACTTATCCCTAATCTTTAGGCTAATCAAAATGCTAACTCTATAAATAGTCCTAATGCTAGCCCTCATTCTAGCTCTAACCCTATCCCAAAACCTACCTAACCCTGACCCTTATTCTGACCATAACACTAACTGTAGGTCTAAACCTGACCCTAACCCAAGACCCAACCCTAACACTTTCCCTACCAGTAACCTTATACCTAAACCTGACCCTACCACTACCCCTAGACCAAAACCTAATCCTAAATCTAGCCTTAACTCTAGCCCTAGAAGTAAACAAAAACCTAGCCCTAGCCCTAACAATAACCCTTAACTTAATACAAAGACTAACCCTACTCTTAGACATAAACCTAGTACTAATTTTGGCTTTAACCTTAACTCTAACTCTAACCTGAACATTGACCCTGCATTTAACACTTAGCTATCTCTAAACCTGACCGTAACTGTAAATTTAAACTTAACACTAGACCTAGCCATAACCCTAACCCTACAACTAGCCCTAATCATAATCCTAGCTCTTACATTACCCATAGCCCTAACTCTACGCCTTAACCTAACAAAAAAACTAGATCGAATCCTAGGCCTAAACCTAGCCCTAAGCATAACCCTAAACCTAACCTTAGCCCTGATCCTAACCCTAACCCTAGCCTTAGTCCTAAACCTTACTCAAAGCCTAACTCTTACACTAAATACAAACTTAGACCTATCCCTACCTCTAACCCTAACCCTAGCCCTAACCCAAACTTAAGCCTATCCCTAAAACTAGCTCTAAACCTACACATTACCTTAACTTGTAACCTAAACCTATTGATAACCCTAGCCATAACCCTAAGCCTAACCATAACCATACCTGGAAAACTAACCCTAAACCTAACCCTAAACCTACCACTTGCCATAGCCCTAACCCTAGCTCAAACCGTAACCCATAAAATAAACCTAAACATAACCATAGCCTTCAAACTAACCTTAAAACTAAATCTAACCCTAACCCTAAACCTAAACCTACATCTAAACATATCCATTACCCTAACCCTTATCCTAACCCTAATGATAAGCCTAGCACTAACCCTAACCCTAACCCTAAAACTACCATAATCCTATCACTAAACCTAATGCTGAACCTAACTCTTGTCCTACCATTAGCCATAACTCTAGCTCAAAACTTAACCCTTAACCTAAACATAACCCTAGGCCAAACCCTAACCCTCATCCTAGCCCTAATTCTAACCATAACCATAGCCCAAACCCTAGCTCAAACTCTAACAATTTCCCTTACCACAACCCTAAACCTAATACTACACCAAGCCATAACCCTTACTCTAACTTTAACCCTAGCCCTGATTCTCACCCAAAGCCTCAACCAAGCCTTAACACTTACTCAATCTCTGAATCTTACCCTTATCCTAATCCTAGCATAAAACCAAACCCTAAACCAAACCCTAAACCTATCCCTAATCCTAAACTTAACCCTAGCCTTAACCCTAGCTCTAACCCCAACAATTACCCTAACCCTAACCATAAAGCTCATGTTAACCCTAGCCCTAACCCTAAACCTATTCTAACCCTAACCGAATATGTAACTCTAGACCTAACCATAAACCTAACCGTTACTGTAGTCCTAACCCTAGCTTAAACCCTAACAACTACGCTAAACCTAACAGTAACCCTAGTCCTAAACATAAACCAAACCCTAACTTGACATCTAACCCTGTCCACTACCCTTATCCTAATGATAACTCTAGCCCTAACCCTAATACAACCCTAATCCTACACCTAACCCTAAACCTAACCCTAGTCTTAGCACTAACCTAGCTCAAACCCTAACTCATACCCTAAACCTAACCCTAGCCTAAACCCTAACACTAACTCTAGCCCTAATCCTAAACATAATCCTAGCACTAAACCTGTCCATTACTCTAATGATAACCATAAACCTAATGATAACCCTAGGCCTAAATATAAACCTATCCATTTCCCTAAACCTAAACTGAACCCTAAAACTAACCTGAAGCCTAAACCTAACCCTATTAATTACCCTAACCCTAACTCTAAACCTAAAGCTAATTTGAGCCCTAACCCTAAACCTCAAACTAACCCAAACCCAAAACCTGACCCTGACCCTTATAATACCCCTAGCTCTAAACCTGAACCTTACCCTAAACCTAACTCTGACACTAGACCTAGCCATAAAACTTACCCTAAATGTATCCCTAACCATAACCCTAGACCTGATATTAGTCCTAGCCCTAATTCTTGCCATAACCCTAACACAAATGCAAGCCCTCATCTTACCCTAAACCTAGCCTTATCCTAACCCAAACCCTAACTCTATCCTTATCCCTAATTTTATCCCTCACCCTAGTTCTGAACATTGCTATTACCCCATCCATTCCCCTAAATCTAACCGTAAAGCTCACCCTAGACTTAATCCTTACACTAATCCTAGACCTACCTGTTCCTAGCCCTAATTTAGCCCTAACCCTAACCCTAACACTAGCACTAAGACTAACTCTAACTCTCGCCCTAACCCTATTCATGGATCTAACCATATCCCTTACCATAACCCTAACACTTACCTAACCTTATTTCTAACACTAGCCAGAGCCCTAACCCTAGATCTAACCATAACTCTAAATGTATCCCTAACCCTAAGCCTAAACCTTACACTACCACTAGCCCTAACACTAACACTAATCCTAAAACTAGCCCTAACATAGTCCTAGCCCCCCCCCAAAAAAAATGAGCCATAGCCCTAACCCTAACCCTTAACCTAAACCAAAACCTAACCCTACACCTAGCCTAATTTTAGCCCTAATTCCAGTCCTACACTTACCCTAAAACTAACTTTGACCCTTACTCTGACCCTAACACCAACCCTAGGTCTAGCATCACCCTAAAAGTATACCTAACCCTAAAACTAGACCTAGTCCTAACTGGAACCCTAAAAATGGCCCTAATCATAACTCTAGTTCTTACATTAACCTTAGCCCTAATCCTAGCCATAAACTAACCCAAAACCTAGCCCTAATCTAATCCCTACACCTCTTTTTAATCCTAACCATAACCATAGCCCTAACCATTACCCTAAACCTAACCCTAACCCTAAAACGTGCCCTAACCCTAAAGCTAACCCTAGCCTTAATCCTAACCATAATCCTAGCCCTAAATCTAGCTCTAACACTATCCATTACCCTAACCATAGCCCTAACCCTAATGCTAACCTTAGGATAACCCTAACCCTATCTCTAACCCTAATTTTATCCATTACCCTAAACCTAACCTGGATCCTAAACCTAACCATAAACATTACCCTAACCTTAACCCTAACACTAACACTAATGAGAGCCCTGACCCTAAACCTTAACCTAACCCAAACTTTAACCATGACTGTGACCCTAATAATAACCAGATCTCTAAACCTGACCCTAACCCTCAACCTAATACTTACACTAGAACTAGCCATAAACCTAAACCAAAACTAACCCTAACTATAAACCTAGACCTGAAATTACACCTAGCCCTAATCATAGCCCTAACCCTAACACAAAACCTAGCCCTAATCCTAGCCCTAAACACAGGCTTAGTCCTCACCCTAAACCTAACCCTAGCCCTAAATGTATTTGGACCCTCGCCCTAAACCTAGCTATAACATCATACCTTACACTAATCCTAACCCAAAACCTAGCCCTAAAACCTAGGTCTAGCCCTAATACTAACCCTAGAATTAATCCTAGAACTAATTTAACCCTCACCCTAACCCTACCCCTAACTATCACCCTAGCACTAACCCTAGTTCTAAACCTATCCCTTACCATAATCCAAACCCTAGTCCTAATCCTAGCCCCAAAACTATCCCAAAATTTGTTCTAGCTCTAAACCTAGACCTAACTTTAAATCTAAAGCAAATCCTAAACCTAAGCCTAAACCTCATCCTAACAATAGCCTTAATCCTAATGCTAATTGGAAAACTAGCCCTAATCCTAGGCCTATAAATCAAACTAAACCGAGTCATAGGCTTAACACTAATCCTTAAAATAAACCAAACCCTAAGCTTATACCTAGCCCTAACTTAGCCCTAATTCGAGTTCTAACCCCAACTCTAGAACTTACCCTGACCCTGACTCAGACCCTATCACTAACCCTAGCTCTAAATGTCACCCTAAACCTAAACCTAACCTGAACACTAGACCTATCCCTAACTCTAACGCTAAAACTAGACCTAGTCATAATGCCAGTTCTTACATTAGCCATAGTCCTGTAATAAAGAAAACCTAGCCCTAATCTGAGACCTAAACCTAGCATTAAACCTAACCCTAACCTTAAACCTAGCCCTATCCCTAACCCTAACACTAGCCCTAATCCCAGCTCTAAACTTATCCCTTACCCTAAGACAAACCCTCAAGAAATGCTACCCTAGTCCTAACCCTAATCCTTAGCCTACCCAAATCATAACTCTAATACTAATCCTAACCCTAGCCCTCATTCTAGCTCTAACCATAACCCAAACCCTAACCCTAACCCTGACCCTTATTCTGACCCTAACTCTAACCCTATGTTGAAACCTGACCCTAAACCTAAACTGAACCCTAACACTAGCCCAATGGGTAAACCTATACCTAAAACTAACCTTAACACTCGACCTAGATAAATGCCTAATTCTAATCTAGCTATATCTGTATCACTAGCCCAAAACAAAAACCCAGCCCTAGCCCTAACAATAACCCTTAACCTAACCCAAACACTAACCCTACCTCTAGACCTAACACTAGACCTAATTCTGGCCCCAACAATAAACCTAACCCAACACAAAATAGACCTTTCTCTTAACAAAAATCCTAGCTCTAAACATTATACTAACCCAAAATCTAGCCATAACACTAACCCTAGACCTAACCATAATCCTAACACTAGCTCTTACATTACACATAGCCTTAATGCGAGCCCCAAACCTCACACAAAACTTAGCCCTAATCCTAGCCCTAACATTAGCCCTACATGTAACCCTAACTATAACTCTCGCCTTAACCCTAACCCTAGCTCAAACACTAACCCTTACCATAAACATAACCCTAGCCCTAACCCTAACATGAACCCTAATCCTAGCCCTAATCCTAACCATAACCAAGGCCAAACTCTACTTCTAACTCTATCCATTATCCTAAACATAACCTTAAACCTAATGCTAACCCTATCCCTCAACAACTTAACACTAAAACTAAACCAAGATCTGACACTAAATCTAACACTTGCCCTAACCCTAACCAAAGCTCAAACCCTAACACTTACCCTAAACCTAACCCTAACACTAACCGTAGGCCTAACCCTAAACCTAACCCTAACCCTAACCCTTCCCATAATCCAAACCATAAACCTAGCTCTAACCTATCAATTAGCCTAAATATAAGCCTAAACCAAATGCTATCCCTAGGCCTAAACCTAAACCTATTGCTAACACTAACCCTATCCATTACCTAAACCTAACCTGAACGCTAAAACTCAACCTATCAACTATTCTAACCCTAACCCTAACACTAATGCTAATTTGAGCCCTAAACCTAAACCATAACCTAACCAAACTCTAAACAAGACACAGACTCTAATAATACACCTAGCTCTAAACCTGGCCCTAACCCTAAATCTAACCCTTACACTAGACCTAGCCATAAAACTAACCCTAACAGTATCCCTAACCATAACCCTAAAACTAACATTATCCTTCTACATAATTCTTGCCCTAAACCTAACACAAACCTTATCCCTCATCCTAGCCCTAAACCTAGCCTTAATCCTAACCTGAACCCTAATCCTAGCCCAATTCCTAATTTCAACCCTCGCCTTAGTTCCGAACCTAGGTATAACCAAATCCCTTCCCCTTCCCCTAACCCTAACACTAATACTATCACTAACCCTAACCTGAGACCTAACCTTAGGCCTAACCATAATACTAAACCTAGCTCTAATCCTAGCCCTAATTTATCGCTAACTGTAACCCTAACTCTAACCCTAGTCCTAAAACTAACTCTAACTCTCAACCTAGACCTATTTCTAGTACTAACCTTATCTGTTACCATAACCTTAACACTAGCCCTAACCTTAGCCCTAACCCTAGCTCTAACCATATGTATAACCATAACTCTAAATCTAACCCTAACCCTAAGCCTAAACTTCACCATACCACTAGCCCAAACACTATCGCTAGTCCTAAAACTAGCCCTAACCCAAGCCCTAGCCCTAAAACAAAACTGAGCCATAGCCCTAATGCTAATCCCAACCTAACCATAACTCTATACCTGACATTAGCCCTAGTCCTAATTCTTGCACTAACCTTAACACAAAACCTGACCATACACCTAGGCTTAATCCTATCTCTAATTTGAGTGTTTTTCCTAACCCTAAAACTAACACTGACCCTGATTCTGACCCTAACAATAACCTCATCTCAAATCTTCACCCTAAAGCTTAACGTAACCCTAATATTAGACTTAGCCCTAACCCTAGTCATAAAATTAGCCCTAATCATAACCCTAGTTTTTACATTAGCCATAGCCCTAACCCTAGCCCTAAGCTAATCTAAAATTTAACCCTAATCCGAACCCTAACCCTAGCTTTAACCCTAACCCTAACCTTAACCATAAACCTAGCCTTAATCCTAACCACAACACAAGCCCTAACTCTAACTCTAATACTATCAATTAGCTTACCCTAACTCTACTCCTAATGCTAACCCTAGGATAACCTGAACCCTATCCATAACCATAACCCTATCCACTACTTTAAACCTAACCTGAAACCTATACGTAACCATATCCATTACCCTAACCCTAAATGTAACCCGAAACCTAATTTGAGCCCTAACCCTAAACCTCAACCTAAACAAATCCTGACTCTGACCCTAATGATACCCCTAGCTCTAAAGCTGAACCAAATCCTCAACCTAAACCTTTCACTATACATAGCCATAAACCTAACCCTAAGACTATCCCTAACCATAACCCTAGACTTGACATTAGCCGTAGTCCTTATGCTAGACCTATCCCTAACAAAAACCATAGCCTTAAACTTGGCCCTAAACATAGCTTTAAACCTAACCCTAATTCTAACACTAGCCCTAACCCTAAATTTACCCCTTGCCCTAGACCAAAACCTCGCTATAACATCATACCATACCCTAACCCTAATCCTAACCCTAGCCCTAAACCAATGCCTAACCCTAATACTAACCCTAGCCCCAATTTAGCCCTAACCCTAAACTTAATCATATCCCTAACCCTAAGACTAACTCTAACTCTCGCCCTAGCACTATCCCTAGTTCTAAATTTATCCCTTACAGTAACCCAAAGCCTAGCCCTAACCCAAGCCTAAACCTACCCAGAACTAAGCCCTCACCCTACATCTAAATCTAACACTAACTCTAAATCAAACCCTAACCCTAAACCTAAACCTCACCCTAACACTAGCCCTAACCATAATGCTAATTTGAAAACTAGCCCTAACCCTAGCCACAGCCCTCAAATGAAATTAAGCTATAGCCCTAATCCTAACCCTTAACCTAAGCCAAATCCTAATGCTACCCCTAGTCCTAACCCTATCACTACAACTAATACTGGCCCTGACTCTGACCCTAAAACTAACCCTAGCTCTAAATATCATCTTAACCCTAAACATAACCCAAACTCTAGACCTAGCCCTAAACCTAACCATAAAACTAGCCCAAATTGTAAAGCCAGTTCTTACACTAGCCATAGCCATAACTTAACACAAAACCTAACCCTAATCTGAGTTGTAATCCTAGCTTTAACCCAAACCCTAAATATAACCCTAGCCCTAACCCTAACCAAAACCCTAACCCTAGCTCTAACCCTTATCCCTTAGTCTAAGCCAAACCTTCACCCTAATGCTACCAGAGTTCTAACCCTAATCCTTAGCCTACCCCAAACCCCAACCCCATTGCTAGTCCTAACCCTAGCCCTTATTCTATCTTTAACCATATCTGAAAGCCTAAGCATAACCCTGACCCTTATTCTGACCCTAACCCTAACCATTGGTCTAAGTCTGACCCTAATTCTAAACCGAACACTAACACTAGCCCTACCTGTAAACCTATACCAAACCTATCCATAATACTAGCACTAGACCTAAACCTAATCCTAAATATAACCATAACTCTATCCCTAGCCCTAAAAAACCCTAGCCCTAGCCCTAACAATAACCATTAACCAAACGCAAAGACCACTCCTACACCTAGACCTAACCCTAGTTCTAATTCTGGCCCTAACCCTAACCCCAATGCTATCCCGAACACTGAACCTTATCCTAACACAAACCCTAGCTCTAAACCTTATCCTAACCCCAAACCTAACCCTAATTATAGACCTATCCATAATCCTAACCCTAAAACTAGCCATAATCATAAACCAGGGTCTTTCATTACTCATAGCCCTAACGCTAGCCATAAATCTCACACAAAACCTAGCATTAACCGTAACCCTAATGCTTGCCCTAGCCCTAACCCTAGCTCAAACTCTAACACTTACCCTAAACATAACTCTAGCCCTAACCCTAACACTAAACCTAGCTCTAATCTTAACTGAAACCATAGCCCAAATCTTAGAACTAACTTTATCCACTACCTTAAACAGAGCCCTACACCTAATGCTATCCTGGCCCTAACCATAATTCTAACCCTAAACCTCACAGTGGCCATAACCCTAGCTCAACCCCTAACACTTATGCTAAACTAAGCTTAACTCTAACACTAACCCTATGCCTAACCATAACTCTAGCCCTAAACCTAAGCTTAACCCAAGGCCTAACACTAGCACTAACCCTATACATTATCCTAAACATAAGCCTAACCCAAATGCTAACCTTAGGCCAAACCCTAACCGTATCCCTAACACTAACCCTATAAATTACTCTAAACCTAATCTGAATCTTAAACCTAACCCTATCCATTACTCCAACCCCAAAACTCACCCCTAGTTCTAACCATAAAACTAACACTAATGGTAAAGCCAGTTCTTAAACCTAATGGTAATTTGAGCCCTAACCCTAAACCTTAACCCAAACCAAACCTTAACCCAACTCTGAACCTAATAATACACCTTGCTCTAAACCTGACCCCTGCACTAAACCTAACACTTACACTAGACATATCCATAAACCTAAACCTAACACTACCCCTAACCATAACCCTAGACCTGATATTATCCCTAGCCCTAATCTGAGCCCTAACCCTAACACAAACCCTGGCCCTAATCCTAGCCCTAAACCTAGCCTTAATCCTATCCAAAATTTTACCCTGAGCTTATTCTAAATTTTAAAGCTTGTACTAGCCAAGAACCTAGCTATAACCAAAACACTTTCTTAAAAAGTAACTCTAAACCTAACATAACACTAAGCCTAACCCTAGTCCTAACCATAGACCTAACCCTAACACTCACACAAATGCTAATCCTAGCCCTAATTTAGCCCTAACCCTAACCCTACCCCTAACCCTAGCCCTAAGACAAACATCACCCTAGCCGTATTCTTATTTCTAACCCTTTCTGTTACTGTAACCCTCACACTAGCCCTAACCTTAGCACTAACCCTAGCCAAGCCCTAACACTAGACATAAACATAATTCTAAATATACCTTAAACTTAAGCCTAAACCTCACCATACCATTAGCCCTAACACTATTGCTAACACTAAAACTAGACCTAACCATAGCCCTAGCCATTAAACAAAACCGAGCCATTGCTCTAACCGTAACCTTACCCTATAGCAAACCCTACCCCTATAACTAGCCATAACTACAGCTCTGTTTCGAGTCCTAGGCCTAAAACTAACCCTGACCTGACTCTAATCCAAACACTAACTGTAGCTTTAAATATCACCCTAACCCTAAAGCTAATGCTAGCACCACTCGTAGCCCAAACCCTAAACCTATAACTAACCCTAATCGTAACCCTAGTTCTTACATTGGCCATAGCCCTAACCCTAGCCCTAACCCTAAAACAAAATAGCTCTAATCCAAGCCTTAACAATAGATTTAACCCTAACCCTAACCCTAACCCTAATCCTAGCCCTAAACCTAACCCTAAACCTAGACCTAACCCTAGCTCTAACCCTAGCTCTAACCCTATCCCTTATCCTAAGCCAAACCGTATCCATAAGGATAACCTTAGTCCTAATCCTAATCCTTAGACAAAACCAAACACTAACCCTATTACTAGTACTAACCCTAGCCCTCATTCTACCTCTAACCCTACCCCAAAATCAAACTCTAAACTTCACCCATATTCTGACCCTAACCCTAATTATAGGTATAAATGTGAATCTAACCCTAACCGAATCCTAACACTAGCCCTATAGATAACCTCATACCTAAACCTAACCTTATAACTAGCCCAAGACCTAAACATAATCTTAAATCTTGTGATAACTCTAGCCCTAGACCTAAACAAAAACTTAGTCCTATCCCTAACAATAACCCTTAAACTAATCCAAACAATAACCCTACCCCTATACCTAAACTTGTTCTAATTCTGTCTCTCACCCTAACCCTAACTATAACCTGAACACTGACCCTGACACTAACACTAAACCTAGCTCTAAACCTGACAATAAACCAACATCTAAACTTAATACTAGACTTAGCCATAACTGTTACCCTACAACTAGCTGTCGTTACAACTCTAGACCTTACATTACCCATAGCACTAACCCTAGGCCTAAACCTAACACAAAGCCTAGCAATAATCCGAGGCCTAAACCTACCATAAGAATAACCCTCACCCTAACTGTACCTCTAACCGTAACCCTAACCCTCACCTTAGTCCTAACCCTAGCTCACAGCCTAACCCTTAGCCTAAACATAACCTAGCCTTAACCCTACCCATAACCCTAACCCTAGCTCTAATCCTAACCTTAACACTATCTCTAATCCTAGCTCAAACCCTAGACATTACCCTAACTCTAATGCTAAATGTAATAATAACTCTAGCCCTAAGCCTAACCAAAACCCTAACACAAAACATAAACCTAACCCTAGACCTAAACCTAAACCTAACAATTGATTTAGCCCTAACCCTAACTAAAACCCTAACCCTTACTCTAAACCCAAAATAAACCAAGCCTTAAAACTCAACTTAACCCTAAACCTAACCTTAACCCAAAAGCTAACCTTACATCTAACCCAATCTCTTACTCTAAACCTAACCCTAAACCTAATGAAAACCCTAGTCCTAACCCTAAACCTAACACTGACAAAATCTATAACCCAAACACTAAACCTAACCCTCACCATAGGACTAACCAAGCTCAAAAACCTAACCTTTACCCTAAAACTAACCCTAATCTACCCTAAGCTAGGTTTACTAGCCCTAACCCAAATTCTAACACTAACTTTATCCATAATCTTAACCACAAAATTAGCCCTAACCCTAGCTCTAAACCTATACATTATCCTTATGATAATCCTAATCCTAATGCTAACCCTAGGCCTAAACCTTTCCTTATTGCTATCTCAAAAACTCTCCATTATCCTAATTCTACCCTGAACCCTAAACCAAACCTTATCTATTACCCTAAGCCTCAACCTACTGATCATTTGATCCATATCCCCAAGGCTTAACCTAAAACAAACCTTAAACCTGATCCTGACTCTAAAAATACACTTAGGTCTAAACCTCACCCTTACACTAAGCCTAACACTTACACTAGAGCTAGACACAAACCTAATCCTAAATCTACCCCTAACTGTAACACTAGACCTGACATTAGGCCTAGCCCTGATTCTAGACCTAACCCTACAACAAAACATAGCCCTCATTCTAGCCCTAAATCTAGCCTTAATCATAACCCTAACCCTAACCCTAGCCCTAAATCTAATTCTAACCCTCACCCTACTTATAAACCAAGCTATAACAACATCCCTAACCCTAAACTTAATCATAATCCCAGTCCTAACACTAGGCCTAGGCTGAACACTAACCGTAACCCTAATCTTAGCTCTAATTTAGCTCTATCCTTAAAACTAACCATAACCCTAGTCCTAAGACTAACTCTAACATTCACACTAGACCTATCCCTAGTTCTACACTATCCCATACCATAATCCTAACCCTAGCCCTAAACTTAGACATAACCCTAGCCATAACCATTGCCTTATCTTTATTCCTAGTTCTAACCCTAGATCTAACCCTAACTCTAAATCTAACACTAACCCCAGGCCTGAGCCTAAACTTAACAGTAGCCCTAACCCTAACACTAATCATAAAACTAGCTCTAACCCTATCCCTACAATAAAACAAAACTGAGCAAGAGCCCTAACACTAAATCTTAACTTACACCAAACCCTAGCACTACACCTAGACCTAACCCTAGCACTAATTTGAGTCCTAACCTTAACCTTAACACTAACCCTGACTCAGACTTATATCCTAACACTCACCCTAGCTATAAACACCACCCTAACTTTAAACCAAACCCTTACAGTAACCCTAGCCTTATTTCAAGTCCTAACCCTAACACTAAAACTAACCTGACCCTGACTATTAACCTAACACTAATACTAGCTCTAAATATCACCCTAAGCTAAAACTAATCCTAACGCTAGAGGATAAACCCCTAACCATAACCCCAAAATTAGCCCTAATTGTAACCCTAGTTTTTACATTAACCATTGATCTAACCCTAGCGCTAAAGCTAACACAAAACTAGCCCTAATCTGAGCCCTAACAATAACCATTAACCTAATACAAAGCCTAACCCTACCCCTAGACCTAACCCTAGTTCTGATTCTGGCCCTAACCCTCACCCCAATGCTATCCCAAACACTGAAACTTATCCTAACACAAACCCTAGCTCTAAACCTTATCCTAACCCCAAACCTAACCCCAAGTATAGACCTTTCCATAACCCTAACTCTAAAACTAGCCAGAACGATAAACCAGGCTCCTTCTTTACCAATAATGTTAAAGCTAGCCATAAATCTCAAGCAAAACCTAGCCCTAACCCTAGCCATAAGCATAATCCTAACCAAAACCCTAGCCCAAACCTTAATCCTAACACTTGCCCTAGCCCTAACCCTAGCTCAAACTCTAAACCTTACCCTAAACATAAACCTACCTCTAACCCTAACCATAACCCCATCCCTAATCCTAACTGTAACCATAGCCCATATCTTAGATCTAACTTTATCCATTATCTTAAACAAACCTAATCATACACCTAATGCTAATACTAAACCTAACCCTAACACTAACCCTAACCATAGCCCTGACTCTAACCCTAACGCTCCCCTTAGCCCTAACCCTAGCTCAACCCCTAACACTTACCCTAAATCTAACCCTAACACTAACACTAACCTTATGCCTAACCATAACTCTAGCCCTAATCCTAAGCTTAACTGAAGCCCTAACACTAGTACTAACGCTATCCATTATTCTAAACACAAGCCTAACCAAAATGCTAAACTTAAGCCAAATCCTAATCCCATCACTAACACTAACACTATCCATTACTCTAAACCTAACCCTATCCATTACTCTAACCCTAAACCTCACCCTAACCCTAACCATAAAACTAGCCCTAATTGTAAAGCCAGTTCTTAACCCTAATGCTAATTTGAGCCCTAAACCTAAACCTTAACCCAAACCAAACCCTAACCTGACTCTTAACCTAATCTTACACCTAGCTCTAAACCTGACCCCTTCTGTAAACCTAAACCTAACACTATCCCTAACCATAATCCTAGACCTGACATTATCCCTAGACCTAATCCTAGCCCTAAACCTAACACAAACCCTAGCCCTCATCCTAACCCTAAACCTAGCCTTAATCCTAACACGAACCCTCACCCTAGCCTATCCTGAACTTGAAAGCTCGTCCTAGTACCGAAACTCTCTATAACCCCATCAATTCCCCTAAAACTAACTCTAAACCTAACACTAACACTAAACCAAACCCTAGCTTTAACCATAGACCTAACCTTAACATTGACCCAAATGCTAATCCTAGCCCTAACGCTAAACCTAGCTCAAACCTTAGACCTAAGACTAACTCTCACCCTAGCCCTATTTCTATTTCTAACCATAGCCCTAACCTTAGCCCTAACCCAAACCATATCCCTAAACCTAGATCTAAACATACCTATAAATCTAACCCTAACTTAAGCTTAACCTCACCATACCACTAGTCCTAACACTATTGCTAATCATAAAACTAGAACTAACCATAACCCTAGCCCTAAAACAAAACTGAGCCATTGCTCTAACCATAACCTTACCCTATAGCAAACCCGACCCCTATAACTAGCCATAACCATAGCTCTGATTCGAGTCCTAGGCCTAAAACTAACCCTGACCCTGACTCTCATCCAAACACTAACCCTAGCTCTAAATATCACCCTAACCCTAAAGCTAATGCTAGCACCACTCCTAGCCCAAACCCTAACCCTAAAACTAACCCTAATCGTAACCCTAGTTCTTACATTGGCCATAGCCCTAACCCTAGCCCTAACCCTAAAACAAAAATAGCTCTAATCCAAGCCCTAACACTAGATTTAACCCTAACCCTAACCCTAACCCTAGCCCTAAATCTTACCCTAAACGTAGACCTAAACCTAGTTCTAACCCTATTCCTTACCCTAAGCCAAACCCTATCATAAGGATAACCTTAGTCCTAATCCTAATCCTTAGACAAAACCAAACACTAACCCTATTGCTAGTCCTAACCCTAGCCCTCATTCTACCTCTAACCCTACCCCAAAATCAAACTCTAAACTTCACCCATATTCTGACCCTAACCCTAATTATAGGTATAAATGTGAACCTAACCCTAACCGAACCTTAACACTAGCCCTATAGATAACCTCATACCTAAACCTAACCTTATAACTAGCCCAAGACAAAAACATAATCTTAAATCTTGCGATAACTCTAGCCCTAGACCTAAACAAAAACTTAGTCCTATCCCTAACAGTAATCCTTAACCTAATCCAAACACTAACCCTACCCCTATACCTAACCTTGTCCTAATTCTGGCTTTCACCCTAATCCTAACGCTAACATGAACCCTGACCCTGACACTAACACTAAACCAAGCTCTAAACCTGACAATAAACCAAAATCTAAACTTAACACTAGACCTAGCCATAACCCTTACCCTACAACTAGCCATAATTAGAACCCTAAATCTTACATTACCCATAGTACTAACCTTAGGCCTAAACCTAACACAAAACCTAGCCCTAACCTGAGACTTTAACCTACCTTAAGAATAACCCTCATCATAACCCTAACTCTAAACCTAACCCTAATTCTCACCTTAGTCCTAACCCTAGCTCACAGCCTAACCCTTAGCCTAAACATAACCCTAGCCCTAGCCCTTCCCATAACTGTAAACCTAGCCCTAATCCTAACCTTAACACTAGCTCTAACCCTAGATCTAACCCTAGCCATTACCCTATCTCTAACGCTAAATATAATGATAACCCTAGCCCTAACCCTAACCAAAACCCTAACACAAAACATAAACCTAACCCTAGACCTAACGCTAAACCTAACCCTTGCTTTACCCTAACCCTAACTCAAAACCTAACCCTTACCATAGACCCAACAGTAATCCCAGCTTTAGAATTAAACTTAACCCTAAACCTAAGCTTAACCCAAAAGCTAACCTTACATCTAACCCAATCTATTACTCTAAAACTAACCCTAACCCTAATGAAAACCCTAGAACTAACCCTAAACCTAACCCTGACCATAACCATAACACTAACCCTAGACATGACACTAAACCTAACCCTCACCCTAGGACTAACCAAGCTCAAAACCGAACCTTTACCCGAAACCTAACCCTAACCTACCCTAAGCTAGGTTTACTAGCCCTAACCCAAACTCTAACCCTAACTCCAGCCCTAATCTTAACCATAAACTTAGCCCTAACCCTAGCTCTAAACCTATACATTATCCTTATGATAATCCTAATCCTAATGCTAACCCTAGGCCTAAGCCTAAAACTATTGCTATCCCGAAACCTTTCCATTACACTAAACCTACCCTGAATCCTAAACCTAATCCTATGCATTACCCTAAGACTAACCCTAATGCTCATTTGAGACCTTTCCATAAACCTTAACCTAAAACAAACCTTAAACCTGATCCTGACCCTAAAAATACACCTAGGTCTTAACCTCACCCTTACATTAAGCCTAACACTTACACTAGAGCTAGACACAAGCATAACCCTAAATCTACCCCTAACTGTAACACTAGACCTGACATTAGCCCTAGCCCTAATTCTAGACCAAACCCCGAAACAAACACTAGCCCTCATCCTAGCCCTAATCCAATCCTCAATCATAACCTTAACCCTAAACCTAGCCCTAACTCTAATTCTAACCCTCACCCTACCTCTAAACCTAGCTATAACAACATCCTTTACCCTAAACGTAACCATAACCATAGTCCCAATGCTAGGCCTAAGCTGAACACTATTCCTAGCCCTAATCCTAGCCCTATTTTAGCCTTATCCCTAAAACTAACCATAACCCTAGCCCTAAGACTAAATCTAACCCTCACACTATACCTATCCCTATTTCTAAATGTATCTGTTATGGTAACCCTAACTGTAGCCCTAACCCTTGCCTTATCCTTAGACCTAGCCCTAACCCTAGATCTAATGCTAACCCCAAATCTAAACCTAATTCTAAAACTAAGCCTAACATTAACACTAGCATTAACCCTCATGCTAATATTATAACTAGCACTAACCTTAAACCTCGGACTAAAACAAAACTGAGCAATACCCTAACACTAAACCTTAACTTAAACTAAACCCTAACACTACACCTAGATCTAATCTAGCCCTAATTCGAGTCCTAACTCTAACCTTAAAACTTACCCCGAACCTGAATCATATCTTAACACTCACCCTACCTATAAACACCACCCTAAAATTAAACAAAAGTGTAACTGTAACCCTAGCCATTATTTGAGTCCTAACCCTAACCCTAAACTAACCCTGACCCTGACTCTGACCATTACCCTAACCTTAGCACTAACTTAACCAAAAACCCAGCCATAATCTGAGCCATAACCCGAGTTTAAACCTAATCCTAACCCTAACCCTAGCCCTAATCAGAACCATAACCCTAGCCCTAACCCTAACTCTAACCCTATCCATTGCCATAACCATAACCCTAACCCAAATGCTGACCCTAGGCCTAAACCTAACCCTTTCCCTAATCCTAAACCTATCCATTACCATAAACCAAACTTAAACCCTAAACCTCGCTCTATCAGTACCCTAAAACTAACCCTAATGCTAATTTGAGTCATAATTTTAAACCTTAACCTATCCCAAACCCTAACCCAGACCCTGACCCTAAAAATACCCCTAGATCTAAACCTGACTCTAACCCTAAACCTAACATTTACACTACAGGTAGCCATATACCTAATACTAAAAGTATCTTTAACCAAAACCATAGACCTGATATTAGCCCTAGCCCTAATCCTAGCATTAACCCTAAAAAAATCCCTAGCCCACCTCCTAACCCTAAACCAAGATTTACTCATAACCCTAACCATAACCATAAACATAACCCTAATTCTAACCCTCACCCTATTTATAAACCTAGCTATAATGTGATCCTTTAGCTTAAAATTAACCCTAACCCTAACCCTAATGCAAAGCCTAAGCTGAACACTAACTCTAGCCTTAATTCTAGCCCAAATTTAAATCTATGCCTAATCCTAATCCTAACCTTAGCCCTAAGATTAACTGTAACCCTCACACTAGCCCTATCCCTAGTTCTAACCCTATCCCTTAATGTAACACTAACCCTAGCCCTAAACCTAGTCATAAC
Organism: Marmota monax; assembly: GCF_021218885.2. NCBI lineage: Eukaryota > Metazoa > Chordata > Mammalia > Rodentia > Sciuridae > Marmota > Marmota monax. Next base: position 35,252 of record NW_026694887.1, on the reverse strand, counting down.
CATAGCCATAACCCTTGCCTAATCTTTATTCCTAGTTCTAATCCCAGATTTAACCCTAACTCTAACCGTAACCCTAAATCTAAGTCTAACATTAACACTAGCCCTAATCCTAACACTAATCATAAAACTAGCTCTAACCCTAACCCTAGCAGAAAAAAAAAAAAAAAAAAAAAAAAAAAAAAAAAAAAACTGAGCAATAGTCTTAACACTAAACCTTAACTTAAACCAAACTCTAGCACTACACCTCGCCCTAAACCTAGCCCTAATTCGAGACTTAACCTTAACCTTAACCTTAATAATAATCCTGTCTCTGACTCATATCCTAACACTCAACCTAGCTCTAAACACCACCCTAACTCTAAACCAAACCCTTACAGTAACCCTAGCCTTATTTCGAGTCCTAACCCTAACCCTAAAACTAATCCTGACCCTGACTATTAACGTAATATTAACACTCGATTTAAATTTCACCCTAACTTTAAACCTAATCCTAACACTAGAGGTTTAATCCCTTACCATAACCCCAAAATTAACCCTAATTGTAACCCTAGTTCTTACATTAGCCCTTGTTCTAACCCTAGCCCTAAACCTAACAAAAAACTAGCCCTAATCCAACCCCTAAACCTAGATTTAACCCTAACCCTTGCCCTAATCCAAGCCCTAACCCTAGCTCTAACCCTATCCCTTACCCTAAGCCAAACCCTAATCCTAATGCTAACCCTAATCCTTAACCTAACACAAACCCTAACCCTATTACTAGTCCTAAGCCTAGCCCTCATTCTAGCTCTAAACATAACCCAAACCCTAACCTTAACCCTGACAATTATTCTGACCTTAACACTAATCGTAGGACTAAACCTGAACCTAACCCTATTCTGAAGCCTAACACTAGCCCTACCATTAACCTTACACATAAATCTAACCCTAAAACTAGCCCTACACCTAAATCTAATCCTAAATCTAGCAATAACTTGAACCCTAGACCCAAAGAAAAAATTAGACCTAGCCCTAACAATACCCTTAGCCTAAGCCAAACACTAACCCATCTGCTAGACCTAACTCTAGACCTAATTCTGGCTTTAACCCTAACTATAATCCTAACCTGAACACTGTCCTTACTCTAAAACTAACCCTAGCATAAGCATCACCCTAACCCTAAACCAGCCTTAAAACTATTCCTAGACCTAATATTAACCCTAAAACTAGCCTGAGTCATAACAAGTTCTTACATTAGTTTTAGACCTAACCTATCACAATGCCTAGCCGTAAACCAAGTCCTACCTTACCTTTAACCATAAAGCTAATCCTAACCCTAATTATAGTCTTAACCCTAATCCTAAACCTAACCCTAGACATAATCCTTAGCATGACCCTAGCCCTAACCCTAGCTCTAACCTATCCATTACCCTAATGGTAACACTAACCCTTATGCTAACCCTAGGCCAAAGACTAATCGTATCTCTAACCCTAATCCTATCCATTACCCTACACTTAACCTGAACTCTAAACCTAAAACTATCATCACCCTATCCTTAAAAATAATGTTAATTCGAGCCCTAAACCTAAACCTTAACCTAAAAAAAAACCCTAAACCTGACCCTAAACCTAATAATACCCCGAGCTTTCAACGTAACCCTAATCATAAATCTAACCCTTACAAGAGACCTAGCTATAAACCTAATCCTAAAACAATCCTTAACTGTAACCTTAGACCTGACATTAGCCCTAACTCTAATCCTAGTCCTAACACAAACACAAACCTTAGCACACATCCTAGCCATAAACCTCACTGTAATTATAAACCTAACCCTAACCCTAATTCTTACTCTCACCTTAGCCCTAAAAATAGCTATAATCCCATCCCTTACCCTAAACCCAAACTTAAACATAACCCTAATGCTAACCCTAGCCCTAATACCAGCCCTAAATTAGCCCTATCCCTAACCCTACCCCTAACCCTTGCCCTAAAGACTAACGCTAACTCTTAACCTAGCCCTATATCAAGTTCTAACCCTATCCCTTACCATCACCATAAACCTAGACCTAAACTTAGCGCTAACCCTACCCCTATCCTTAGCCCTAGCTCAAACCCTAGATCTAAACCTAACTCTAAATCTAACCTTATACCTAAGCCTAAACCTCACACTAACACTAGACCTAACCCTAACACTAATCCTAAAACTAGCCCTAACCCTACCTAGCCCTAAAACAAAACCAAGTCATAGCCCTAACACTAATTATTAACTTAAACCAACCCTAAACTTACACTTAGCCCTAATCCTATATCTAATTCTAGTCCTAACCCTAACCTGAAAACTAATCTGGACCCTGACTCTGACCCTAACACTAACTCTAGCTCTATACATCATCATAACCATAATCCTAACCCTAATATTACACCTAGCCCATACCCTAACCCTATAACTAGAGCTAAACATAACCCTACTTCATACATTACCCGTAGCCTTAACCCCAGCCCTACCCTAACCCCAAACCTAGCCTTAATCCAAGTCCTAAACCTAGCTTTAACTCTAAACTTAATTGTAACCCTAACCCAAACAAAAGTTCTAATCCTATACATAAACCTAGCCCTAATCTTAGGTCTAACCCTATTCATTACCCTAATGATAACCCTAACATTTATGCTAACCCTATGCCTAAACTTAACCCAATTCATTACACTAAACCACATCTAAACCCTAAACCCAACCCTGTCATTACCTTAACACTAAATCTAATGCTAATTTGAGCCCTAAAATTAAACCCTAACCTAACCCAAACCCTAACCTTGAACCTGACCCTAATAATAACCCTAGCTCTAAACCTGACCCATACCCTAAACCTAACCCTTACACTGGAGCAAGCCATAAACCTAAACTAAATCTATCCTTAACTGTAACCCTAGATCTGAAATTAGCCCTACCCCTAAATCTATCCCTAAACCTAACACAAACACTAGCCCTAAACCTAGCCTTAATCATAACCCTAACCCTAAACTTAGCCCTAACCCTAATACTAACCCTTGCCCTAGCCCTCAACCCAGCTATAACCCCTTCCCTTAACCTACACATAACCCTAAATCTAACCCTAAACCGAGGTCTAAACCTAACACTAACCCTAGCCCTAATTTAGCCCTATTCGTAACCATAACCCTAACCCTAGCCCTAAGACTAACTCTAAGTCTCACACTAGCCCTATCACTAGTTCTAACCCTATCCCTTACCATATCCCTAAACTTAGCCCTAACCCTAGTCCTAACCCTTGCCCTCTCCTTAGCCCTATCCCTAAACATAGATAAAAAACTAACTCTAAATCTAAACTTAACCCATGGCATAAGCCTAATCATTATAAATACATTTATATTTAGACTCTATGTCTACAGATGTTGGTTTCAATTATTATTTAGAATATAGTCATTAGTTTCATAAGAGGCATACCATTTCTGGTGGTATAAGGAGAACAGATGGTCAGGGGTTGGATGCTACGTTAAGGGGAAAAGGAGTGAGGGTATGAGAATAATCTATCATAGCAAATTGGAGGAGAACTGTAATGATTACACAGGGATAATTGGTGGAAAAAAGTATAAATTCAAATTCCTTATCTGTATTCATAAAATTACCATATGTATAAATAGTAAAAATTAAGAGGTTGAAAGTGGGATAGAGGGAGGAATAATAAAGAAGAAAAAAATAACAAGGAAAGAAAGAGAGGGAGAAAGAATATAAGAGAAAATAAAGGGAGGTGAGGTGGGGCCTATGCAATTCCTCTGTATTTTACTATTCTGGTGATTTAGTTCTTTATTTTGAGAGAGAGAGAGAGAGAGAGAGAGAGAGAGAGAGAGAGAGAGAGAGAGAGAGAATGAATTTTTAAAATATTTATTGTTTATTTTTCAGAGGACACAACATCTCACAACATGTTTATTTGTATGTGGTGCTGAGGATCGAACCCAGCACCGGATTCGGTTCTTAAAGTCCAATTTTATGCAAAGTTCTTGGTTTCACATATGATGAGGTTGAGAGGACAAGAGGGGAAAGGGTAGAGGAGAATGGATGAGAAGAGCAAGAAAAGAAAAGTAAGAAAGAAAAAAAAAGTATCTCAGAAATCGGTTTTCTTTTCTTGCAGTATTTAGAATTGTCTATTCCTAGCTAGAGTCTCTGTGCTCCAGGTGACTGAGATAGCCAGTGTGAGAAGGTTTGAGCTTCTACCGGTAGCCTCCCTTTTCTTAGTCTCTGAGATGGAAACCAGGTGCCTGTACAGTTGCTGTTCCACATTAATAACTATGCCCCACAAAAAGCTTGTGAGAAAAATCTTGAGTTATCACAGCTGCAGGTAGGGGAGTTGGAAAACAGGTACCTGAGAAGCCACAGAACTGAGCTAGTAGCCATGCCCACTGATAGATGTTGAATAAGGTTTTGAAAGATGGATTCCATCTGTTACCTGTGTAGGGTGTTTGGTGAATTGGGTGGTTCTGGGGTTACCTTGTGCCAATTACAGAGATTGGTCTGGTGACCCCCAAGCAAAGCCTCTGTGTTCTGTGCTGCCTACCCTCTGTGCTGAGAGTGCCAGTCCAGCTGAGTCTTTCCTCTAAGCCCAGAGCCCACATGAGGCCAAGACTTCCATCTGAGCCTTGAGCACATGCACAGCAGAGACTTCTGTCTGCACCAAGAGCATCCACATGGTGGAGCCTTCTGTCTGTGCTGAGAGTGCCCATGTGGCCCTAGTTTTCTTCAAATTTTTATGATACTGGGCAGGATTCATCTTTTACTTAGATTTAGTATGCTCCACGGGTTTGGGCCTCCTCGGTTCAATGGTTCGCTCTCAGGAACAGTTTTAAGGATTCCCTTTACTAATGCTTATTGATGTGAATGAAAATTGAGCTGGAAATCAAACAGGGTTGGTAGGAGGTGCTTGAAACTTCACACAATCAGTTCTCAGTGGGCACTTTCTGGTTTCTTTCTTTTAAAGGTAGGCCAAAGATGAAGCATGCAAAAGCAACTGTATCCAAGAGCCCTTAAGGAGAAAACAGAAATATGCATGTACTGAAATAAGTCTCCAAAGATTTGATGAGATTTCTTTGATATTGCACAGTATTCATCTTTAAGCTTTCCCCACTAGACTCCCCACGTTTGGGACTTCTAGGATCATTGGTTCTCTATACAGGTAAGAAATGGTGTTACAGTTAGGGTTAGGGTTAGGTTTAGAGCTAGTGTTAGAGATATTTTTTGTTCAAATTTCTTTGATACTAGGCTGGATTCATCTTTTCCCTAGCCTTACTATGCTCACCAGGTTTGGACCTTCTGGATTCAGTGGTTTACTGTCAGAAACAGTTTCTATTTTAAAGTTTTACTTCATTTTGACCTATATGGGTAAATGGAAATAGAGCTTGAAATCAAACAGAGTTGGTTTGAAAGTTTGCTTGAAACTTCATACACTCAATCAGTTATCAGTGTGCATTCTCTGGTTTGTTTCTTGAGAAAGTAGCCTTAAGCTGAAATAGAAAGGAATAGCTTCATCTGTGAGTGCTTTATGAGCAAGCTTCAACATTTTTGGTCAAAATACTTTGATACTGTACAGGATTCTTCCTTTACCTAGCCTTAGTATGATCCCCAATTTGGGGCCTTTAATTTCAATGGTTCACTGTCAGGAACAGTTTGAATTTTTAGGTGTCACTTCATTATGGCCTATAGGTGTGAATGACCATGAAGCTGGAAATCAAAAAGGGTTGCTAATAGCTGCTTGGTGTATCACATACTCAATTAGTTCTGTGTGGGCACTCTCTGCTTTCTTTCTATTGAATATAGGCCAAAGGAGAAGCATGCAAAAACAACTTTATCCAAGAGTACTTTAGGGGACAACAGGGAAATAAGCATGCAATGAATTACCTCACGCAATTATTTGTTCAGATTTCTTGATACTATGCATGATTCATATCTTAGCTTGCCCCAATAGGCTTCACAACTTTGGGACTTCTATGATCAAAGGTTATCTAAACAGGTTACACTTAACGTTATGGTTAGGGTTAGGGCTAGGTTTAGACCCCGTGTTAAATTTAGAGTTAGTTTTGTTCAAATTTCTTTGATACTGGGAAGGATTCATTTTTTTACCTAGCCTTACTATGTTCCCCAGGTTTGGACCTTCTCAGTTCAATTGTTCTCTGACAGTAATAGTTTGTATTTTGAGGTTTCACTTTATTTTGACCTATATGGTAAACAGAAATGGAGCTCAAAATTCAAATAAGGTTGGTACTAGCTGCTTCAAACTTCACACACTCAATCAGGTCCCTCTGTGCTCTCTCTGATTTCTTCCTTGTGAAAATAGCCTAAGATGAAGAATAAAAAAACAACTTTATCCAAAAGCACTTTAGAATAAAACAGGGAAATATGCATGGACTGAACTAACTCAACCAATTATTTGATCAAACTTTTTTGATCCTGCACTGTAATTATCTGTTACTTTGCCCCACTAGGCTCCCAAGTTTGGACTTTATATGGCCAAAGGCTCTCTATACAGGATAGGTTGGTGTTAGTACTAGAGTTAGAGAAAATGTTAGGATTAGAGTCACTTTTGTTCGAATTTCTTTGATACTGGGCAGGTTTCATCTTTGACCAAGCCTTACTTTGTGCCCCAGGTTTGGGCCTTCTTGGTTCAGCAGATTGCTGTCAGGAACAGTTTGTATTTTAAGGTTTCACTCTATGTTGACCTATATGGGTAAATGCAAAGAGACCTGGAAATCAAACAGGGTTGATGTTAACTGCTTAAAACTTCACAAACTCAATATGTAATCTGTGGGAACTCTCTGGTTTCCTCCTTCTGAAACCTCCCCAACCTGAAGCATGCAAAGAAACTTTATCAGACTGCACTTTAGGAGGAAAGAGGGCAATATAAATGTACAGAAATACTGCCCCCAATTACTTAGTCAGATATTTTGGATACTGGGCAGGATTCATCTGTTAGCTTTCCCTACTAGAAGCCCCACATTTGGGACTTCTATGACAAACGTTGTCTAAACAGGTTAGTTGAATTTTAGGGTTAGGTTAGAGCTAGGTTTAGAACTAGTCTTATGGTTAGAGTTAGTTTTTTTCAAATTTCTTTGATACTGGGAAATTTTAATCTTTTATGTAGCCTTACTATTTTCCACAGATTTGGGCCTTGATTCAATGGTTCACTATAAAAAATAGTTTGTATTTTAAGGTTTCACTTCAATTTGACCTATATGGGTAAATAGAAATGGAGCTGGAAATCAAACAGGGTTTCTGCTAGCTGCTTGAAACTTTACACACTTGATCCGTTCTCAGTGAGCATTCTCAGGTTTGTTTCCTGTGGAAGTAGCCCTCAGCTGAAGTAGAAAGAAACAGATTTTTCTATGAGCACTTTAGAAGCAAGCATAATTCCTGTGTACTGAAAGAGCTTCAAATTTTTTGGTCAGATTACTTTGATACTGTACAGGATTCATCCTTGACCTAGCCTTAGTAGGTACCCAAGTTTGAGCCTTCAAGTTTCAATGGTTCACTTTCAGGAACAATTGGAATTTTTAGGTTTCACTTCATTATGGCCTATAGGTGTGAATGGAAATGGAGCTGGATTTATCTGTTAGGTTGCCCTACTAGGCTCCCCAAGTTTGAGAATTCTATGATCAAATGTTCACTATACAGGTTAGGGTTAGGTTTAGGGCTATGGTTAGAGCTAGTGTTAGGAATAGAGTTAGTTTTGTTCAAATTTCGTTGATACTTGGGGGAATTCATCTTTAACTAGCCTTACTATGTTCAGTTCAATGGTTCGCTCTCAGGAACAGTTTTTATTTAAAGGTTTCACTTCATTTTGACCAATATGGGTAAATGGAATTGGAGCTAGAAATCAAACAGGAATGTTGCTAGCAGCTTCAAACTTCACACACTCAATCAGTTCTCTGTGGGCACTCTCTGGTTTGTTCCTTGTGAATGTAGCCCTAAGCTGAAGCATGCAAAGCAAGTTTATCTGAGAGCACTTTGGGAGAAAAGCACGAAATATGAATATACTGAAATACCTCCCCCAATTATTTGGTCATATTTTTTTTTGATACTGTGCAGGATTCATCTGCTAGCTTTCCCCACTAGGATCTCAAATTTTGGGGTTTCTATGATCATAGGTTCTCAAAACAGCTTAGGGTTAGGGTTAGGGATAGAGTCAGATCTAGCGTTAGAGATACAGTTAGATTTGTTCAAATTTATTTGATAGTGGGCAGAATTCATCTTTTCCTTACCCTTCTTATGTAGCCAGGTTTGGACCTTCTCAATTCAAATGTTCACTGTCAAAAACAGTGAATATTTTAAGGGGTCACTTAATTTTGACCTCTATGGGTAAATGGAAATGGAGCTCAAAATCAAACAGCGTTGGTGCTAGCTGTTTGAGACTTCACATACTCAATCAATTCTCTGTCACTACTCTCTGATTTCTTCCTTGTGAAATTATCCCAAAGCTGAAGCATGCAAAAACAACTTTATCCAAGAGCACTTTAGGAGACAACAGGAAAATATGCATGTACTGAACTACCTCCCCCAATCATTTGGTCAGATTTCTTTGATACTGCACAGGATTCATCTGTTAGCTTTCCCCACTCATCTCCACATGTTTGGGACTTCTATGATGAAAGGTTCTCTAAACAGGTTATGGTTAGTAATACGGTTAGGGTTTTGGAAATTGTTAGAGTGAGTGTTAGTGTTATAATTAGTTTTGGTCAAATTTCATTCATACGTGGCACGATTCATCTTTTACCTAGCCTTATAATGTTTACCAGTTTGGGGCCTTCTTGGTTCAAGGTTCACTTTCAGGAACAGTTTGCATTTCAAGGTTTCACATCATTTGAACCTATACGGGTAAATAGAAATGGAGATGGAAATCAAACAGGGTTGGTGCTAGGTGCTTGGAATTTCACACGCTCCATCAGTTCTTTGTGGGCACTCTCTGGTTTCTTCCTAGTAAAGATTTCCAAAGCTATGGGATGCAAAAGAACATTATCCAAGAGAACTTTAGGAAAAAACAGGGAAAATAGGCATGTACTGAAACACGTCCCCCAATTATTTTATCAAATATTTTTTGATACTGGGCAGGATTCATCTGTTACCTTCCCCTACTAGGCACCCCAAATTTGGGACTTCTTTGATCAAAGGTTCTCTAAACAACTTAGAGTTAGGGTTAGGTTTAGGGCTAAGGTTAGAAATAGTGTTAGGGTTATAGTTAGTTTTGTTCAAATTTCTTTGGTACCAGGAAGGATTCATCTTTTACCTAGCCTTACTTTGTTCCCCAGGTTTGGACCTTCTAGGTTCAATGTTTGCTGTCAGGAACAGTTTGTGTTTTAAGATTTCACTTTATCTTGATTTATATTGGTAATTGGAAATGGAGCTGGATAACAAACAGAGTTGGTGTTAGCTGTTTGAAACTTCACACACTCAATCAGTTCTCTGTGGGCACTCTCTGCTTTGTTCCTTGTGAATGTAGCCCTATGCTGAAGAATGCAAAGCGTAGGTTTAGGGTTAGGGTGATGTTTAGAGCTAGGTTTCTAGGTTTAGTGTTAGGGTCAGAGTCAGGGTCAGGGTTAGTTTTAGGGTTAAGGTTATGACTCAAATTAGGGCTTAAGTTAGGGCTAGGTTTAGGATTATGGTTTGGTGTAAGCTAAGGGTTAGGGTTAGCGCTATGGCTCGATTTTTTTTTTTTTATGGCTGGGGCTAGTGTTAGGGCTGGATTTGGATTAGTTTTAGGTTTAGCGCTAGTGTTAGGGTGGGGTTTAGCCTTAAGTTTAGGGTTAGATTTAGAGTTAGGTTTAGGGCTAGGGCTAGGTTTATAAGGGATAGGGTTAGAACTAGGGATACAGCTAGGATGAGACAGAGTTATTCTTAGGACTAGGCTTAGTGTCAGGGTTAGGGTTACAGCTAAATTAGGACTAGGATTAGGGCTAGGGTTAGTGTTGGGTTTAGGCCTAGGGGTAGGGCTAGGGTTAGGTTTAGCATTGGGGTTAGGGTTAATTGTAGGGGAATGGGTGGGGTATAGCTAGCTTTAGGGCTAGGGTGAGGGTTAGAATTAAGATTAGGGCTAGGATTAGTGTTTGGGTTAGGATTAAGGATAACTTTACAGATAGGTTTTCTGTTAGGGTTAGGGCTATGGCTAGGGATAAGGCTAATGTCAGGTCTAGGGTTGTGGTTAGGGTTAGTTTTAGGGTTAGGTTATGGTACGTCTAGTGTAAAGGTTACATTTATGGTGAGGGTCAGGTTTAGAGCTGGGCATATTATTAGGGTCAGTGTCAGGGTTAGCGTTTGGTTTAGGTTAAAGTTTAGGGTTAGGGCTTGAATTAGTGTTAGGGTTAGTGTTAGGGTAATGGATAGGGTTAATTTTAGGTTTCAGTTAAGTTTTAGGGTAATGGATGGGTTAGGTTTAGCGATAGGGTTAGGGTAAGCATTAGGTTTAACATTATGTTTAGTTTAATGGATAGATTTAGAGCTTGAGTTAGGGCTAGGTTATGGTTTGGGTTAAGTCTAGTATTAGGCTTAGGTTTATGGATAGGGCTATGGTTTGGTTTAGGGTGTTAGGTTTAGGGCTAGGGTTATGGTTAGGTTAGGGTAAGGGTTAGTGTTTGAGCTAGGTTTACGGCTGGGGCGAGGTTAAGTTTAAGTTTAGGTATAGGGTTATATTTATGGTTACGTTTTGGTTTAGGGTTAGGGTTATGGCTAGAGTTTTCATTAGATTTAGTGTTAGGTTTAGGGTAATGGATAATGTTAGATTTTGGGTTAGAGGTTAGGGGATGGGTTAGGGCTAGTGTTAGGATTAGGTTTAGTGTAAGGCTTAATGTTTCAGCTAGAGATAGGGCTATGGTGATGGTTTTGTGTAGGGTTAGTTCTAGGTTGTCATTTATTTTTAGAGTTAGGTTTAGTGTTAGGGATAGGGTTATAATTAGGGCTAGGCTTAGGGTTAGGATAATTGATAGGGTTAGAGATAAAGTTCAGGCTGGGATTAAGGTTAGAATTAGAGCTAGGATTAGTGTTATGGTTTAGGTTAGGGCTAGGTCTATGTTTAGGGTAAAGGTTTGGCTTTGAGTTAGGGTTAGGTCTAAGGCAAGGGTTAGTGTTAGGGTTAGTGTTAGGACTAGGGTTAGGGTTATGTTTATGCTTAGGGCTAAGTTTAGGCTTAGGATTAGGGCTAGGTTTTGTGTTAGGTTGAGTGCTAGTGTTAGGACTATGGGTAATGTAAGAGCTAGGGTTATGCTTAGGGCTAGTTTTAGGGTTAGGGTTATGGCTAGTTCTAGTGTTAGGACAGGTTTTGTGTTAGAGTCAGGTTTAGAGCTAGGTTTAGTGTTGGGGTCAGGTTCAGTTTTCAGGATAGGGTTAGGGTTAGAATTACAGCCAGAATTAGGACTAGTGTTATGTCTAGGGGTAGGATAAGTGTTTGGTTTAGGTTGAGGGTTATTGTTAGGGCCAGACCAAGGTTTTTGTTTAAGTCTAGGGCTAGACTTATAGCTATATTTAGGATTATCTTTTTGTCTAGGTATAGTGTTAGGGATAGGTATAGGTATAGGGTTACCAGTAGGGCTAGTGTTAGGGTTTGGTTTAGGGTTAGTGTCAGGTTTACACCTAGGGTTACTGCTAGGGTCAGAATAAACGTCAGGGTTAAGGTTAGAGCTAGAATGAGGGCTAGGGTTAAGACTAGTAAAACGGTTAGAGTTTATTTTAGGCTAAGGATTAGGGTTAGGGCGAGGGTTAGCATTTGGGTTAGAGTTTGCCTTAGGGTAAGAAAAAGGTTAGAGCTAGGGTAGGGCTAGGGCTAGGGTTAGGGTTTGGGTTAGGGCTAGTGTTAGGGTTAAGATTAGGGTTAACACTATAGTTAGGGCTCAGTTTACGGGTAGGATTTGGGTTAGGGTTAGGACTAGTGTTATGAAAATGACTAATGTATGAACTAGGGTTACGATTAGGGATAGTTTTAGGGTTAGGGTTTAGGCTAGGTCTCTAGTTTGGGTTAATTTAAGGTTAGGGTAATGTTTAGAACTGGGATTAATGTTAGGGTCAGTTTCACGGTCAGGGTTAGTTTTAGAGTTAGGATTAGGGCTACGTGTAGGGTTAAGGTTTGGTTTAAGTTATGGGTTAGGATCGGGGATATGGCTTGGTTTTATTTAATGGCTAGGGCTAGGGGTAGGGCAAGTTTTAGGATTAGCATTAATGTTAGGGCTAGTGTTAGGGTTTGGTTTAGGATTATGGATATGGTTAAATTTAGAGTTAGGTTTAGATTTAGAGTTAGGTTTAGATCTAGGGTTAGGGCTAGGGCTAAAGATAGAACTAGGGATAGGGATAGGGAAAGAGTTAGATTTAGTCTTAGGGCTAGGGTTAGGATTACAATAACATTAAATTAGGGCTAGGATTAGCATTAGGCTTAGTGTTAGTATTAGGCCTAGGGTTAGGTCTAGGGTTAGGTTTAGGTTTAGGGTTAGGCTTAGGTTTAGTGTTATGGTTGGGTTTAGGGTTATTGTTAAGATTAGGGTAAGGGATGGGATTTTAGCTAGGTTTAGATCTAGGTTGAGGGTTAGCATTACGGTTAAAGCTCAGGCTATGGTTTAGGTTAGGATTAAATCTAGGTTTAGGGCTAGAATAAGGTCTAGGGTTAATTTCAAGTTCAACATTACAGGTACAGAGAGTTATGGGTTAGGTTTATGGCTATGTCTAGTGTAAGGGTTAGGGTTAGGGTTAGGTTCAGTTTTAGAGCTAAGGGTATTAATAGGGTCAGGGTTGCGATTAGAGATTGGGATAGGTTAAGTTTTAAATTGAGGGCTCGAATTAGCATAAGATTAGGATTAGGGTAATGATAGGGTTAGGTTTAGGTTTCAGGTTATATTTATGGTAATGGATAGGGTTAGGATTAGTGATACGTTTACGTTTAGGCCTAGGGTTAACATTAGGGTTAGGGTTATGGTAGGGTAATGGATAGGGTTAGATCTAGCGTTAGGACTAGGGTTATGGTTATTATTAGTGCTAGGGTTAGTTTTAAGGTTAGGTTTAGGGTTAAAGCTCAGGTTAGGGCTCGGTTTAGGGCTAGGTTTTGGGTTAAGGTAGGGCTAGGGTTAGGGTTATGGCTAATGTAAGTCATAGGGTTACAATTAGGGCTAGTTTTAGGGTTAGAGTTAGGGCTAGGTATAGTGTTAGGTTTATGTTTAGGGTTAGGGTGATGTTTAAAGCTAGGGTTAGTTTTAGGGTCAGAGTCAGTGTCAGAATTCATATTAGGGTTCGGCTTAAAACTTGAATTAGGGCTAGGGTTATGGCTAGGTGTAGGGTTAGGGTTTGTTTAGGTTAAAGTTTAGGTTGGGGCTATGGCTCTGTTTAGTATTAGGGCTAGGGCTAGAGTTAGGGCTAGGTTTAGGAGTAGCATGAAGGTTAGGGTAAGGGCTAGTGTAAGGTTTAGGTTTAGGCTTAGCTTAGGGTTAGATTTAGAGTTAGGGTTAGATCTAGGGTTAGGGGCTAGGGCTAAGGAAAAGTTTAGGGTTAGGCCTAGGTTTAGGGTTCCGGTAAAGGATACAGTTAGAACTAGTTTTATGGACCCACCAGCAGAACAGGCCCAGCGCCCACCAGAGTGGAAGACACATCGCCCTGGTTGGGGGAGGGGCAGAGCCACCCCGGGCCTGCAAGGTAGGCGGACCTGCGACCCACTGGCACAACAGGCCCAGCAGCCTGCATAGGGGCAGAGCCGCCCCCCTGCACCTGCAAAGTAGGCAGACATGCGACCCACTGGCAGAATAGGCCCAGCAATCCGTGGATGGGCATAGCCGACCCACACGCCTGCAAGGTAGGCGGACCTGCAACCACCGACAGAACTGGCCCAGCGGCTCGCCAGTGTGGTAGACACATCACCCCGTTTGGGGGAGGGGCAAAGCCGCCACCCGCACCTGCAATGTAGACAGACCTGCAACTGACAGACAGAACAGGCCCAGCGGCCCGCGGAGGAGCAGAGCCGCTGCCCGCGCCTACAAGGAAAGTGGACCTACTACCAACTGGCAGAACAGGCTCAGCGGACCGCCGGCATGGTAGGCATATTGCCCCAATTGGAGGAGGTGCAGAGCCGCTGCCCGCGCCTGCAAGGGAGACTTTGCAACTATACAAGAGCAATATAAATATATAGGGGGAAAATTCAATAACACAACAGTTTCACCAATGCGAACAGTATGAAAAGACAAGGAAAGAAAGGACCACAAGCAATGCAGGTCAACTCAACGTTAGAAGAGGTAATATCTGCAGCAGATGGAATGTCAGATAAAGAATTCAGGATATACATGCTTCAGATGATCTGGAGTCTCAAGGAAGACATTAGATAGCAAAATCAGACAATGAAAGATCACTTTGACAATGAATTACATAAACAAATTCAAGAAGCAAAAGATCAACTATACAGGGAGATAGAGGTTATAAAAAACAAACAAACAGAAATCCTAGAAATGCAGGAAGCAATAAACCAACTTAAAAACTCAATGGAGAATACTACCAGCAGAGTAGAACACTTAGAAGACAGAACATCAGACAATGAATACAAAGTATTTCAACTAGAAAAGAACATAGACAGCTCATCAAGACTGTTAAGGAACCATGAGCAGAACATCCAAGAAATATGGGATAACATAAAGAGACCAAACTTTAGAGTCATTGGGATACAGGACGGTATAGAGGTCCAAAGCAAAGGAATGAGCAATCTATTCAATGAAATAATATGAGAAAACTTCCCAGACTTGAAGAATGAGACAGAATCCCAAATACTAGAAGCCTACAGGACGTCAAATGTGCAAAATCATAAGAGATACACACCTAGACACATTATAATGAAGATACCCAACATACAGAATAAGGAGAGAATTTTAAAAGCTACAAGAGAAAGAAAGCAGATTACATTAAGGGGTAAACCAATCAGAATAACAGCTGATCTTTCAACACAGACTGAAAGCTAGAAGATCCTGGAATAACATATTTCAAAAACTGAAAGAAAATGGGTTCAAACCAAGAATTGTGTATCCAGCGAAATTAAGCTTCAGGATGGAAGATGAAATTAAAACCTTCCACCATAAAAAATGTTAAAAGAATTTGCAGCTAGAAAGCCATCTCTTCACAACATCCTTGGCAAAACATTACAGGAAGAGGAAATGGAAAATAACAATGAAAACCAACAGTGCGTAGTAGGACAGTAAAGGGGGGGAAATAATCAAAGAGGAAAACAAACCATGTTTAGCAACATAAATAAACAAATATGGCTGGAAAAAAACCCATATCTCAATAATAACCCTAAATGTTAATGGCTTAAACTCACCAATTAAGAGACACAGGCTAGTAGAATGGATCACAAAACAAGACCCAATAATATGCTGCCTACAGTAGAAGCATTTGATAGGAAAAGACATACATAGGCTGAAGGTGAAAGGTTGGGAAAAATCATATCACTCATATGGACTTCAGAAACAAGCAGGAGTGTCCATACTCATATCAAATAAAATAGATTTCAAGCCAAAGTTAATAAAAAGTGATAAAGAGGGACACTACATACTGCTCAAGGAAACCATACACCAACAAGACATAACAATCATAAATATATATGCCCCAAACAATGGTGCAGCTATGTTCATCAAACAAACTCTTCTCAAGATCAAGAGTCTAATAGACCACCATACAATAATCATGGGAGATTTCAACACACCTCTCTAAACACTGGAGAGATCTTCCAAACAAAAGTTGAATAAGGAAACTATAGAACTCAATAACACAATTAATAACCTAGACTTAATCGACATATATAGAATATACCACCCAACATCAAGCAGTTACACTTTTTTCTCAGCAGCACATGGATCCTTCTCAAAAATAGATCATATATTATGTCACAGGGCAACTCTTAGACATTATAAAGGAGTAGAGATAATACCATGCATCTTATCTGATCATAATGGAATGAAACTGAAAATCAACGATAAAAGAAGGAAGGAAAAATCATGCATCAGTTGGAGAATGAACAATAGGTTACTGAATGATCAATGGGTTATAGAAGACATCAAGGAGGAAATTAAAAAATTGTTAGAGATAAATGAAAACACAGACACAACATATCGGAATCTATGGGACACATTGAAAGCAGTTCTAAGAGGAAAATTCATTGCTTGGAGTTCATTCCTTAAAAAAAGAAAAAACCAACAAATAAATGATCTCATACTTCATCTCAAACTCCTAGAAAAAGAAGAGCAAAACAAGAGCAAAAGAAGTAGAAGGCAAGAAATAATTAAAATCAGAGCTGAAATTAATGAAATCGAAACAAAAGAAACAAATGAAAAAATTGACAAAACTAAAAGTTGGTTCTTTGAAAAAATAAATAAAATCGACAGACCCTTAGCCATGCTAATGAAAAGAAGAAGAGAGAGATCTCAAATTACAAGCATACAGGATGAAAAAGGCAATATCACAACAGACACTTCAGAAATACAGAAGATAATCAGAAATTATTTTGAATCCTTATACTCCAATAAAATAGAGGATAGTGAAGGCATGGATAAATTTCTTAAGTCATATGATCTGCCCAGATTGAGTCAGGAGGATATAGACAACATAAACAGACCAATATCAATTGAGGAAATAGAAGAAACCATCAAAAGACTACTAACTAAGAAAAGCCCAGGACCGCATGGGTATACAGCAGAGTTTTACAAAACCTTTAAAGAGGAACTAATACAAATACTTTTCAAGCTATTTCAGGAAATAGAAAAAGAGGGAGAATTTCCAAATTCATTCTACGAGGCCAACATCACCCTGATTCCTAAACCAGACAAAGACACTTCCAAGAATGAAAACTAACGACCAATATCTCTAATGAACTTCGATTCAAAAATCCTCAATAAAATTCTGGCAAATTGGATACAAAAACATATCAAAAAAATTGTGCACCATGATCAAGTAGGATTCATCCCTGGGATGCAAGGCTGGTTCAATATACGGAAATCAATAAATGTTATTCACCACATCAATAGACTTAAAAATAAGAACCATATGATCATCTCCATAGATTCAGAAAAAGCATTCAACAAAGTACAGCATCCCTTTATGTTCAAAACAGTAGAAAAACTAGGGATAACAGGAACATACCTCAAAATTGTAAAAGCAATCTATGCTAAGACTCAGGCTAGCATCATTCTGAATGGAGAAAAATTGAAGGCATTCCCTCTAAAATCTGGAACAAGACAGGGATGCCCTCTCTCACCACTTCTGTTCAACATTGTTCTCGAAACACTGGCCACAGCAATTAGACAGATGAAAGAAATTAAAGGCATAAAAATAGGAAAAGAAGAACTTAAATTATCACTATTTGCAGGTGACATGATTCTATACCTAGCACACCCAAAAGGGTCTACAAAGAAACTATTAGAGCTAATAAATGAATTCAGCAAAGTGGCAGGATATAAAATCAACACGCATAAATCAAAGGCATTCCTGTATATCAGCGACAAATCCTCTGAAATGGAAATGAGGACAACCACTCCATTCAAAATATCCTCAAAAAAAATAAAATACTTGGGAATCAACCTAACAAAAGTGGTGAAAGACTTATACAATGAAAACTACAGAACCCTAAAGAGAGAAATAGAAGAAGACATTAGAAGATGGAAAAATACACCCTGTTCATGGATAGGCAGAACTAACATCATCAAAATGGCGATATTACCAAAAGTTCTCTATAGGTTTAATGCAATGCCAATCAAAATCCCAACGGCATTTCTTGTAGAAATAGATAAAGCAATTATGAAATTCATATGGAAAAATATAAGACCCAGAATAGCAAAAACAACTCTAAGCAGGAAGTGTGAATCAGGCAGTATAGTGATACCAGACCTCAAACTATACTACAGAGCAATAGTAACAAAAACAGCATGGTACTGGTACCAAAACAGGCAGGTGGACCAATGGTACAGAATAGAGGACACAGAAACCAATCCACAAAACTAAAACTATCTTATATTTTATAAAGGGGCTAAAAGCATGAAATGGAGGAAGGATAGCATCTTCAACAAATGGTGCTGGGAAAACTGGAAATCCATATGCAACAAAATGAAACTGAATCCCTTTCTCTCACCATGCACAAAAGTTAATTCAAAATGGATCAAGGAGCTTGATATCAAATCAGAGACACGGCATCTGATACAAGAAAAAGTTGGCTACGATCTACATACTGTGGGGTCAGGCTCCAAATTCCACAATAGGACACCCATAGCACAAGAGTTAATAACTAGAATCAACAAATGGGACTTACTCAAACTAAAAAGTTTTTTTTTTTTTTTTCTCAGCAAAAGTAACCATAAGAGAGGTAAATATGGAGCCTACAACCTGGGAACAAATCTTTACTCCTCACACTTCAGATAGAGCCCTAATATCCAGAGTATACAAAGAACTCAAAAAATTGAACAATAAGAAAACAAATAACCCAATCAACAAATGGGCCAAGGACCTGAACAGACACTTCTCAGAGGAGGACATACAATCAGTCAATAAGTACATGAAAAAATGCTCACCATCTGTAGCAGCCAGACAAATGCAAATCAAAACCACCCGAAGATACCATCTCACTCCAGTAAGATTGGCAGCCATTATGAAGTCAAACAACAAGTGCTGGCGAGGATTTGGGGAAAAGGGTACACTTTTACATTGCTGGTGGGACTGCAAATTGGTACAGCCAATTTGGAAAGCAGTATGGAGATTTCTTGGAAAGCTGGGAATGGAACCACCATTTGACCCAGCTATTCCCCTTCTCGGTCTACTCCCTAAAGACCTAAAAAGAGCATGCTACAGGGACACTGCTCCATCGATGTTCATAGCAGCACAATTCACAATAGCAAGACTGTGGAACCAACCTAGATGCCCTTCAATAGACGAATGGATAAAAAAAGTGGCATTTATACACAATGGAGTATTACTCTGCATTAAAAAATGACAAAATCATAGAATATCATAGAATTTGCAGGGAAATGGATGGCATTAGAACAGATTATGCTAAGTGAAGCTAGCCAATCCCTAAAAAACAAATGCAAAATGTTTTCTTTGATATAAGGAGAGTAACTAAGAACAGAGTTGGGAGGAAGAGCATGAGAAGAAGATTAACATTAAACAGGGGTGAGAGGTGGGTTGAAAAGGAAAGAGAAGGGAAATTGCATGGAAATGGAAGGAGACCCTCATGGTTATACAAAATTACATACAAGAGGAAGTGAGGGGAAAGGGGGAAAACCAAGGGGGAGAAATGAATTACAGTAGATGGGGTAGAGAGAGAAGATGGGAGGGGAAGGGATGGGGGATAGTAGAGGATAGGAAAGACAGCAGAATACAACAGACACTAGTATAGCAGTATGTAAAACAGTGGATGTGTAACCGATGTGATGCTGTAATCTGTATATGGGGTAAAAATGGGAGTTCATAACCCACTTGAATCAAAGTGTGAAATATGATATATCAAGAACTATGTAATGTTTTGAGCAACCAACAATAAAAATTAAAGGAAAAAAAAGAACTAGTTTTATGCCTAGGTGAGAGTTAGACTTTGTCTTAGGGCTAGGGTTAGGGTTACGGTTTGGCGCTAGTGCTAAGTTAAGTGTAAGGTTAGGGCTAGGGTTAGGGTTATGACTAAGGCTATGCTTAGGGCTAGGATAAGGGCTAGGGATTGTGTTAGGGTTAGGGGTAGGATTTTCTCTAGGGCTAATGTTAGGTCTAGGGTTATTTTTTGGGATAGTTTTAGGGTTAGTTTATTGGCTAGGTCTATTGTAAGATTGAGGTTTAGGGTAGGGTCAGGTTTAGAGCTAGGGGAGTTATTATGGTCAGGGTCACGGTTAGGGTTTGGTTTAGGTTTGAGTTTAGGGTTAGAGCTGGAATTAGCATAAGGGTTAAGGTTACAGTAGTGATAGGGTTAGATTTAGGGTTCATGTTAGGTTTAGGGTAATTCATAAGGTTGGGGTTAGGCATAGAGTTAGCATTAGGTTAAGGTTTAAGTTTAGAGTAATGGATACAATTAGATTTAAGTTTAGGGCAAGGGTTATGGTTAGGAAGAGGTCTTGAGTTAGGTTTAGGCCTAGGGTTAGCATCCGAGTAAGGGTTATTGTTAGGGTAATGGATAGAGTTAGAACTAAGATTAGATATAGTGTTATGGTTAGGATTAGGTCTTGAGTTAGGGTTAAGGTGAGGGTTAGAACTAGGGTTATGGTTAGGATTTTGTTTAGTGTAAGGATTAGGTTCTGAGCTGTGGTTAGGGCTAGAGCAATGGTTAGGTTCAGGGTTAGGTCCAGGGATAGGATTACAGTAGTTTTAGAGTTAGGGTTATGGTTAAGGGTAGGGTTATTGTTTTGGTTAACATTAGGGTTAGGGTAATGAATATAGTTAGATATAAGTTTAGGGTTAGGGATAGGATTATATTTAAGTTTAGGGTTAGGGTTAGTGCTATGGTTATGTTTAGGTTTATGGTAAGGGTTAGGGTTTGAGCTATGGTTAAATTATAGTGAGTGTTAGGTTTAGGGTTAGTTCTAGGGTTATTTTTCTGTTTAGGTTAAGGCTTATGGTTAGGGTTAAGGCTAGGGTTGTCATTAGGTTTAGGTTTAGGGTTAAGGTAATGGGTAATGGGTATGTTTAGAGCTAGGGTTAGGGCTAGGTTTAAGTTTAGGATTAGGGCTAGGTTTAGGGTTACAGTTAGGGATAGTTATAGGATTATGTTTATGGTAAGGGTTAGGCTTTGAGCTAGGGTTTGGACTAAGGTGAGGGTTAAATTTGGGTTAGGTCTAGGCTTAGGGATAAGGTTACATTAAGGCTAGGTTAAGGCCTAGGAGTATCTCTAGATTTTGTGTTAGGTTTAGGTCTGGGGTAGGGCTGTGGGTAATGTAAGAGCTAGGATTATGTTTAGGGCTAGTTTTAGGTTGGAGTTATGGCTAGGTCTAGTGTTAGGTTTAGATTTTTCGTTAGGATCAGGTTTAGAGGTAGGTTTACCCTTAAATGCAGGGTCAGTGTTTGGATTACAGTTAGAGTTAGGGTTACAACAAGAATCATGACTAAGATTAGGTCCTGGGGTAGGGTTAGTGTTTGGTTTATGGTAAGAATTATTGTTAGGGCTAGGACTATGTTTTATTTAGATCTAGGGGTAGAGTTAAAGCTAGATTTAGGATTAGGTTTAGGTCTAGAACTAATTTTAGGGTTAGGTTTATGTATAAGATTACCAGTAGGGCCACTGTTAGGATTTGGTCTATGGTGAGGGGTTGTTTTAGATCTAGGGTTAGGGTTAGAGTCAGAATAAGGGTCAGGTTTAGCATTAGGGTTTGGGATAGGATTAGAGCTAGAATGAGGGCTAGGGTCAAGACTATTAATAAGATTAGGATTTTGGTTAGCCTAAGGATTAGAGATAGTTCTAGGGTTACCATTAGGTTTAGGGTTTCGCTTAGCGTAATGGATAGTGTTAGAGCTAGGTTTAGGGCTAGCGTTAGGGTTAGGGTTAGGGTTAAAGCTAGGTTTAGAGCTCGGATTAGGGCTAGTTATTGTGTTAGGGCTTGGGCTTCGGTGAGGTCAATGTCTAATGTAAGAACTAGGGTTACAATTAGGTTCACTTTTAGGGTAAGAGTTAGAGGTAGGTCTAGTGTTAGTGTTAAGTTTAATATTGGGGTAATATTTAGAGCTAGGGTGAGTGTTAGGATATGAGTCAGGGTCAGAGTTAGTTTTAAGGTTATGGTTAGGATTCAAATTAAGGCTATGGTTAGGTCTTGATGAAGTGTTAGGGTTTGGTTTAAGTTAAGGTTTAGAGTTAGGGCTATTTCTCAGTTTTGCTTTACTGCTTGGGTTAGGGTTAGGGCTAGTTTTATGATTAGGGTTAGGGCTAGTGTTAGTGTTAGGCTTTGGCTTAGGTTTAGGGTTAGATTTAGAGTTAGGTTTAGATCTATGATTAGGGCTAGGAATTAGGATATAGCAAGAGTTAGGGTTACGGTAAGGTATAGGGTAAGAACTAGGGATAGGACTAGTGTGAGACAGTTAGTCTTAAGGCTAGGTTTAGGGTTAGGGTTAGGGATAGGGTGAGGCTTAGGACTAGGGCTAGGGTTAGGGTTAGATTTACAGACAGTTATAGGTTTATGTTTATGGTAAGAGTTAGGCTTTGAGCTAGGCTTAGGACTAAGACAAGTGTTTGGTTTGGGTTAGGGCTAGGGTTAGGGTTAGTGTTACACTTAGGGCTAGGGTAAGGCCTAGGATTAGCTCTAGGTTTTGTGTTAGGTTTAGGCCTAGGGTTAGGTCTGTGGGTAATGTAAGAGCTAGGGTTATGATTAGGGCTATTTTTAGGGTTAGGGTTATATCTAGGTCTAGTGTTAGATTTATATTTTCAGTTAGGGTCATGTTTAGAGGTAGGTTTACCCTTAAAGTCAGGGTCAGTGTTCAAATTAGAGTTATAGTTAGTTTTACAGTCAGAATTAGGACTAGGATTAGGTCTAGTGGTAGGGTTAGTGTTTGGATTATGGTAAGGATTATTGTTAGGGCTAGGACTATGTTTTTTTTTTTTTTTTTTTTTTTTTTTTTTTTAGTCTAGGGCTAAAGTTTAGGCTAGATTTAGGATTAGGTTTAGGAGTAGAACTAGTTTTAGGGTTAGGTTTAGGTATACGTTTACCAGTAGGGCCAGTGTTAGGGTTTGTTCTAGGGTTAGGGTCAGGTTTAGACCTAGGGTTATTGTTAGGTTCAGAATAAGAGTCAGGTTATCATTAGGGTTTGGGATAGGTTTAGAGCTAGAATGACGGCTAGAGTCAGGATTATTAATGGGGTTAGGATTTTGGTTAACCTAAGGATTAGGGATAGGTTTAGGGTTACCATTAGTGTTAGGGTTTCACCTAGGTTAAGGAATAGGGTTAGAGCCAGGTTTAGGGCTAGAGTTATTAATAGCGTTAGGGTTAAGCTAGGTTTAGAGCTCTGATTAGGGCTTCTTTTTGTGTTAGAGTTAGGGCTATGGTTAGGACAATGGCTAATATAAGATTTAGAGTTACAACTAGGGTTAGTTTTAGAGTTAGGTTAGGGGTAGGTCTAGTGTTAGTGTTAGGTTTAAGGTTAGAGTGATATTTAGAGCTAAGGTTAGTTTTAGAACATGAGTCAAGGTCAGGTATAGGATTAGGACTTAAATTAGGGATAAGGTTAATGTTAGGTTTTGGTTTAATATTAGGAGGGTATTTAGAGCTAGGGTGAGTGTTAGGATATGAGTCAGAGTCAGAGTTAGATTTAAGGTTAGGGTTAGGACTTGAATTAAGGCTATGGTTAGGTCTAGGTGTAGTGTTGGGGTTTGGTTTAAGTTAAGATTTAGAGATAGGGATATTGCTAGGTTTAGTTTTAGTGCTAGGGTTCGGGTTAGGGCTAGTTTTACGATTAGCATTAGGGTTAGGGCTAATGTTAGTGTTAGGCTTAGTCTTGGGTTTAGAGTTAGATTTAGAGTTAGGATTACATATAGGGTTAGGGCTAGGACTAAGGATAGGGCAAGGGTGAGGGCTAGGGTTAGGGTTTTGGTAAGTATAGGGTTAGAACTAAGAATAAGGCTAGTGTGAGAATTAAAGATAGTCTTAGGGCTAGGGATAGGGTTAGGTTTATGTATAAGATTATCTGTAGGGCCAGTGAAAGGGTTTACTCTAGAGTTACGGTCAGGTTTAGACCTAGGGTTTGTGTTAGAGTCAGAATAAGGGTCAGGATTAGAATTAGGGTTTGGGATAGGATTAGAACTAGAATGAGGGCTAGGGTCAGGACTATTAAAATAGTTACAATTTTGGTTAGCCTAAGGATTAGGGATAGGTCTATGGTTACCATTAAGGTTAGGGTTTCACTTAGGTAAATTATAGGTTTAGAGCTGGGGTTAGGGCTAGGGTTAAACTTAGGGTTAAAGCTAGGTTTAGGGCTCAGATTAGAGCTATTTTTGTGTTAGAGTTAGTGTGAGGTTTAGTGCAATTGCTAATATAAAAACTAGGGTTACAATTAGGGTTAGTTTTAGGGTTAGAATTAGGGTAGGTCTAGTGTTAGTGTTAGGTTTAAGGTTAGGGTGATAATTAGAGCTAGGGTTAGTGTTAGGATATGAGTCAGGTTCAGGGTTAGGGTTAGGACTCAAATAAAGGCTAGGATTACTGTTAGGTTTTGGTTTAAAGTTAGGATGGTGTTTAGGTGAGTTTAAGATATTAGTCAGGGTCAGGGTTAGTTTTAAGGTACTGTTAGGACTCGAATTAAGGCTAGGGTTAGGTCTAGGTGTAGTGTTACTGTTTGGTTTAAGTTAAGGTTTAGGGTTAGGCCTATTGCTCGGTTTTGTTTTATTGCCAGAGTTAGGGTTAGGGCTTTTTTTACAATTAGCGTTAGGGTTAGGGTTAGGGTTAGTGTTAGTGTTAGGCTTAGGCTTAGGGTTAATGTTAGATTTAAAGTTAGGGTTACATCTAGGGTTAGGGCTAGGACTAAGGATAGGGCTAGGGTTAGGGCTAGGGTTAGGGTTATGGTAAGAGATAGGGTTAGAACTAGCAATAGGGCTAGTGTGAGAATTAGAGTTAGTCTTCAGGCTAAAGTTAGGTTAGAGTTAGTGATAGGGCTAGAATTAGGGCTAGGATTAGGGTTAGGGTTAGTGTTCAGCTTAAGCATAGAGTTAGGATTAGATGTAGGATTAAGTTTCGGGTAAGGAATGGTGTTATAGCTAGATTGAGAATTAGGGTGATATTTAGAATTAGGGTTAGGGCCAGGGTTAGGGTTAGGTTATTGATTAAGTTTAGGTTTAGGGCAATATAAGAGCTAGGGTTTGTTTTACGGTTAGGCCTAGTATTAAAAGTATGGCTAATTTCTGGTCTAAAATTATGTTTAAAGATAGATTTAGATTTAGGATTATGGCTACATCTAGTGTAAGGTTTAGGTTATGGTCAGGTTTAGCGATAGGCCTATTATTAAGCTCAAGGTCTGGGATAGGTTTTGGGGTAGGTTAAGGCTTAAAGTTAGGGATAGAATTTGCTATAGGGTTAGGGATAGGATAATGTTAGGCTTAATATTAGGATTCATGTTAGTTTTAGGGAAATGGTTAGGGATATGTTTAGAAATAGGCTTAGGTTTAGTCCTAGGGTTAGCATTAGGGTTAGGGTTATTGTTATTATAATTGATAGAGTTAGAGCTAGCGTTAGGGCTAGGCTTATGGTTATGATTAAGGCTAGGGTTAGAACTAGGGTTAGGGTTAGGTTTAAAGTTCAGGTTAGGCTTGTGGTTAGGGCTAGATTTAGGGTTAGTGTTAGGGTCAGGGTTAGGGTTAGAGTTAGGGGAAAGGATGAGGTAATAGCTAGATCCAGGGCTAATGTGAGGGTTAAAATCATGGGTATGGCTAGGGTTAGGGTTCAGGTTAAGATTAAGGCTAGGATGAGGGCTAGGGTTTGTATTAGGGTTAGGGCTAGTGTTAAGGCTAGAGCTAATATGAGGTCTAGGTATATGGTTAGGGTTAGTTTTTGGGTTAGGTTGTGCCTAGGTCTAGTGTAAGGGTTAGGTTTAGGATAAAGGTCAGGTTTAGAGCTAGGTATATTATTAGGGTCAGGGTCTGGGTAGTTTGGTTTAGATTAAGGTTTCGGGTTAAGGCTTGATTTAGTGTGAGGGTTAGGGTTAGGGTTAGGGTAATGGATAGGGTTAGATTTAGGGTTCAAGTTAGGTTAGAGTAAGAAAAAAGGTTAGTGTTAGGTATAGGGTTAACATTAGGCCTAGGGTTAGCATTTAAGTTAGGCTTATCTTTAGGGTAATGGATAGTATTAGAGCTAAGTTTAGTGATAGGGTTAAGGTTAGAATTAGGGCTAGTATAGGTTTAGGCCTAGGGTTAATGTTAGGTTTACGGTAAGTGTTAGCATTAGAGTTAGGGTTAGGGCTAGGGCAAGGGTTAGGGTTAGGTTTAGCTCTAGGGTTACAGTCAGGGTTACAATTAGGGCTAGGTTTAGGGCTAGGATAATGGCTAGGTATTGTGGGAGGTTTATGGCTGGCATTAGGGCTATGGGTAATGTAAGAGCTAGGATTATGTTTATGACTATTTTTAGGGTTAGGGTTATGGATAAGTCTAGTGTTAGGATTAGGTTTTGGGTTAGGATAAGGTTTAGAGCTAGGGTTTGGGTTATAGTAAGGATCACTGTTTGGGTTAGAGTTAGGTTTAGGTTTAGGCCCAGAATTAGTACTAGCATTGGATCTAGGGATACAGTTAGTCTTTACATTAGTTTATGGGTTATTGTTAGGGCTAGTGCTAGGTTTTTGTTTAGGACTAGGGCTAGATTTATGACTCTATTAAGGATTAAGTTTGGTCCAGTGCTAGTGTTATGGTTAGGTTTAGGTATAGTTTTACCAGTAGGGGTACTGTTAGGGTTCCATTTAGGGATGGGATCTGGTTTAGACCTAGGGTTAGTGTTAGGGTCAAAATAAGGGTCAGAGTAAGGGTTTGGGTTTGGGTTACGTTTGGAGCTAGAATCAGGACTATGGTTAGGACTAGTAATGAAGTTAGGTTTTAGGGTAGGGTAAGGTTTAGGGTTAGGACTAGGGTAGAATTAGGTTGAGGATTTGGCTTGGGGTAAGGGAGAGTTTTAGAGGTAGGGTTAGGGTTTGTGTTAGGGTTAGGTTTAGGGCTATGGTTAGGGTTAGGGTTAGAGTTTAAACTAGGGTTAAGGCTCGGATTAGGGCTAGGATTTGTGTTAGCATTAGGGCTATGGCTAACATAATAACTAGGTTTCCAATTAGAGCTAGTTTTAGGGTTAGCACTAGGACGATGTTTAGAGCTAGGGTTAGTGTTAGGGTCTGAATCAGAAACAGTGTTGTTTCTAGGGTTAGGGTTAGGGCTCAAATAAAAGCCATGTTTATGTCTAGGTGTAGGGTTAGGGCTTGTTTTAAGTTAAGGGTTAGAGTTATGGTTATGGCTCAGTTTGTTTTAGGGCCAGGGTACGGTTAGGGCTATTTTTCCAGTTAACATTTGGGTTAGGGCTAGTGTTAGGGTGAGGTTTATGCTTAATGTTAGGGTTAGATCCATGTTTAGGTTTAGGGTGAATGTTAGGGCTGGGTTGGGGCTAGGGATACGGCTAAGTTTTCGTTTACAGTAAGGGATAGGTTTAGAACTAGGACTAGGGCTAGGGCGAGAATGAGACTTAGTCTTAGGGCTAGGGATAGAGTTAGGTTTAGGGTTAGGCTAAATTAGGGCTAGGATTAATGCAAGAGTTATTGTTAGGTTTAGGCCTAGGTTTAGGGCTAGTGTTAGGGCTACCGATAGGGGTAGGGTAAGGTACGATGTTACAGCTAAGTTTAGGGTTAGGGCAAGGGATAAAATTAAGGTTAGGGCTAGGGTTAAAATTAGGATTAGAATTAAGGCGAGGCTTAGAGCTAGGATTATAGCTAGGGTTTGTGTTAGGTTTAGGGCTAGGGCTAATGACAGGTCTATGGTTATGGTTAGGAATCGTTTTATGGTTAGGTTTATGGCTAAGTCTACTGTAAGAGTGAGGTTGAGGGTTGGGTCAGGTTTACATCTAGCATATTTTAGGGTCAGAGTCAGGGTTAGGGTATGGTTTAGGTTCACGTTTAGGGTTAGGGCTCAAATTAGCATTAGTGCTAGGGTTAGGGTTAGCATAATGGTTATGGTTAGGTTTAGGATTCAGGTTAGTTTTAGGGTGATGGATAGGGTTAGGGTTAGTGATAGAGTTAGGTTTAGGACTAGGGATAGAATTCGGTTAGGGTTATGGTTAGGCTAATGGATAGGATTAGAGCTACAGTTAGGGCTAGGGTTATGGTTAGGATATGGCTATGATTAGGGTTAGGCCTTGGGTTAGAATTTGGGTAGGGTTATGGTTAGGGTAATGGATAGTATTCAAGGTAGGGTTAGGGCTAGGGTTATGGTTAAAATTAGGGCTATGGATCAGGTTAGGTCATGGGAAGGGTAACGAATAGGATTAGAACTCTGGTTAGGGTTAGGGTTAGGGTTAGGGTTAGGTTAGGGCTATGATTAGGGTTAGGCCTTGAGTTAGAATTCGGTTAGAGTCACGGTTAGGGT
Source organism: Marmota monax (assembly GCF_021218885.2). Taxonomy (NCBI): domain Eukaryota; kingdom Metazoa; phylum Chordata; class Mammalia; order Rodentia; family Sciuridae; genus Marmota; species Marmota monax. Next base: position 7,226 of record NW_026694887.1, on the reverse strand, counting down.
AATGAATAGAATTCGAGCTAGGGTTAGTGCTCTGGTTATGCTTATGGTTAGGGCTATGGTTCAAGTTAGGTTTTAGGTTAGTACAGGTTTAGTTTTAGGGTTAGATTTAGGTTAAGTGTTAAGCCCGGAGTTAGGGTTAGGGTTAGTGTTAAAGCTAGGGAGAGGGCTCGGATTAGGGCTAGGTTTTGGGTTAGGTTAGGGCTAGGGTATCACTGTGTCTAATGTAAAATGTTATGAATAGGGCTAGTTTTAGAGTTAGCATTAAGTCTAGGTCTAATGTTAGTGTTAGGTTTAGGTTCAGGGTGATGATTAGAGATAGGGTTAGTCAGAGACAGGATCAATGTTACTTGAGGGTTAGGGATAGGACTCGAATTAGGGCTAGGGTTAAGGCTAGGTGTAGGTTTAGGGTTTGTGTTAGGATTAGGGTAATAATTAGGGATAGGGCTAATGTCAGGTCTAGGGTTAGGGTTAGTGCTCTGGCTCAGTTTTGTTTTAAATCTAGGGCCAAGGTTAGGGCAAGCTTTATGATTAGCAATAGTGTTAGGGCTAGTGGTAGGGTGAGATTTAAGATTAGATTTATTGTTATGGTTAGATCTAGGTTTAGGGCTAGGGCTAGGATTAGGGCTAAGGTTTAGGCTAGTGTTAGGGTTACTGTAATGGATAGGGTTAGAACTAGAAATAGGGCTAGGGTGAAAGGTAGAGTTATTCTTTGGGCTAGGATTAGGAGTAGGTTTAGGGTTAGTGCTAAATTAGGGATAGGATTAGTGCTAGGGTAAGTGTGAGGGTTAGGCCTAGCATTAGGTTAGAGTTAAGGTTAGTATTAGGGTAAGGGGTAGGGTTAGAGTTAGGGGGAAAATGGGGTTATAGCTAGGTTTAGGGCTAGGGCAAGGGTTGTACTTAGGGTTAGGGCTAGGGTTAGTGTCCAGTTTAGGATTAAGGCTAGGCTTAGGGCTAGGATGAGGGTTTGTGTTAGGGATATTGATAGGATTAGGGCTAGGTCTAATGTCAGGTCTAGTATTATGGTTAAGGATAGTTTTAGGGTTAGGTTATGGATAGGTCTAATGTAAGGGTTAGGTTTAGGGTAAAGGTCAGGTTCAGAGCTAGGTGTATTATTAGGATCAGAATCAGGGTTAGGGATTGGTTTAGATTAAGGTCTAGGGTTAAGACTCAAATTAACATTAGGTTTTGGGTAATTGATTGGGTTCAATTTAGGGTTCAGGTGAGGTTTAGGGTTTTGAATAGCTTTAGGGATAGCTATTCAGTTAGATTTAGTCCTATTGCTAGCATTTGGGTTAGGCTTATATTTAGGGTAATGGATAGGATTACAGCTAGGGTTGGGGCTAGGTTTATGGTTAGGATTAGGGCTAGAGTTAGAGTTAGGTTTAGGGTTAGGCTTAGGGTTAGGGGTAGGTTTAGGGTAAGTGTTAGAGTTTGAGCTAGGTTTAGTTCTAGGGCAGGGTTAGGGCTAGAGCAAGTATAGGGTAAAGCTTAAGGTTAGGGCTACAGTTACCATTAGGGTTAGGGTTAGGGTTATGGTAATAGATAGAGTTAGAGCTAGGGTTTGTTCAATGGTTACAGTTAAAATTAGGGTTAAAGTTATAGTTAGGGATAGGGCTATGTTAATGTTTAGGCTTAGGATTAGGGCTTGGTTTAGAGTTAGTGTTAGGATTACAGTTACTTTATTCAAATTTTTTTTGATAAAATCCAGGATTCAGCAGATCCGCCGCCCGCGCCTTCAAGGTAGGCAGACCTACAACAGACCGGCGGATCAGGCCCAGGAGCCTGCCGGCGGGGTACAAACACCACCCTAATTGGAGTAGTGACAGAGCAGAGTCGCCTCCCTTGCCAGGAACAGACCCAGCATCCTGCAGGCGGGGTAGTCACGACACCCCAATTGGAGTAGGGGCAAAGCAGAGCCTCCACTCGTGCCCGAAAGGTGGGCAGATCTGCGACCGACCAGCAGGACAGGCCCAGTGGCCTGCTGGTACGACAGACACGTCACCCCAATTGGAGTAGGGGCAGAACAGAGCCGCCACCAGCTCCCAGAACAGGCCCAGTGACCTGCCGGCGTGGTAGCCACGACACCCCAATTGGAATAAGGAGAGAGCAGAGCCGCCGCCCGCACCTGCAGGAAAGATACGCAAGCAGTATGAAAAGACAAGGAAAGAAAGGACCACAAGCAATGCAGGTCAACGCAACTTTAGAAGAGGTAACAGCTGCAGCAGATGGAATGTCAGATAAAGAATTCAGGATATACATGCTTCAGATGATCTGGAGTATCAAGGAAGACATTAAACAGCAAAATCAGACAATGAAAGATCACTTCGACAACGAATTACGCAAACAAATCCAGGAAGCAAAGGATCAACTATACAGGGAGATAGAGGTTATAAAAAACAAGCAATCAGAAATCCTAGAAATGCAGGAAGCAATAAACCAACTTAAAAACTCAATGGAGAATACTACCAACAGAGTAGAACACTTAGAAGATAGAACATCAGACAATGAAGACAAAGTATTTCAACTGGAAAAGAACATAGACAGCTCAGCAAGACTGTTAAGAAACCATGAGCAGAACATCCAAGAAATATGGGATAACATTAAGAGACCAAACTTAAGAGTCATTGGGATACAGGAAGGTACAGAGCTCCAAACCAAAGGAATGAGCAGTCTATTCAATGAAATAATACAAGAAAACTTCCCAGACTTGAAGAATGAGACAGAATCCCAAATCCTAGAAGCCTACAGGACGCCGAATGTGCAAAATCATAAGAGATCCACACCTAGACACATTATAATGAAGATGCCCAACATACAGAATAAGGAGAGAATTTTAAAAGCTACAAGAGAAAGGAAGCAGATTACATTTAGGGGCAAGCCAATCAGGATAACAGCTGATCTTTCAACACAGACTCTGAAAGCTAGAAGATCCTGGAATAACATATTTCAAACACTGAAAGATAATGGGTTCCAACCAAGAATTGTGTATCCAGCGAAATTAAGCTTCAGGATGGAGAATGAAATTAAAACCTTCCACGATAAACAAAAGTTTAAAGAATTCGCAGCTAGAAAACCATCTCTTCAAAACATCCTCGCCAAAGTATTACAGGAAGAGGAAATGGAAAATAACAATGAAAACCAACAGTGGGAGGTAGGACAGTAAAGGGGGGGGGGAAACAATCAAAGAGGAAAACAAACAATGTTTAGTAACAGAAATAAACAAATATGGCTGGAAGAACAACCCATATCTCAATAATAACCCTAAATGTTAATGGCTTAAACTCACCAATTAAGAGACACAGGCTAGTAGAATGGATCACAAAACAAGACCCAACAATATGCTGCCTACAGGAGACGCATTTGATAGGAAAAGACATACATAGGCTGAAGGTGAAAGGTTGGGAAAAATCATATCACTCATATGGACTTCGGAAACAAGCAGGCGTGTCCATACTCATATCAAATAAAATAGATTTCAAGCCAAAGTTAATCAAAAGAGATAAAGAGGGACACTACATACTGCTTAAGGGAACCATACACCAACAAGACATAACAATCATAAATATTTATGCCCCAAACAATGGTGCAGCTATGTTCGTCAAACAAACTCTTCTCAAGTTCAAGAGTCTAATAGACCACCACACCATAATCATGGGAGACTTCAACACACCTCTCTCGCCACTGGACAGATCTTCCAAACAAAAGTTGAATAAGGAAACTATAGAACTCAATAACACTATTAATAACCTAGACCTAATTGACATATATAGAGTATACCACCCAACATCAAGCAGTTACACTTTTTTCTCAGCAGCACATGGATCCTTCTCAAAAATAGATCATATATTATGTCACAGGGCAACTCTTAGACAATATAAAGGAGTAGAGATATTACCATGCATCTTATCTGATCATAATGGAATGAAACTGAAAATCAACGATAAAAGAAGGAAGGAAAAAGCATACATCAATTGGAGAATGAACAATAGGTTACTGAATGATCAATGGGTTATAGAAGACATCAAGGAGGAAATTAAAAAATTCTTAGAGATAAATGAAAACACAGACACAACATATCGGAATCTATGGGACACATTGAAAGCAGTTCTAAGAGGAAAATTCATTGCTTGGAGTTCATTTCTTAAAAAAAGAAAAAACCAACAAATAAATGATCTCATACTTCATCTCAAAATCCTAGAAAAAGAAGAGCAAAACAACAGCAAAAGAAGTAGAAGGCAAGAAATAATTAAAATCAGAGCTGAAATTAATGAAATCGAAACAAAAGAAACAATTGAAAAAATTGACAAAACTAAAAGTTGGTTCTTTGAAAAAATAAACAAAATCGACAGACCCTTAGCGATGCTAGTGAAGAGAAGAAGAGAGAGAACTCAAATTACTAGCATACGGGATGAAAAAGGCAATATCACAACAGACACTTCAGAAATACAGAAGATAATCAAAAACTATTTTGAATCCTTATACTCCAATAAATTAGAAGATAGTGAAGGCATAGATAAATTTCTTAAGTCATATGATCTGCCCAGATTGAGTCAGGAGGATATAGAAAACCTAAACAGACCAATATCAATTGAGGAGATAGAAGAAACCATCAAAAGACTACCAACTAAGAAAAGCCCAGGTCCCGATGGGTATACAGCAGAATTTTACAAAACCTTTAAAGAAGAACTAATACCAATACTTTTCAAGCTACTTCAGGAAATAGAAAAAGAGGGAGAACTTCCAAATTCATTCTATGAGGCCAACATCACCCTGATACCTAAACCAGACAAAGACACTTCAAAGAAAGAAAACTACAGACCAATATCTCTAATGAATCTAGATGCAAAAATCCTCAATAAAATTCTGGCGAATCGGATACAAAAACATATAAAAAAAATTGTACACCATGATCAAGTAGGATTCATCCCTGGGATGCAAGTCTGGTTCAATATACGGAAATCAATAAATGTTATTCACCACATCAATAGACTTAAAAATAAGAACCATATGATCATCTCGATAGATGCGGAAAAAGCATTTGACAAAGTACAGCATCCCTTTATGTTCAAAACTCTAGAAAAACTAGGGATAACAGGAACATACCTCAATATTGTAAAAGCAATCTATGCTAAGCCTCAGGCTAGCATTATTCTGAATGGAGAAAAACTGAAGGCATTCCCTCTAAAATCTGGAACAAGACAGGGATGCCCTCTCTCTCCACTTCTCTTCAACATAGTTCTCGAAACACTGGCCAGAGCAATTAGACAGACGAAAGAAATTAAAGGCATAAAAATAGGAAAAGAAGAAATTAAATTATCACTATTTGCAGATGATATGATTCTATATCCAGCAGACCCAAAAGGCTCTACAAAGAAACTATTAGAGCTAATAAATGAATGTAAGTACTAGGGTAATGTTTAGGGCTAGTTTTAGGGTTTTAGGGCTGGATTTATTGTTAGGGTTAGTTTTAGCATTAGGGTGATATTCAGAGCTACTTGTGTTAGGGTCAGTGTCAGAATCAGGGTCAGTTTAGGGGTTCGGCTTACAACTCATATTAGGCTAGGGTTGGGCTAGGTTTAAGGTTAGAGTTTGGTTTAGGTTAAGGTTTAGGGTTATAGGTTTAGCTAGGTTTTGTTTTAGGTCTAGGGCTAGGGTTAGGGCTAGTTTTAGGATTAGTGTTATGGTTTGGGCTAGTGTTAGGTTTTGGGTTAGTCTTCGTGCTAGGGCTCGATTTAGAGTTAGGTTTTGTCTAAGGTTAGTGCTAGGACAAAGGAAAGGGCAAGCATTAGGGCTTTGTTTAGGGTTATGTAAAGCGATAGAGTTAGAACAGGTGAAAGTTTCAATGTGAGAGAGTTAGTCTTAGGACTAGTATTAGGGATAGGAATAAACTAGGGCTAAAATTAGGGCTAGGATTAGTGTCAGGGTTAGCCCTAGAGTTTGGGTAATGATTGTAATTAAGGCTATGTTTAAGGCTAGTATATGGTCTAGGGTTTGTGTTAGGGTTAGAGCTAGAATTATGGCTAGGGCTAATGTCAGGTCTAGGGTTACAGTTAAGGATAGTTTTAGGGAAAGGTTTATGGCTAGGTCTATTGTAAGGGTTAGGTATAGGATAAGAGCCAGGTTTAGAGCTAGGGGAATTATTAGGGCCAGGGTCAATGTTAGGGCTTGGTTTAGGTTTGAGTTTAGGTTTATGGCTCAAATTAGAGTTAAGGTTAGGGTTAGGATAAAGATAGGGTTAGTATTAGGGTTTAGATTAGGTTTAGGGTAATTGATAGTTTTGGAGATAGTGATAGGTTTAGGGTTAGTCTTAGGGTTAGCATTAGGATAAGGGTTATATTTAGGGTAATGGATACAGTTAGAGTTAATTTTAGGGCTAGGGTTATGGTTAGGATTCGGTCTTGGGTTAGGGTGAGGTTGAGGTTTAAGATTAATCTTAAATTTATGGCTCAGATGAGGATTTGTGTTAGGGCTAGGTCTAGGATTAAGGCTAGGGCTAATGTCAGGTCTAGCATTACATTTACGGGTAGTTGTAGTGTTTGGTTATGAATAGGTCTACTGTAAGGATTAGGTTTAAGGTAAAGGTAAGGTTTAGAGCTAGGTGTATTATTACAGTAAGGGTCAGGATTAGGGATTGGTTTTGATTAAGGTTTAGGGTTAAGGCTCAAATTATCATTAGGGGGCTGGGGATGTGGCTCAAGCGGTAGCACGCTCGCCTGGCATGTGTGCAGCCCGGGATCGATCCTCAGCACCACATACAAACAAAGATGTTGTGTCCACTGAGAACTGAAAAATAAATATAAAAAATATCATTAGGTTTAGAGTAATGGATATGGTTAGGTTTAGGGTGCAGGTTAGGTTTAGGTTTTGAATAGCCTTAAAGATAGCTATAGTGTTAGGATTAGTCCTATCGTTAGCATTTGGGTTAGGCTTCAGTGTAGGGTAGAATTACAGCTATGATAGGGCTATGTTTATGGTTAGGATTAGGGCTAGTGTTAGGGTTAGGGTTAGGGTAATGGTTAGACCTAGGGTTAAGGTTAGGTTTAGTGTAATTGTTATGGTTGGAGCTAGATTTAGGGCTAGAGCTAGGGTTAGGGTTAGAGCAGGTCTAGGGTAAATGATAGGGTTAGGGCTTCGTTTAGCATTAGGGTTAGGGTTAGAGTTATGGTAATGGTTAGAGTTAGAGCTAGGGTTTGGCCCATGGTTACAGTTAAAATTAGGGTTAAATT